>NW_026533254.1:24204622-24272216 GCF_026225885.1 Hylaeus anthracinus | reverse complement strand
AACACGACCCTGTTCCGACTCCATTTAATTTTACATCATTCTAATTATTTCTAATCGTTTCAAATGATTAGGTTGTATTGATTTCAAACTGTTCCGAACAGGGCTGTGTTTGGACTCATTTTAATCGGGAAAACTTCGCCAATTCGTTGCTAATACCCTCACGTGGATATAATGAATTAATGCAGCAACTGAATCAATAGAACCAGTGTCTGATAAAGACTAGACGACATCTTTTCCGAAGAGTTCCATCCCTCTTACTCAGGTTACCGGGAAATGGAACACGAGAATAAATAAAGGAACCACGCAACGTGTTGAAGCACCTAAGCGTGAACCGAAGAATAGAAAACATTGAATTTCACAAATATTAAAACGACACTCCCGCGTCACGCTCGAGATTTCTCTCTCCCTTGGCAACAATTCTCGAAAGCTTCCTGTCGATTCACGCTATCCTCGTTTCACAGGCAACGCGTACCTCGTTTCACGGGCAACGCGTATACCTCGTCTGCAGGGGCTACAGAGAAAAAAAGGCAGGAAGGAAGGGAGAGAAGGGAGTAGGAGCCTTTAATGGGGAAAGCCCCGTATTTTGCAACATAACCGCAGGGACGACCCTGTAGCTACAAAGAATCACTCGTCACCCCAACCGTGGAGAAAGCTACGATCAAGTTTTCAGACCTGCTCGTAGAAGGGGGCCTCTAAAGAATCCAATCCGTGTCCCCCAGCACGTCGAGGCGGTTCCAATGAGGCTGAAAGAAAGAATTCACGTTGAATTGTTGGGTCCTATTAGTGTCAAGAAAATTGTTCCACTACCTAAATGAACTCTCATGCGACGTCTCGCTATTGTGTTGGGCGCCGGAGGTGCTGAACCGGTATCGAATGGTATGTTTGTACAGTTGAGAAGTAAACCTACGAACTTCAGGCCCATAAATCACACTGTAATATAAACAAAGAAAGAAACTCCGCCATGATTTCACGCCGCTATTGGTGAGCCCTTCTTTTTTATTCTTTTCAGACTCGCGCCATCATAATCCCTTCTCCGTTCTTCCTCATTATCTCTCACGAATTAGGTCCTCGTGGAAGACAAGGAAGAAGGAGTCCTTCTCGATCATTCCTATCTCCCTTTCGCTCGTTCCTCGGACGGCTGGGCCATCCAAAAAGTAAACAAACTTCAGATCCATAAACCACACCGTAATGTAAACTGATACCTCTCGTTCCGAGGTAGTCTGGTAACGTGCGTGAAGGTGACGGGGAAAGAATAGTAGCCAGTGATGGTATGCGTAACGTTTTAGTCGCTCGTCGTACCGATAGTTTTTCCCCACCGCACCACCCTCGGAACAGCTCGGCTCGGCGAGATCCGCGTGACGTCAACGACCACCCTTTGTCGCCGTGCGAATACATCACATAAACAAAGAAACTCCGCCATGATTTCACGCCACTATCGGTAAGCCCTTCTTTTTTATTCTTTCCTGACTCGCGCCACTATAATCCCTTCTCTGTTCATCCTCGTTATTTCTCACAGAACTTCCACGTGAAAGGCAAGGAATCCCTGACCTTCTCCATCATTCCCATCTCCCTTTCGTTCATTCCTCGGACGGACGGGGCATCGTCGCCATTCCTGGGAACCGTTACACGCCGTAATCCAAACAATGAAGCATTCACTTCGCGACGGCTCGAAGTAGAAAGGCAGGGATCTTGATTTTCGTGACGCACGGGACCAGGCACGTCCACTGTATTTGTTTCTCCCTATTCCATTTTCAACGTACTCGAAATCCTTCCGGGATACCCGGCCAAATCCCCGTTCCGTGTTCCGCGGCTCGTTCCTAGGATATATACCCGTATATCTGTCGTCGAGGACGCGCGTTTAGGTAGATCAGCGAGTTAGACACGTAGCAGTTGAACGTGGCTACGTGATACGCCGCGATCGAGTTTACGGATGTAACGACACGTAGCCGTCTTCCGCTTGGTTTACCAGCTGGGGATAGACGCCCCTATCCCGGGAAGACGTTTATGACGATAGGGAGGTCGCAGGCCATCTAAAAGACGGATTAAGGGAATCCTCCCATCAGAATTGTGAAAAATATGTGATTTTTTCCGAGATAATTATACAACGTGAAGCAACAGAAGTGTTTGACATTTATTCACAAAGTATTTAAGAACGCAAAAGATTTTGTTAATATTTTCCGAGTGAAGCATTTTATAGGTTACGTTCAGTCAATAGCTGCAAATGAAAGAAGCCTAAGCCATGGGACACGATATCTCGACGCAGGATTACCTGAAATAAAAGAAGCAAGAAAATTCTTAAAAGTTACGCCAATGGCTGTCGCGCTACCTACAATCATACTAAAACCCCACAATGGCGACTGTGAATTTTACGAGGTCAGAGAATTGAGTACCGATGTGTCATTTGGAAATATTATTACTCTTGAAATGGTGAATATGACAAATGAGCATCAATTCAGTTTGAAAAGTTATTTACCACGATTAGAAATTCACCAGCACATACAGAGACCAGCCGGCTATATGAATACAATTTCGGTATCATAGCGACGACGCTGCAGGAGGATGCATGACAGCCTAAACTGAACGCATGAAATTAACGCATGGACACAGACAGCTGCTAAACAATGGATGGCCAAATTCGATCGCCGGTATCTGCTTAACAATTCCGCTTGGCAAAATACCAAAATGATTATCAAACGTTAAAATTACTTAATGCGGTGGCTTAATAATTCATTTTAATTCGAGTGAAATATTTGTTAACGCGATACACGAATGGTGGACGTCAATTTTAGAAGAACGCGGCTGTTTCAAAGTTGTCGCTGCGAAAGCATTCGAGTGGAGTTTCGATACCGCTAAAATTCCTTTAATTAGAAAATTAGTGGTTGTTCTCTAGGGGCGTGCAACTCGCCACTGGACTGCTCCCACAATTAACCTGGTTCTGCGCCTTAATTGCAGTCCGTGGGTTTTCCACCTGTTAGATAACGAAACCACTTACGCACGGCGCGCGCGCGTGGATCGCGAGAGCGTATGTAAATCTTTTTTCCGGTTTCAAAGCGACCCATGTAGCGGTTCCCTTTGTGCCTCCTCCCTCCACCTGCTCCTCTGCATCCACTGACCATTGCTTGCGCAATATTTTTGAACAATGCGAACTCCGATTACAACGGAAAAAATGAAAGTTTGAAACGGATCTCTAAAAAATAAAAAAATTTGCAACCCTCGATATACAGTCAGTCCTATAAATATTCCTACCCTCTATGTCTATTGAAGAAGTTTAAACAAATTAAATAATAGTTTTACAGAATTAGTATAATAGGAGGGTAGCTGAGACGATTTTGAATCATAGTTTCCTTTGCGAAAATGTCGGATGGTGCTCCGTTTTTGAATTACTAACGAAAAACCGCCGACCAATCACAGCGCGAGCTCAGCTGCGAGAGGCGGGGTCGAGCCACCGGGCCAGCCTCTCGCAGCTGAGTGCGCGCTATTCAGGCGCTGTGATTGGTCGGTGGTTTTTCGTTAATAATTCGAAAATGAAGCACCGTACGACATTTTTACAAAGGAAACTATGGTTCAGAATCGTCTCAGCTGCACATCAGCATATAGCAAACCTACCATTTAATTTAAACAAATTTTTTTAATAGACATAGAGGGCGCGAATATTTATGGGACTGACTGTAAGGCAGAAAATCTCTTGAAAATGAGTCAGGAATGGGTCAGGCTTCGTCTCCAAATTCTATTCAAGATTACTTTCTTTTGTATAACGTATTTTTATCGAATGAATATTTTACAACCCCTGGCACGAGCTTCGTAAAATTAACAAGATAATCGAACTCCAAGAAAGTTACCTCAATGGCTACCTATTTTAAAATTCTATTAAAAAACTTTCTTCTACCTGTGCAAAGCAAATCTACCAAATGAAAATCATGCAACCCTCGGAGCGTCCACCCTCGGAATACTACCATTTTTCATGAAAGAAAACTTCCTCGAGTGTGTCTTACTTAAAAAAATCTGTTAAAAAAGTTTCCACTTAGAGCACTTCGTCTCCTGCAAGACAGAAAGTTCTCAACCCTCGAAGCATCCCTCGCGAACGCAAGATAACTAATTACCTGCAGCCTCGCAACTTTGCACCACCCCCTTCCGATGTCTTATTTAAAATCCAAGGAGGAACTGCGCTTTATGTAAAACGCGTCACCCTCGGATGCCTCTCTCTGTGTTCATCGTGGAAACATCCCTGTCTCTCGATTTCGATTTAAAACAGAAGTTCATCCCCATCGTACCCGTGCTTTACCCCATCGCGAACCGAGGTCACGATTCTCCTTCTTTCACGCGTGAACGGGCAAATTCGCGTTCCTCGCTTGGACAGGAAGGCAAGCATCGTTCCCTGGTGGATTTCATTCCTATTCGACGTTAAGAAAAACACGGGGGATGAGGGTTGCATGTTCGCCAAGGTAAACAGTAATCGAGTCGCAAATCTGTGGAAAAGGAATGAAACATCGTACGATTTTCTTTTAGTTTCTTCATCTCCCTTTTTTATTATTTTCTAAAATTAATTAAGATTCCCTAGTGCATTCATCCCCTTAAAAAAAAAAATGATGGGTGAAAATTACGTTTCTCATACCCATACGAAATGGTACATACCGTCAATATTCCGGGACTTTATCGGCCCTCGGAATAATTCATTTTCTGAAATTATTAGATTCCCCAGTGCATTCATCCCTTTAAAGAAGAAAAAAAAATGATGGGTGAAAATTTCGTTTCTCATACCCCCCACGAAGAATCAATCGAACTCTCGGAGGCCAGTTTATTTCACTGTACTCTCTCCCCCCAATTTCTTCTGGCTCCCTTTTGATCTTCCGCAACCCCTGCTTTGTCGTTGCTCTAAAAGGTTCCGGATAGAATCTTTAACCCCGCGACGTCAGGCGAAATAAAATTATCGGTGCGCGATTCAGTCGCCGACGGGAAACAGAGGGGAGCCTCGGACGTCTCTTTCAAATTTTTATAAGAGTCCTTTTCCATAGAGACCTCTCCGCATGGGAACGCGGAACCGGTGGAAATTGAAGCTGCGAGGCGAATCAAATTTCCCAGATGTGGGTCACGGAACGTGAAACTACGGGAGATTTTATTTCAATTGAAACGAAAGTGGAATCGCGCTTAAAATTTATTCTCCGCGGAGCTTCTCTCCGCTCGTGCTAAATTTAAATTCGAGCAGGATCATCTACAGTCAGTCCCGTAAGTATTCCTACCCTCTACGTCTATCGAAGACCTTTGTCTAAATTAAATGACAGGTTTGGTGCTTCCAAACAAATGTTCCAGTAGAAATATATACAAGATTCAGGAACTTGGTGTAGTCAACTTTTTATATTTACAATAATTTATCAAAAAGTGGTGTGAATCGATTCACGCAGTGAACGGCTGATTCAGTGAGGTCAGTCAACCCTAACCTAACTCACGAAACAAACAACCATAGCGTTCCCGAAAAGTTGTGAGTGGCACCATCATGACAGAGGAATTAAAATGGCATCGAACACGGATATCCAAGTATCGGGATGATAATCGATCGAGACAAATTGCGAGGGAGGCTCGATCCTCGTTCGCGAGGGACACTGACGAGCTGCAGAAAAAAAATGTGTACCGGGAGGAGTTAGGCGAGGGACGGAAGCAGAGAAGCTTGGGGGAAGAGAAGAGCCCTAGAGGGAAACTCGTCGATATTCCGCGACTTTATCGGCCTGCGGAATAATTCATGAAAGAGGGCGGATAGTGCCAATTATAAAATAACGAAGCCGCCTTAGTGGCGTAGAAGAGACCGTAGGAACAAGAGGAGAGCGAGAGGGGGATAGAGAAAGGCCGAGGAGCGCGCGGAAGAGAGTCGATGCGATCGCTGCGCGGGAAAAAGGGGACAGGGGGCAGGCATGGGGTTGAAAAGGGAGACAGAGAAAGCACGGATGAGTGGGCGCGGGGGGAGGAAGGAAAAACAGACACTCGGCTATAAATTATTCGAAACGGAATACGAAGTATGGCGCTTCGAACGATGAATGGTCGGCTTCGTCGTTGTTGCGCATTCTGAGGGATGTCACGTGGTCGAAGACGTCCTGGATGTCGCCAGGTCGCCATTAATCTTCTCAAATTGAACCGTGCGCTTCTTTCCCGTTCAGCTACGACTTGAAATATGATGACAGTGATTCGCTCCAGTCAAGGTTAGCTCGAAGGACGCTTTTTGCAGTATTCAAACAGGGAAGACTATATTTATAGCAATCTTGCGTGATCTTGAGTCGTATATGCCACTGTTTCGACGGAAATTCGGGAAAGTAAAAATCAAATAGAAATGAAGTAATTCGACAGAGAATTCGACAGAGAATACCTCGGTAATTTCTTAGTGAAAGATGCTTGGCGACATGTTGATGACACCAACGTTAATTACGTAAAATCCGACGAAATAAGGCCGGAATAATTTGAAATGCTCGCAAAACCCCCGACAAGAAAACGAACGAAAAGTGTTTCGCCATTATTGAATTGGAACAGAAGCCCCTTCGCGCCCTTTTCAACCCCGACCCCGTTTCTTTCACCGGCTGTTTTACTTGAAAACAGCGTGGAAAAAAAAATTGCACGGCGATTAATCTCGTTTAATTTACGCGAACTCCATAGAAACGGAGAAACCTAATCTGACCCCATGAAAATAAAACGGGGATGGGGGTGGGGGCTAAAAAAAAAGGGCGGAATCAAGGGAAACGAGAGGAGGAACGGCTCGAAAAAAAAGACAAGAAGCACGAGAGGGAGGGACGCGGAAACGAGGAGGGAAAAAAAGACGGTACAAAGTATCCCCTTTGTCGATGGTCGCGGAAAAGGGCTGAAGAGTCCGTTGCCCCTTCAAAAAACGCCCCTCTTAATCATCCCCTCGCTTCGTCGTTCGCGGCGGGACAGAAACGTATTTTAATTCGTAATACTGCGGCCTGCGCGAGAGTTGTAAAAAAAAAAAGACAGGAAAATAGAAGGGAGAAGAAAAAAAAATTTTAAGCGACGTAGAAAGCTTGTGTCCAACGTTCGGTTTCAGGGTTACGATGGGGCCCTCTGACGTGGCCACCAATTTCGCACGTCACTCGCAGAAGCTCCGATTCACTCCCTTCCATGTCCGAGAGACTACCACCTCCCCCCTTCCGCCCGAACCTCCTATTTCTACCTCAATCTTCGTCCGTTAGGAATTTTACCGGCTTTAATTAAACTTTAATTCAGTTCGTTCCAGCTGTCGTTCTGAAAATAGTAGCTGTTGGAGGGTGTGGGGTGGGTTTTTCATCGAGGTCGCGGGTGTCCGTCTCATAAGTTTTATGGTGGCGCATCCACGATCGATGGACGATCTCGATCTCGGCGATATCCAGTGGAACTTTTCACTGGTTTTTACGTGGAAATTCTGGTTCGCCGGGATGTAGTACTGTACTGTACCTAACAGCGATTTTTAAATATTTTGTATAACGTTTGTAGGCAGTTGGAGTGCCGCCTTTTACGCAGTCGGTACCGCTGCCGACAATCGGCGCCGCTTTTTCAATGATCAGTGGCCGCTACCGAACACGTGCCACTTATAATAAATGAAGTTCTTATTATAACTTACGCCATTTTGCTCAACCATCCTACAACGTTCTTCGTTTGTATTACGATAAATTGTCCCTCTGCTTCGAAAAGAAAATTCATCTCGCCGGGGTGTGAAGCAAGCACGTTTTTACGCACGATTTTGCAGGCGGGTGGCGAGAAGGTCGTTAATCTACTGTAAAAGGTGCAAAGTACATAGGTAGAAAGCGATTTAATTAACCGCTCGCAGGATCTTCCGCTCGAGCACGGCCAAGAAACGGAGAGTTAATGGTCGTTAATTACTCGACGGCCGATCGACCACCTCTCAACGCCAATGTTTCTTTTGCGAGGGGTTAGGAAAGCGTAGTATAGTATTCACGACGATGTTACTGCACACATATGTCTAACGAATCAGTTCACTAATTTTATGCGTGAATAGGTTAAGAATTTATAAAATTAAGGTATTTAATTCGTAAAAATTACGAAGAAATGTGTGTGCGTCTGTGTGTAGTTCGGGGCGGCGCCATTGAAAAACCGCTAAAAAACTTTGACTCCCCAAAAAAATCCCAGCACATACATTTTCCTGCTAAATCTAGGAACAAACCCTCAAGTATGTGGAGTGACAATTTATTGATTCGAGACCCAACCACGTTTTCTTAACCTCAAAAATTAATTTCAAATTAACCCTAAAAATTAAATTACATCGGTACGAGAAAGCAAATAATTCAGGTCTGAAAGGGCGCGAATACTTCTGCGACCGACTGTAATAATAACCATTTGGGATACGTTTTAAGTGTCCCACCCCCGTGCATTGAGAATCTTCCTCCAACTGCGAGTCATCCCCGAGTACTTGCATACTTAGCTACTTGCATCATCGAGTAGGCAGCGTACAATGACCAATCAGGGGTCCGCCTCTCCACGGCAAGATTTCACTTCCGCGAACAGCCATCTCCGTCTGCCCGCGTCCCATGAAACCCTACCAATAGTTCGAGTGACACAAGAGGGTGGCAGAAGTCATCGTCGTCTGACACAGGTTTTAAAGCCCCCAGACGCTTCTCCTTTTTGTTCTCAAGACCGAGCTTTCGAGCACGTGTGAACGCGTTTCCCTTTTTTTCACATCTCCGCTTCCCCCACCCCTCCTCTCCGCCTCCCATCTGTGCCAGCGCCACCACGTCTCACCCCTTTTATTCTCTTAAAACGTCGAGACGACTGCCGCGTAATTCCGACGACGTCGTCACGCTTTCTGAAATAAAACATTTCGTGGCTGCAGTTCAGCGATAAGGACGACGGTTTACAGGGCCGCTTGGAATTTTAATTGCCGACTGTCGACGGTTAATCAGGGGGTCAACTAAGGTCGATCGAGATCTACTAGGAGTACTCTGCGTAGAAAAGAAATGTCGCGGCATTAAATCCTGTCCGTCGTGGATCTGTTTAATTTTTAACAGAGCCATTAGTCGATGTCGCCAACAGTTTCTGAAATATTCACGGGAATCGACTCGAACTGGGCATCCTGCACGATACAGGGAGAGTAAATTTACAATTCTCCCCTATCAGATACGCTTCTGTATAAGATTTCACGTGAATCAGATTACCCCCGAAAATTTATCTTGTCTTTATAAATAAACAAAAGAAGGCTACGTCACGGTCTCCCGAAAAATTCCTCTTACTTTTCCAGAAGCTCGCACGAATCGCGTTGCGGACGCCGCAGCGCACAAACGCACCCTAACGCGTGGCACGTTGCGGCCAACCAGCCCCCCGCCCGCTCCCCCCTCATTCTGGTCACCCGGCAAATCCCTCTAGCGAACGGGACAAAACATCTCTTTGATGTGAAACAACCGAACGCCGCGCGCGTACTCGTTACAGCCCTACCCGACCTCGAGTTCGCTCACCCCTACCCGCGAACGGGGGGTAGAACAGGGGCGGTTTGGCTTCTCTGCGCCGCTCGCGATTATTGCATTCGCGATTCTTTCCAGTTTTCGGCTTCTCGTGCGGAAAAAGGCACGCGGATCGATTTTGCGCCCGTTTTTTTTTTTACCACCCACCGCCATTTACGCCCCCCTCGGTACCGCGTAGGTGGTTTTGTTCGGGGCGGCGGGGAGAGAGAACGGAGAAGTGGCGAGAAATTGGCTGAGCAATGTCGGGTTAATGGCCGTACGTCATGCTCAGAGCTTTGCGTCGAACGTTTATTGAAATTACGCCGGGGGACACGAAGTGTTTTCGTGCGGGGTTAATGTGGTTTTAAGGGCGGCCGGACGGGGGCTGTTTTTTCGCCAGGGACACCGCGACCCTCGATTAATTCGAGTGGACCGATACGAATGGAAACGGTGCGCGAAAACGGGAGCGAAACGGTGTGCGGCGTGTTTCTTTGCTTGATCGTTCGACGCTTGGTTAGAAGAGGGTGTGCGCGAGTCGTTACTTAGGACGAGTTAAAATAAAGACTGGATAAGTACAAGATGACTATCCCCACTATTGGGGGGTTCCCCCTTGACGCCCGGCGAGCGAGCAGTGTAATATAATCCTAACCTAGATATCGGTGAGACCATGTACTATTGTCTCATCGATACGCTTCTGCCGACTGCTTCTTTTCCTCGGACCTCTCTCTCTTTCACTCTTTCTCCTTTTCTACGTTCGGCGCTCGACTCGAGCCAAATGTAAACACAGAATAGAAACCTGGACTGGGTTAATGCGGCGTTTGGGTTCTCGATTTTCTTACACTTATCCAGTCTTTACTGTAATTCTACTTCCGACGAATTTCATCGGAATAGAAATATGCGAAGTTACGATAACCCCGGGTCTGCGTCGATCCTCGAGTTGTTAGGATTGCACAGTGTCAACTCGAGGTCTCCATCGAACATTCTCCATCAATTTCCTCCAGCCATTTCTTCTCTCTCTCTCTCTCTCTCACCTCGAACGGGAACTAGCATTCACGGTATCGATTAAACCACCTCCTGTCCGATGATCCTCGTCGCCCTCCGTTAATTCCTAACCCTCTCCTCTGCTTGTCAGAGATCGAATTCGTTCGTAATTACTTGGATTAAATGAAACGAAAGATAGCCGGCGGTGTACAGCAAACGAGCTCGTAACTGAAAACTCGATTCGCCTGTTAATTAGTAGGTGTTGGCCGATGGACGATGCCGAAAGTGTCCGCCGCGCAAACCCATTCACCCCTAATTCGTCACCCGGTCCGCACACCTGTGACACGTGCGTACGAGGGACGGACGCTTCCTTTGACGCCAAGGGGGACGGCCGTCCTGGCCGATCGATTCGATTTTCGCCTCTTTGTCCGTGGGAATTATCCAGTTGCTCATCTGGATTTCGTTCTGGTTCGTTTCGTCCTGAGGGATGAACGTCCAACCCGTTGCCCGGCGGTTTCCAAACTTTTCGAAAGGCGCGGAGAATCGATTACTCGAACCGTCCGATTCATCCAGACCTCCGCAGCGTCCTGCGCTCTTCGAAAACGTCCTCGGACGAAGCCAGCCTGACGTAGATTTACGAAGAGATTCTCAAAAGTCTCTGTCGCTTCCTCGAGGACAACGCGTGAAAGCACCGAAGGAGGCGCGAGGGAGTAGCCCAAGGGGCGGCGGATTACCATATGAAAGGAAGCCTGTCAACGGTGTCAAAATACGGGCCATTCGAATCGTTCGGAGGGGGCCCCCCCCCCCCCCCCGAAAAGGCCTCGTCCCTGAACGCTCCTGTCTCCCCTGGAACGATGCCTCTGAAAGTTTCACCGGATCATCCTTCTGCGGCCGTCTTAATTTATTTTTCAACGCCGCGTTCGATCGTCCCGTGAATTATTCAGCCGTTCGTTCAATGAAACGAGAGTGAGGGGGGGGGGAGCAACCTCAGGAAGGGGGGCTGAGGATTCCCGTGAATGGCGACGTTTAGGCTGTTGAATGGCAGTCGAGGTGCTTCGGACCGAGGTGAGTGGACGTGGATCGTTGCTCTCCGGGCTGAACACAGTATTCTCTATTGCGAGCAAACGGACGTTCTTCGATCCCTTCTCTCCTTCCTACGGCATAACAGTATGACAAGGATAACGACTAGGATGTCGGGAAAGCGTGCAGCCGTATCGAACAAGTCGAGTCCGGTGCTCCGTCGCGAAAGTTAGGCTATAACCTGCTATCCCCACCGTCAGAGTGTTGCGCTCCACCCGTGGCGAAGGTGGGCCGCGAAAGGAGAGACGTGTGACGCAGAGAAATGGGATTTCTAAAGAAGGCACGGGAGGAAGCTCCTCCGGCGAGGTTCACAATGCCACGGGACGCCCCGGTGGATTTATGCGCGTGTCAAAGCCTCGGGTATGCACGCGCGAGACTGCACGCTGCACACGTGCAACGCGCGGCTCGCGGGATGGAAAATTCTGCTGGCGTGCCACGGACGAATGCACGCCCTGATGGGGGCATTGTTGAACCAGGCCCTGGGTCGAAGGTCTGCTTAACGGGGTCTGCTTAATGTTAGACGGCGGTCGATAGGTGCGAGGCCTTGACTTGAATTTAGCTTTGAAAGAGGAGCAGAGTCGAAGTACTGTTCGCTTGTATTAAAACACTTTGTTCGGTGTCTCGACTGAAGCTTTGTGTCAGTTGGAGGCGCTAAGTATGAATCAACAATGTACCTATGAATGTTTTCCTGGGCCTACCTAGTGGATCAAAGTGTGAGACACTTGGGAAGGCAAGGCAAGTCACTGAAACCGCTTTGATCCTTTTAGATGTTGAAAAATATAATCCTTCCATCCTCGTGAAAAATTGCTGAACACCGAGTTCTCTTCATCCTCCGCGCATTCCCTTGCTATTTATCGGATCCATTGAGCTCGGCCAGAGCAAAATACGCCGCGTCACGCGCCTTTTGTCCCTCGCGACGATATAGAAGCAGAAGGGAATAAACCAGACGTTTATGCCTGAGACAAAGAAGCGGATCGTGGAAGAGCGAAAACAATGACGCGAAGATTTCATCTGTGATCGGCTTTCATTTCAAATGAGAGAGGCACGGACGATTCGTTTCACCGCAAGAGAAACTGGTCTTTCTCTCGTCTCGAAGTATACAGGGTGTCGCGAGGAAATCACGAGCACTCAAACGAAACGTACCGATTGGCGAAGATTCTTTCGCGACGCTACCCGCACCCACGAGGACAATTAGCAACGTGAAATTTCGTATCTAAGAAATTGCTGCATTAACGCGGAACGTGCTTCTGAATTATGGTGGCCGGGCTTCCCTCCGACGAAATGGAGGACCGCGCGAGGAAAGATGCGACTCACGTAACTACCTGCACGAAATTAAACATAAAATCGGCGAAACGTGGCCCGAACGCGAAGAGGAATCCTGCGTTTTGGACGAGCCGCGGCGAGAACTGTCGCCCCGCGAGCGCAGAGGTATTAGTCTGGTCGTGTATCGACCGGTGAGAACCTATGCTAAATGTAAGATGGAATATTTCAACTCCATTCGCGCGGAACACGTTCTCGAATTTTGCTTGTTCGACTTTTGACAGCTCAGATTTCCTGATCTCAGCACAGTTCTGACGAGTCTCGCTCGACATGGGACAGGGATCGATCAGAGGGGTCGATCGACTATCAGAGCGGCGGAGTAACCTCCATTTTTCGCAAAACATCCTTCGACTGATTCCCGTAGCGCGCCTAGTACCCCCGCACGACTAATCCTAAGATAAACTCGTGAAAAGAGATGGGCATCCAGAGGCCACGAAGGCTCGTTTCGTTAATGCATCGGTTATCGCGCCATCTGTCATTATTTCGCCGTACTGCGGTGTTTGCTGCACCCAGGGTTGCCTTTGAGGGCTCGACACATTGGTCCAAGGAGTGACGTCATATACAACGAGGAAGAAAACAATATCACTGTATCTTCGTTTCTTGTACCCTGTCTGCTAGCGAATACTCAACGCATTATTCCAAGGAGTGACATCACGCAGAGCGAGATAGAAAACTATGTCGCTGTATTTTTGTTTCTTGCACCGCGCTAGCGAAAACCCAACGCGTACAGCCGATCGCGAAGTCACAAATCGGTGTATCCTTGTTTCTTTTGCGGACCACTCTACATTAAGTTGTTCCTCTATTATCGCGAGGCTGAACCCGGCTGATTTCGCCCAACTTATGGCAACCCTGTCTGCACGCCACGCCAGCGCTCCGTCTCTGACGTTTGATCGATCAACGCACTCATCCACGACCGCGTTCCCCTAATCACTCCGATCGCGTCGGATCAGTTAGACCGGTTGGCAGGTCTATCGGCGGCGCACAGCCGCGTGCGTGCCGCGCGAATTGTCGCAACAAATTCGCTATCTAGATCGGAATCGAGCCGAGTCCCCCGACGGGCAACTCGCGTGCACCGCCGCGACTAAATCCCAACGCGGGCTGCGTGAGCCCGGGCCCCGGTCGCGTCCACGGGCGTCGTTGTCGCCAGAACGTGTCGCGAAAGCCTCGTGAACATATTTCTCGGGACGGGTGAAACACAACCCCGGACTGTTCCTTATCGCGGCGCATATTGGACGCATTATTCAAGCGGCGAGGCCGCCTGGTATCAGCGGATACGACTGTTGCGTGAGCGGTGGTGACCTGCGTGAGGATTGCGTTTCGGCCCACCCCGCCTCGCGGTGAACACGGACATCCTGCCGAGTACGCTCAATTTCCTCGCCGTTCCCTCGGGCGACGACGAAAGGAGCGGAGGAAATATGGCAGAGGAATTGATTTCGAGGAATGGTGGAGTGGCTAAGGTAGGTCGCGACCCAGACGAGTGCTCCTTGAACGAAACGGTTCGCGGACAGCGATAAGAGTAGAAGCAAAAGTGGTCTTTATTTTGTATTTAGTGGTGTGAACGGTATGTTGATTTACATCGAAAACCACGACGAATTTGTTTAAGAAGCATTGTTATATCTGCGATAGGTTTCGAGATACACGAGGGCCTCGCTATATGATCGGATGCCCCGACCAGCAGCGATCATTGTGCGAGGCTCTGTTGTATCTCGAAAACTATCGCAGATAGAACGATGATTCTGAAACAAATTCTTCGTGGTTTTTGACGTAGAACAACGTACTGTAAACAGTACTATTAGCAAAGTCGAAGAATCATTTTAGACTAATAACGAATCACTCGAGCCTTGACTCTAATTGCCTATCGAGCGATACGTTAAATTCTCCGGCATTCGTCAAGCGAGTAACTGATTCGTTGAAATCATTATGCTTCGCGAGACCGACGATAGAATCGCTACTGACTTAATGCTGATGGAGTGTTCGCGACTGATCCCTAAGGGAGATACCCTCTTGACTAAGTACTGCTGACTGATTACCTATCTTTGCGCACCGATCACCCTGGGACATGCTACAAACTGCATTTAACGATTGCTGCTACTTTAGATGTCTTTCGACAGACACTGGTCGTTTTAAGTCTCGTCGAAATATTATTATTATTATTAAACTGCTAATGTTTGTCCATCGATGGAAAATGCCAAGAATAAAATACGTGTTGCATCGTTTCGAAGGTTGCAGAAATATCCGCAGTTTAATTATTATACATGCGAAAGGATTGAAGAAATCGAGAGCGTAGAGAACATGGATTTCGAGAGGAGATTGTTAAGAAATATTGCGCCGCGGTGCTTTCTTTTCGCCCGCGCGAAATTAATCTTATATTCTTAAATGAAAAACAATGATTAATAGCGAGTTTTCGCGCGGCCGTGCTAATAAAGCGCTCACGATGAAGAGAAATATCTGGCGTTGTTGGTAGCGTGCGCCCCCCTCGGATGGGACGGGAGGGAGAATAAACGCCAACTGATATGGAAGAACCTTTTTCACCCCTCGTTCCCTTCAAGTTAAACTGTTTCTTCCAAGACCGTATAAATTACTTTTTAATGGCCGACTAATGCCCACGAAATGCGTATAATTTAAAACGTGAAAATTGAAATCTTGATGCCTCGTTGGTTTATATATTTATAATAGTAAACGTCATATTTGTAATGTAACAGTATCTTTCATGCTACAACATTCTTAAAAAAAAAAAAATACCTCGAACCCAAGCAATCACGTGCACCCTCAAAATTTTAAAAATTGTATATTTTTCATAAAAGAACTTAAAGCCCCCTTCGTAAAAGCCTTTCGTTATAAAGAAATGAAGTTTCCACTTGTTTCATGGGTAATCTCCCTTCGTGGGACATTCGAAATGAAAACGTAGAGATAGGTATATCACGTGATTACTTTCAGTCCACTCGAGCAGACATTACCGAAGGCCTTAAGTGGATCCATAACCCGAGCCCCATTGAATCGTTGAAATCGCCGGCTGGAAACGCTTGCATATGCAACACGCGCGATCCATTATAGTGATGTATAGTTCCATCACAATATTCATCGTGCGTCTTATTTTTCTCCCGTGTTTTTCGCGGCAAAATATCCCGCATAGACGGAGCGCCCGATGAATAATTAATAAGGGTGGTTTCACTGCCGCCTGCGATGCTTGTACGGGAAATTACCGGTAGCCAGTGTTTATATAGTCCAAGCAAACAATACGGAAAACTTCTTCGAGCGAGGGAATACCGTGGAACCTGCGATATCCGCCCTGATAGGAAGTGACGGCTATCGGGAGAATATTTGGATAATAGAGAATATGTTCCAACCAGTGTCGAGGAATATTTGAAGCTGCTACGTCTCGTCCCGAGGTAGGCGGGAAATGTGGGTGAAGATGACGGGGAAATGGTTACTATGCGTAACGTTTTATTCGTGCCTTTCGGTTACCGTATTTTACGGACTATGAGACGCACTTTTCTCTTCGAAAAATTGCCTCCAAAATTCAGGTGCGTCTTATACTCGAAATTAATACAAAAATGTTCAGTGTTTTATTTAAAATTCCCGCCAGTCTTAAAAATGGCCATAGAGAGGCAATCTAATAATAAAAATGCGCGTTGCTCGTCGTACCGATAGTCAATCGTCGTACCGATCGAGAACCGCGTGACGACAGCGACCACGAATACACCACAGAAACACATTCGATTCGTGATAAATTCACGGGCAGCCTTTCGAGGAATTTCACTTTTTCGACGCGTGGAATGCAATAGATCCTGTCTATGATAACGTGACTCTAAGTGGAAGGCTCTCAAGACGAGTCATTCGCGAGCCATTCCTTCCTCAAATATTGGATTGTCTCAGTGTCAACGGAACGTATCTCGGAAGTATCGTCTTGCGAGGGAACTGTTTGTCCAGTACTGTATGCAAGTGTCTCTTCCGAGATCCACTCCCTGTCATCTTTTCGGCCTTAGAGCCGAGTCTGCTGTTCAATTATTACTCGTGCGCTCGTTGCTCGTTACTTGATTTCTAATTCGTGTTATTCTAATGCGATACGTAACGCAAGTAAAATAAAGAAAACGCGGGAAATCAAAATATATACGTATATATTGTCGTATGTAATTAAATTGCTTGCCGTCGTTGATGTAAGTGAACGCAAAGCGCGCCAAATATGCAAATTGAAATGCAAAGAGAAGGTAACGATGAACGTGGTGCATCTAGCTGCAACCATGTACACTTGCAAGCTATATATAAAAGCTTCTTGGACCTTCTTCCTCGCTTTCGGACGCTGAAATAGAAACGACATACCGATATTCGCTTTTCGCTGAAATTCTACACTAGAAATGAGTCACGACCGCGGGTACATTGAACGCGACAGTTTCAGAACGATAGAAAATTACGAAACAAAGGAACTCGGTATGTAAAATGATAATGTTTAGATTATAGTACGACATATATTCGTCGTAACAATTTATTAAATGGAAAATTGTATTTTTTTATGGTTGAATTTGATAGAAAATTAAATTTTGAGGACAAAAGTACCGAGATACAACCGTCCAAAACCTGATACTTTCGGAGATATTCGGTTTCCAAGCGCAGCGCTGGTGGCGCGCCGCTGATCGCACGACGTGCCCCACGCTAGATCGAATAAGTATCTTCTAAACTATGTATCTCGGAAACGAGTAACTCTAGCTCGCTCGTACCTCGATACCTCTCGTCACGAAATTTATCGCTCCATCCAATTCCGTCCTAAAAAGTCCATATACAGAGTGTTCCACGCCGATACAACCTCAAGTAGAATTATTTAACATAGAAAAATGAACCGTAGACATGGAATAACGTTATTCGCGGCCGTGAGATTCGTCGAGCGGCTGTTATTAATATCGTACGCGGTGTTATTAAAACGAGGCAAGCAGAAATTGTAACGTCGCGCCGATTCCACTGGCAAACCGAGTAGAAATGAAATTTCTGAAATTCTGGCCGCGTGAACCACTTTCCAGCCGCGCATCACCGTGAAATTATTTGGGCAACACGAGAGACACAGAGGGCCACGCTTCGCAAACTGGCAGACAGTCTGACTTCTCGTAATGGAAACATGGAGCACAGAAGGGGGGGGGGGGCGAGGAACGATGGTGCGGGGATTTGGGGGGCGGGGGGCTACAAAAGTGGCGCGCAAAGCGCTTTAAATCCTTGCAGCATTTATTATTCTGTCGTGTGCATACTTTTCCACGCTTTTCCTTGTCTCTTTTTCCGCGGATTTTCAGATTTTCGTTCCACGACGAGCGTTTCGGTGCATTTCGAACGGGCGAATATTATCCGGCTAAATGAAGATTATGCTCTCTCCGATTTTCCACAGATTTTTCGTGCGAAGGGTGGAAAGGGAGGTAGAAGGGGGGGGGGGGAGGCTGAACTGCGTGTACCTGTTTCTCTAGTTTTTATTCCCATCACGAACGCGCCGCGGATCACCGATGAATTTCGGATCATAATTTTAAAACGAAGTTTCACAGAGAGTTGAGCGGGGAGGGGGGCGAGGGCGGGGCGACGCTAAAATTCGCGTTTATTCCGATCGTACGCGTCAATATTTATGACGAAGGACGCCCTGCGTCTGAATGCGAATCAGGATTTATTTAGGCCAAAAGTCATCCCGTAAGTGTCAGCGTTTGCGTTAATTTGAATATTGGAGAATTAGGATGCTTGGGAATGGGAAATTCACGAAGAGTGGCAATTTTTCGGACTGTCGAAACGGGATCTAACTCTTCGGTAAACTCTGACATAAATAAAGAATTCTCTGCAAACAAACTGTCGAAAAGAGTGAACCGTAACTATTGTGATTCGCGCTCGTTGAATCACAATAGTTACGGTTCACTCTTTTCGACAGTTTAATTCAATAGCTAATAAAATTGGAAGAATAAGGGGACAATCTAATTAAAGAACGACTCACTTAAATATACTGCATTTTGAGTCCTTCGTAAAGAAATAGAAACGTACTTCGTCAAACCGCATCGTGGCTCGGTACGTACTTCGCCGTCCTCCCTAGACAATTTAATTAAATCTATACAGGATGTCCTAAAAACCTTGGAGGTCCTTGAAAGAGGTGGTTCGGGGGGTGATTTGAAACAACTTTTTTCTTAGCGAAAATGTTGTCCGAGGCTTCGTTAAGGAGATATTAACAGAAAACCCGGACCAATCAGAGCGCGAGTTTACGGGTGGAGCGGCCGCAGTAGTGAAGGCTACACGCTAGACAGCCGCAGTAGTGTAGGCTACGCGCTAGACGGCCGCAGTAGTATAAGCTACGCTCCACCGGCGTACTCGCGTTCTGGTCGGAGTTTTCTGTTAATATCTCCTTAACGAAGGCTCGGACAACATTTTCCCTAAGGAAAAAGTACATGTTTTTTTGTCTTTCTTCGTCGGCGCGACTGACGCGTAGCTCGACGAGACGAATCATATTGTATAAGAATAAGAATAGTATTCCATGCGAGTGAAACCGCGGGGCACAGCTAGCAAATAATAAAATTGAACTAGTAAACGCCAAAACAACCTGGTAAAAAAAGAACGACACATTTAAACGTTCCGGAACGGAAAGGGTGAACCCGTCTGAATCGGAACGGCACACCCTGGCAACCGTCGAAACCCAGGGATCAACATCGGCGGTCCACGGACCCGTATCACCTCCAGCCCCGTATTTTTCATCCTCCAGGTCGGTTGCTGTCGGCATCAGCAACTTTCCCAGCTCTGGGTACTTGGCAATTAGATGCTGAAGAGGAACGCTCCCCGCGGAGAGAATAACACGACGAAGGAAGCCGCAACAGTGGATCCAGGCGAAAGTTTAAGCTTTCTCCAGGGGGTATTTTCATCGGTCCGTCCTGCACAGTTACCCCGGGCTTCTTCGACGTCTCTGACCAACCCAATCCGCTCTGTTTGAATTCCGTTATCTACCAACAGGGCAAATACAATGCTGCCTCGATAGCCAACAATTTCTCGTGGATTTGTGTACTCTGACCTGCAACTCTACCGCCACCGGGTATCAGTTTATGTCTGCGTTTCGAGCGGGTGCGCGATATGCTAGAGCGATCGTCTTGGAGGTACTTTTTCATTTCCGGGCTTGCGCGCCGTCCAGCAATCTTGGGAAAATCAGAATTGAAAGAAAAGAATCAAAGTAATAAACATAAGCACCGTGTGAAAAATATACTAGGAGTATATTAGAAAAAGTTAATTCAGGAGTTAATTCTGTGCTTTCGTATTCGATCATTTCTAACTGTAGCTTAAATAAAAATACTTATCCTCTGTTTACTTACTAATTAAAAATATTTACCCTCCGTTTACGCTCTCTAGGAATTCGTGACTGAGAAAAAATTCAAAGTTGCATAATTTTGCTTTGTAATAAATAAGCGACGAGTTCAGCATTAGAAGGCACGGAATTAATTTATTCACTTAATGTATTCGAACACGCGACCTTTCTTCGAATATAAAATTAAATGCTTCGATAGGGTGCAGTTTTTGGTATTTATCGGATCACCGATCGTCGAGACGATTATGCTGTCCGTTCCACGTAATTGTGACTAAATATCCGACGAATGGTGAAAAAAAAAAGAATGAATAAAAATAAAAAAAACCGGTGAGCTCGTCGGAAATTCAGTTGATCCTGAATCAGCCCGGATTTCACGATCGATGAGCATCGGGGAACAAGCGACTCGAAAATAAATCCCGCCCGGGGGAACGTGATCAAGCGTCGCAGCAAGCCGGAAAGTATTAACGCGACAATAACAGGCCGCAACGCGGCGGAAAACCGAGTCGTTGAACGTTTTAAATAATCTCAAATCGGTCGACACGAAAAACCCGCCTGGAAACCCGTTTTTACCAACTCGAGTCGCTATCAAATCGCCCCAAACCTGGTAAAACACGCTATCAAAATTTGACGGTTTCAAATTATTCTGTACTGTACGTAACTAGCTCTTGTAACTGGTTAATAATCTTTGTTATATATATTTTTTATCTGTTCGTTTACTCTTCTGCAAGTCGAATTTTGTTTACAGACAACTTGCAAGGCAGTTCGATATTGAATGGTCGCTGCTAACCGTCGTCGACATTGTCATTTCTTATCAGAGACATTACACAGTTAAGATGTATACGTCGTCTGTTGAATTAATTGGATCTAAATATTGTCTTTAGTCCGATAACAAAAATGAATCGCATTTCTTCTTGAGTCACCGCGGTTCTTTGGTTGTTTGAAGTGCGGGGCGATAAGCCTGCTAATATAAACACCCGCGCCGAAACTCGAGTTCGATCGTTGGGGTGTCGGTTAGTTGAGAGAAAATCTCGATAGTGAATGTGGCTCTGCATCTCTGACCCTTCGAGTAGAGTCAGAACAAAATTCATCTAATTAAAACTACAGTATTTTATTTTATTGCATCCACCCATGATCTTACATCGTCTCGTAGAAAATTTATAATAATTTTATAAAATCTCCATAGATCAGTACGCGTTATTTTTTGTTTTCATATTTATTCACATAATTCTAATACTTCGTGAACACAGTTTTAGAGGTTATTTTTACGAGAGGAACAAAACGCGAATTACGGTTACGCGCGAGTCACGGTGTATAAATGGAGGCTCGTTATCGATGTCACCAAACCCGAGCATCGAATTCCTGGCATTTTTCGACAATTTAATTGCTGCACGCGTAACACGAGAGCGAACAAAACGCCGCAGACGAAGCGGGGACGGAAAGATAAAAATGCAACAGCTTCAGGTGTTGGATAAATAAAAAATGTCCGAGTGTAAATATTCCCGGCGAACGTAGTCCTTTGAAGTGTAAAATTCATACGATCGTCCTGCTGGGTATTTCGAATGCAAATGGAGACATAAATAAATGACGAAAAAACAGATTGCCAGAGAAAAATAAATTGTTAACGGTACAATTGACGATAAACCTACCGACATTTTGTTTGTACATAGTTCTGCCTCGATCTGTTAAACGAATAATCTCAACGACACTTATTTCAGTCGATCCATTGTATAATAATTTATATACGGTATGCAAAAAACTGCATAAAAGTTTGAAAACTGTGGGAGGTTCGGTGTTAATACGAACGAACCACGTGTGCTAAATAAAATTCTCGCATACTGGCAATAGTACCTTTAAATTAATAATTAAATTAAATTAAATTAAATTAAATCCCGTTTAAATTCGTCTGATTAAAACTTCCGACCATAAAGCTCCGAACCAATCCTGGAAAAATTTTCGCATCAACGTTGCCAGCTCCTCCTCCTCCCCGCCCTTCAATTTTCACTGATCAAAAGGACGAGCACAAAAGGAACCATTTTCGCAAAATTAAATTCTCATTTCAATGCCATTCAACAACGCCCCACCCGTCTCTTCCTCCCGTAGTTTAACTCTCCGAAAATCGTTCGCGCGGCTTTCACAGCGAAACAAAAGCAACGGGGTCGGTGGAAGGAAAAAAAGAAAAACAACAAATAAACACAAACAAAAAGAAACGCGAGAGTACAATAGCGTTCGATTTTATTGGCCCTCTCCCGATACGCGTTACCAGCGCGCAACGTTCGCCGACGCGCACTCCAGGGAATCCCCAGCGCGTTTTTCCATAATCCTCGCCTATCATACAGGGTGTCCGTTTTATATAAGCAACGACACTTGTCCCGAATGGCTCGTGTTCGCAGACAGGCCGCTGAGAAATCGAGGGGGGTGGTTGTTTCGAATAACAACGGATTTTCTTCTTTTTTCCGCCTCCGTTCTTTTTTTTTTTTTTTTTTTTGTCGGGAAAATTTAAACAAACGGCGATCGATAGAGGTACCCGTTAAACTTTCCAGCGCCGTTTTCACATATATCCGCGTCGATTTCTTTTTCATTGATGCCTTACGCTTGCGTTTATTCGAAAATTTTTAAATTTCTGAATTGCATTTGTCCAAAGTGTGCCTCCTTGGGTTGCCCCACCATCTTCGATTCCGATAGTCAGAGGCGATAACGAATGCGTCGCTGGGGGGCGCCACGTCAGACCCGCCATAGTGCTGCAAGTTTAAATTTGCACTTGGCACCTGATCTGCTGACGTTGCAGGGCGGCAGGAGCCAAGAGATAAGCGCGGGGAAGGGTGGAGCGGTATAATTTGCTCGATTATTTAATAGCTCGGTCTGGCGCCTGGCTACAACATTGAGCAGCCTGGTCCCGGCATTCTCCAGTTGCAATCTATATTAAAGCCTTCGGAGGCGGATTGCTCATTAGCGGATTAACGAGAAGCGTCCGTGCCAAACTTAATTAGAGTTCGCCGCGCGGTCTAGTCAATTATAAACAATAAACTACGGGCCGCAACTACCAGCTGCGAGCAGTCGAGGATGTCAAAGTCGACATGGAACCCATAGAGAAGATTATGGCTTGGTGTATGAACCGGACCAAGAAATCGTGATTGGAGTTAAGAACATGGGGTTCGCGGGGTTCATAGTCCGGGGGTGATTTGAATTATTGAGGATTCAGGGTACTTATAGCTTCAGGGATCAAAGCATGACGTACTTGACGGGCTATGGACACTGTCCAGGTTCTTGTGATGGAGCTTGTGGGCCATGTAAGAACTCACCAAGGTGGAGGAAGCATTGTAGGGGTTGGTTGATAGCCTGTAATTATATCAGGGATTCTAGTGTGATCCTCGTTGGAGCCCATGATATGGTCCAGCCCCTTGCAGCAGCTCGAGGGATCAGGGGATGATCTACTCGATAGCCTACAATGTGTTCTAGCGCACAGCTTACGATGTGGTCCTAGCGACAATATCAGAAATCACTGCCATAGAGATCAAAGTGTGATCCATATGACGATGGGCCAGGTTCTTGGTCTATAGCTTATGATCCAAGTGATAGTATCAGAAATCACTTGGCATTTGAGGTCAAAGGATGATCTGTATGACGACGGGGAAGAAAAGAGCAATATACCAAGTGAGTACCATCAGAGTACGATCCTCATCACGGCCTCTAATACCTCTCAAGCCTTATGCTACCAGCTCGCAACAGCTACATCAGAAATCACCAAGCGATGGAGATCGCCAAGGGCCTCCGATCGTTGCGCAACAAATCACCGTGTAATCCCGATCAGTCTGCGACACCTGGTGACGTAATCCAGATTACCGTATCGCGATGCGGTCCAAGCTCGCGCCGTAATGGACGCCGGTGGCAGCCATCATCGTCCAAAGGGACTGGTCAACCGCGAGGCGACCGGCTGGCTCCCCATCGCGTGGAAACCGAAAAGTATTCTACTCCTTCGCACCTGGGGGACTGATTGCAATTCTTCTCGCATGTGAACGTCCCGTCAAGACATAAACGTCGCTGGAATCGCTTATTATCGCGCGCGATATCGGCCGAGCTAATAGAGTTACCTGGCCGCCGCTCCACCGCCCCAGGTTGACGTGACGCTGGACGGAGAAAGCCTAATTGCGTTTCGCCTGGACGAAATCGCGGGTTTCCGTGTCGTGTGGAACGCAGAAGCAGCGGCGGACGGAAACCCTGGGCTTCCGAACGTATTCCAAAAATGGAAACGAGACGAACGTGACGATGGACAGCAGATTTTAAGGACTGGATAAATCTAAGATGCTCTTTTTACTCGGACCTCTTTCTCTTTCACTCTGTCTCCTTTTCTACGTTCGACGCTCGACTCGAGCCAAATGTAAACACAGATTGGAAACGTCGACTGGATAATTGCTATGTTGGGTGTCGATTTTCTTGCCCTTATCTAGTCTTTATTGTATTCGACGTCTGGGGTTTTGAGAACTTGACGGCCGCTCAGCAGGAGCTTGCTTATGCGGTGTTTGCGCAGGTGTACGAAACATCGAACGTAACTGATGTTGTTTCGGATAGTTCGACGTAGGATTGTTGGATAGTTGGATGGCTTGAGACGATGGTCGAGCCTGCGTAATTCGCGACTGGGACGAATCGGTGAATGGTGCGTTGGGGAGTTGCCTAGCAAAACACTTGCACCTCGAATAATTGTATATTTTTAATGAGTGGCTAATTCTTGACGAATTTTACGAACTTTGTTTTCTTGGGTTTTCTGTTATTAATTGGCGGATATTCGTTACAGGTAGAAACGACGATGTCGAGGACCTGGACCCTGACGTTCAGGATTACAGCAACGCTGAGGACTATAACGACGTGTACGACACCACCACCAATGGGTAAGTTGTACGATTCAACAGCTAGTTGAATAACAATCTTCGATATCAAAATGGAGAATAAAAAGGTGTATTAAAAAGGGGAGAATTCGAGGGGTTGATAGATTGGTGGCAGGTGAAGGGAGGCAAGGATTTCGTATGATGGAAAAGCGAGCAAGGGATGCCGCAGGGCTTAATAAGGAAGCAGCTCGATTGGTTCGATTCGAAAGCTAATAATGCCGCTTTCCGTGCGTCGTGGCACTGCGAAGGCTCTAGGCGTGATTAAATTTGAATTCTCTCGTTCCTTCTGACAGGCTAATTCGAGGAGGAAGCGTCGATAGGGCCAATCGAAATTCCGACGATCGAACTTCGTCTTCGATTCAAATTATTTCGTGGGACAGAACTTTGCCGAGCCTAACCCCCCGGGTTAGGATTTCGGAAATGAGAAGATTTGGCCTGGAAACGAGGACGCTTCTCAGATTGTGCCACGGATAGTCGCATTTTTATATACTTTCATATTCTTTTCTAAATCTCTATATTTATACAAATTTCTCCATTTCCATGAAGCATCGAATAACCCTTAGGGGCACATTTCACCACCCCTGTTTTTGTATTTTTTCTATATTTCTCCATTTCTACGAATTTCTCCGTTTCCACGAAGCACGGGTGATTTTTGGGGCGCGACGATCGTCGAGGTTCGCTGGCCGGTAATGGCGCGGTAATGCGCTAAACGCAATTGAAATTACGTGTCGTAACCGATCACGGCAACGCATTATGGTTCGCGATATCGTGCATGCGCGGGTCGACAACTTCCAGCCAGCTGCATTATTCCTGAGCGCCACGTGGCTCCATTAATATTGATGCACCGACCGATTCCGTGCAACCCCTTCTACGGGGAATGTCGAGGGGCGAGTTGACAGAGATGCTGGTAGACGTCCCAGCGACACAGGGGTTTATCCCTCGACGGATTGCGCGGGATCCGTTCTTCCTCGACCCGAACGTTGTTTGAATAAAGTTATCTGGCGATGATTATTCAGGTAATTAGTTATATCTAACGAAACTTCGTCACCAGCCACCATGTCTCGCGGAATCCTGCGACCCGATAACTCCCAGAAAGGGCTCCCTGAAAGACACACAGTGTTAGGAATCACGGAAACTGCGTTTCTTAGTCTAACCACGCAAGGCGGAGCAATAACTTTGTCTAAAGGAAAACTATAGTTTTTAAATATTTATGTAGTAGCCATTAATGGCATTGCAAGTGGTCCTCGGAACAGTGCAACTTTGTCCCCGCAAGTTTTTTTATAGGAGTGTAAATAAGAAGGATATGCAAGGTAGACAACGTCATTGCCCCATCCTGTATATTTATTTTAAATTAAAAGAATAAACACACGCGAGTCTGGTTCACGAAACAAAAATGATATGATCCGTCTATCCGAATATCGTTTGCATATTCATTTTTTTAGACAAGTAGGCGCACTCGCGACTCCAAACGAACCGTATTCGAGAAAAGCCGGCTTCTCGATGATCCAGCGGTACGAACGCCTCTTCAGTCATTTGCATGGCGACTTCAAAACGTTGCTGCCGGAGCCGGGGACAAAACCGATCCCTCAACCGAGGTTAAACGTTGCATTATTTATAGAAACCCTGCGAACGCCTAATCCCCGTCTGAGACGGTATTCTGAGTGCTTAAAACTGCCACCAAAGGAAGTGACGTAACGCGGTGGGCGCGTCGAACTGTTAACGATTCCTCGACCCTCTTATTCGCCATGTTTTAACACCTCCTCCCGTGCAAGGGCGAACTTGTAAGCATGCTTGCTCGGATGTCGAGCTTAATTCTGCGTGGGTAACGACTAGATCGAACGTTGCGTGGAACGTGAAAAGTGGAAGCGACAGCGAAATCTTTAATACCGTCGCCTTATCAATGAATCATCCCCATTAGTAATAAATCTACTTTTCGATTCCGTAAAACAGTGCTGATAAGGTATAGCACTTTGTCGGTAAGACTCGGTAATGCAGATCACCGAGTCGATAAGACAGGCAGTTCTACTGGTAATGTAAACCATTATCGATAAATCCTTCGGACAGTTAGGGTTCTACGTTACCGAGTCTTGTACGTTTCAATATTTTTGTATCCCCCTTCGTCTCGTTAAAAATTAAAAATCGAAGGACGAATATTGTCAAACGATAAAATATAGTTGGATTTTCTCTGGAAAAACGGGAACGCATAAAGCCTCTGACGAACGCTCGGTGTGGCAGGCAAAAGCCGGAAAATTGATCCACGCCGTTACATAATTTTCACGCGCTCCAGCCAGCGTTGCGCAACCGTTGTAAAGCGTGCTGAAATTTTAACTCGTTGCCGTCGTTTAATAAACGATATTTACGATCGCCGGCGGTGCTCGTTCTAAACTTTCGACGCTCCGTTACAACCCGCGAACGTCGGGAAAACCAAAACGATTCTCTCATCCGTATACCATATTTTTTATGGAATTCTCATAGGATATTCCGAGTCCAAGATGGGGCTTATTAAATTCGAATTGAAATTTACGCTATGGCCCCGTGCTTCCACTGTCGCCGTTCCTTTTCATTCTTTGAGAAAACGTTGTAAAATATTCGCGTGAAATTTATACGAGACATTTATTTTCGTTTTTACTTCGTTTTTATACCAATGGAATTTTCTACCTTCAAAAACAATTATTTCTGTACGTTACCCTCGACCAGACACTCGCGCTGAAGTTTAATTAAATGTATCGCGTGTCCATGTTTCTACTTACAATTTTTACATTTTCATCGAGGCTTTTTTCGTTATGCCGTTGCAAAAGGACGAGCCCCTCGTCTGTGAAACGGCTGATAAACGCCTCCTCAAAATGCATGGAGCAACTTTGCATGGTAAATACAGAGGAAACGCCGAGCCCTTTTTTTGGACCTCTTTTCCTTCACCCCTCTCGTCTCCTTCAGCGGAGTATTTTGTGGACGCTTGTTAATTTCGTTCGTGTCGTTTGACATCGAAAACCGCGGAGAACGTCGTTGACGCATACACTAGTAATTTCAATTTTTCAAAACTTTTTTGTCCCCTGGTAGTTCGATTATCCTCTAATGGCGGCGCATAAAATTGACCGAGACGCTGATGGAGGGCGATCGAAAAAATCACGAACCGTGTGAAGGGTGATGAAACTCCCCTTGGTGTCTCTGTGCGACCTTTACAGTCGCACGATACCAATGTCGTCTAGTATAATATCACAAATAAAATTGTGTAGAATGTAGGTGCTTAGAGATGAGAAAGTGGTACACAATCGGTAAGGTGGAGCACTCGGTCGTTAAAGCTCGGTAATGAAGAGCACTCAATCGATAAGCTTGCTCCGCCGGTAAGGTACACCAACCAATCGATAAATCGAGGTTCTACGTTATCGAACCTTGCGTAATACATCGTAAACATTCGCAGAAATTAAGTTTCGCAATGGAATGTTAACCAACCGTTGCGTCAAGAACGGTCAATGCAATTGTGGAGTGGTACACAATCGGTAAGGAGGAACATCCCGTCGTTAAAGCTCGGTAATGAAGAACACTCAGTAGGTGAGCTTGCTCCGTCGGTAAGGTACACCAACCAATCGATAATCGAGGTTCTACGTTATCGAACCTTGCGTAATACATCGTAAACATTCGCAGAAATTAAGTTTCGCAATGGAATGTTAACCAACCGTTGCGTCAAGAACGGTCAATGCAATTGTGGAGTGGTATACAATCGGTAAGGAGGAACACCCCGTCGTTAAAGCTCGGTAATGAAGAGCACTCAGTCGATGAGCTTGCTCAGCTGATAATGTAAACAAATCTGTCGATAAATCAAGCCTATGTTTCGCAATGGATCAAAGCGACGTTGCCAGTCCACGGCGTCATTAACAATTGAAGCTAGTAGCTGCGCCAAGAACGGTCAACGCTGCGGGTCACAGGTGCGCCAGAACTTGCCTATGACTTACCGATCGTAGCTTGATTTATATTCAATAACCAGCGGGGTTAGTTACTCTCTGCGCCCGTGTGCAATCATGTTCTCCCGTGTAAACACGCCTTGATACACGGCTCGCACGCCTGTTCGTGCGTTTCAGAACCGACCCGCACACAGGCGTGACTGGGCAAACTCGATGATTGGCTCCCAGCGCTAGGGTAGTTTCTAGTTTACGTGGTCCTCTGCGGTCAAGTTGTTTCCGAAGTAAGAACGTGCCGCGTCGCGCATGATATTTTCGAGATGATTACGCTGCCAGCGTCGAGAACAGTCGTTCGGATTATCTTTATCGAGGTTATGTTTAGATTTTTCGAGGTTGTGTCGCAGGTGGCGCCACTGTGTAAATAGTAACGTTACTACCGACCGTCGATAAATTCCGAAACAAGTCTAGAAATGTAAACAGTGCTCCAGTGGCTGGTACAGTACGGGAGGGGGGGGGAGGGGAGATACTCGACGCTAACCCGCACAAAGAAACACGAAACGACGCCCGGCGGAAGTTTAATTCCATCGAATTCGGCGTTCGATTGAATTTCAAATTGCCTGGAAAGTCGCGGAAGTCGCCGGGACTTGACGAAAATTCAATTAACCGTTTCCGCGCGAAGGCAGACCCTTTTTTCCCCCATGGAATTTCACGCGCTCGTTATAAAACATGAAAGAAGTCCCGGGCACGCGTTTTGTTGTCGAAATTGGCACGGCTGAATGGCCGCGTCGCGAACAAAGAAGCAAACGAACAAATTTCCAACGGCGCGGAGTTTAATTAATCGCGGGGCAACAATTGCTCTGACTCTGCAACTCGTTCCTCTGTGTTTCGCTCCAAAAGCGAACAGAGGCTGCGTGTATACGTGCGCGTGGGTCTGACGTGAGTGGTTCAGGAGCCCTTTGCATAATCATCGTTCATTGTCGCGATTCGGCTCGTCTTGACAATAAAGAAGTTCGCCTAACGGGTGTTCTGAATATTAACCTCTTGAGGGATATCGACACACGTGTTTACGTTTGCTTGTATTATAAAACTATCATTATTTGTATCGATCTTCTCGATTGAAATTCTGATCAATAGGAGAGTCAAATATCGCGCGAAATAACTCCTCCGAAAAATTCCAGAATAAATTCTACCCCGAAAATACCATCTCGTTCCTTTGTACTTCTGGCACGTCACCATTTTCCTCGGTGCTTGACACGGGCGAGAAGGATTTTTCCCGCAAAATAGTCGCCGTTGCCTGGCTATAAATCACGCAAAGTGAATTAACGTTTCCACGGGTTTCATGAACGACTCGCGAACCGTAGGGGGCCGGGGGGAGGGGAGGTGGGGGGGGGGAGGCAGGGAAAAAAGAGCGAAATCTTGGGCAGTCCATTTCCAGAAACACTCCGGTAAATAGCGCGACCCAGGCGATCGTATATCACCCCCGCGATAAGGGGAAGTCCACACGGTACGCGTTAGTTCGCCAGGTTGCAACGGCAGAAGGGTGAGAAGAATAGGGTTGCCACTCCCATTAACATATTCATACTTAATATTCCATTCGCGACGTCCAGGCAACAACTGCACGCCCCCTCGGATTTATATTGGTCGAATATACACGCTTGCCTCCCCGCGACCTCTTCCCGTCCACCGGAAGTCGCAATTGATTGCAACTTCCACGAGCGGTTTCCTCTCGAATCGTCGCAGCATCCTCCTCGATGCACTCGAACGGTATCTTCAATGGCGAAAACAATTTCGCGGCCACCATGTTTGCTATCGTCGAGGTTTGTCGAGGGTGGAAAAAAGTCTGAGGACTCCCGAGAGGATAAACTATCATGGCGGACTGATGGCGGCCATATTGAATTTGGGTTAGTTGGTTTTTAACGAAACTAACCTAAAAAGCGCTTTGAGTGGCTCGAAGAACGATCGAATTCACGAGTTCCACGATTGTTTATTTATCATAGACGTTTGGGGCTAACATCTGTGGCGGCGACGAACCGACGCCACGTCTCCGTCTTACGTTTTGTTTTTTAAGTGGTACGGCTTTTTCTGTGGTGTCGATATCGATACAGGTTTTGAAAAAATAGTTAAGAGACAGCTCCCAAAGGAGAGGTTCTCGGACCGTTCCAGGATCCCTGCATCATTGGCTTAATCAAAATTCCTTTGTTGATCAACTGGGAACTTTCACTGGCTACCCCCGATAAAACCAAGCTCCTTTAATGATCCCCATTTGAAAGTTACATTGTTAGCGGCAAGCCTGGATGAAATTACTCACCGGCTATCGATCTGCATGTGGGAGGTAACGAGAGCCCTCGAGGGCATCTGACGTAAGATCATCGTTCCATAAAAATCAATCAAGGACACTGGCAACCGTCCGTGACCGTTGCTCGCAATTTATTCCATTGCCAGTTCTCCCTTACAAGCGAATTTAAATCCGTTCCATTCAAACACTCGTCCATTTATTATCGAAGAATTTTCCAGTCGGGGGCCAGCTATTCGACGTTGAATTTGACGTACAGCAACTTTCGAACGACACTGTACCTTATAATGTATGCCTGTAATACGCGTCGTAACAAATTCCGTACATCGAAGGAAAATGTTTCTCCGAGGAAGCGGCTCTAGCAAAAATGTTGCTACAAGCATAATGATCGTTGCATTTTCATACGTCGCGCGCTTCTATGCCTGTAATCATGCTAAACGGAGCGTGTAAACCGACAGGTGATAAAAAATGTAGCCCACGTTCTGAACGTTTTTTTTTTGGTCAATTTCTCGCGACAACATGTTCCTCATACATTTCAATGAGGCCTTCTCTAACGGGTGCTCGGAAAGAGAATATCGATTGAAATTTCTCTCTCGAAGAAGTAAGGGAGAAGCTTTCACTCGTTATACTCGCTGTATTTTCCATAAGAAAAAAATATTTTGCAATGATTAACGATAGTCTGTTTTATTTTATTTGACGCGAACTTTTCGTTTGTTTACAGAACCGACATGGTAGTAGCATCGGGATCCAAAAGCGGTACGTTGAAGTTCATACGTACACTGGCGAACATTTCAAAAGACGCAGGCGGTGTCGCTCACATGCGATGCGAGGTCGTCGGGGATCCCCCGCCAACCAAGATCAAGTGGTACAAGAACGAAGCACCACTCGAGGAGAAGCGACCAAAGATCACCATTAAAAAGATTCACGCTCAGGTAATACCTCCGAAAAAAACTAAGAGAATTACTTTTAAAATAAATTGTCACTTCTAATTCAAGCGACGGAATCAGCAGGTCCTTGTTTCCCATTAGAATTTTAATTAAAAATAAAATGCCCACCCAGTATACGAGTAACGATCAAATCATCAAAAATCAAAAGACTTTAATATGTTTTCGTTAGGCACACGAAGACGCCGCGAAGAACATCGCCGGAAGTAGATTGAAAATCACCAATCTGGACGTTTCCGACGTTGGATTCTACACTTGTCGCGTGACAAACGGCAAGGATCAGATACAAAGCGAGGGAACGCTCCGAGTCGACTCGTCCAAGAGCAGACACGGTGAGTAACTACCCACTTGATAAGGTAGAGCACCTTGTCGATAAGGCAGGTAGCTGTGCTGGTAATATAAAACGCTTTGTCGAACAATCAGGGTTCTACATTACCGAAGCTTTCCCTGATCTCCAATGGAGACGAACAAAACGCGCGGAGATTTATCCAGGGATCGTAAACTTGTCAATTCGTCGCACAGAAATTCCCTTTTGACGTCTGCTCGTCCAGAACGCGAGGGGAAATTGATTCCCTCGGGTGTCGTGATTCTCCTTAAAAAAAATAACGTACGAAAATATCCGCTTCGACGGCCTTCTAGAGCTACCAATTGGAACAGATCACGTTTAATAATTGAGACAGATAACTCCTGTATTCCAGATTCCAGAAGACATGGAAAATTTTGAGAAGGGATAATAACCAACGTTTGAATCGCTAAATAAAAAACTATCCCACGGAACGGGGATCCCCGTCAAAAAAGATGAGCGAACCGTCAGAGGCGTATTACGGTCCGTGTCGGGGCTAATTCAGCCTCATCCCCCAGATGGGCCACGTCGCCTCTCATAAGTCGGTATTCAGCCGGAAAGTTTTCCCCGCGTCTCGGGCTGGAATTTCGTGAGCGGAAACTTTCCCAAAAAGCTCTTGTGCCCAGGAGCGATGAAACAAAACTGACAGCGTTCCTCTGACGAAGTTATCGGGGGACAACCCTAACAAATTCTAATCTAATCGGAGAGGGGGGCAACGCGCGAAGGAAGCGCTCTCCTCGCCCCCCTGCGGACCGCTGGACAGCTCCCCTGCAACCTTCCGCGACGAGAAACTTTAATATTAGCACTCTGCAAGTCAAACTCGATCTCCGTCCGAAATTCGAACTTCTTTCGACTCGCTTCATTCGTTTGCTCCCTTTTCCCCGAGTGGGTGATGTTTAGACTCCATCTTATGGCTGTTCAAACCCCTGTGATTGGTGGAAATAGACTTTCGACAATTATGAGTCGGTAAGGTGGAGTATCTTACTGGTAGAGCTCGGTAACGTAGATCGCTGAGTCGATAAGGAGGTCGATCTGTCGATAAGTCAAGGTTCTACTTTATCGAGGTACACTACCGACTGGGTAGTCTACCTTACCGACCATCTACCTTCTGGGAAAAAGAAACAAGAAATCTCTTGTTCAATCGCACCACTTCGTTCTGTACACATCAAGAATATTTACCAATGAATTCAACATTTTTTTTTTTGATACACACAAATCGCCACGATGCTAATGGATTCCTCGCGATGAAACAGAAAGAGAAGAGACTGACAGGGGGAGGATTTGAAGCCCCGAAGGGTGGTTTACTCGGTCGCAAACTTAATCGGTCGGGTCTCACGGGGTGCGATCAACGTCACTCCGTGCGGCTCTTCCACGGGTATTTAATTCGTGGGGGTGAGAAGTCGAGTTAATTAACACGGTGCTCAATTATTCAGGGCAGGCCTAATAAGCCGTGTCGAAACTGTTTGCCGCTAGTACACGATCGGAACGAGTTTGCGTTGCGCGGGAGCGTCACGAGGCTTTTATAGCGGTAGGTGTCGTTTTCAAGGGGCGGGGGTCGGGACGGAGAGGGGGGCTGACCCGTCTAAGCGACGTGGAACGAATGATTCGGAAAGTTCATCGTTCGATGCGTCGCGCTACCGAATGGGAAAAGGCAAAGACGAAGAAATATTTGACACTGGAACGCGTCTGGGGACCTCGGCGAGGGTTATCGCGCTGTCCCTGTCTGCGTTAGGCCATCGCCAGTCGTCGTTCGTTGCTTTTAGCTTGATACGAAACTTCTTGAAATTTGAGGAAGTGCGCGACATATATTTCGTATTGACAGGTGGAACCGAATGAGACGGGTTAGAAGCTGAAGACACGGTTTATTAAATTCAACTGAGTGGATTATCAAAACGGCTGACGCTGAAGATTTGAAGACTCGATGATTTTTGGCAACCATTATTGGACCTGGAAGTAAGCCCCTTTTTTTCTACGTAACGATGTCCAAACGATAAAGTACTCTCCAAAATGAAAGTGTCCCCCTTATCGTCCCTTATAAAAGTCTTTGCCGCGATGGACCCAGATTCCCCTGGCGTTGTCTTCGTGAATTTTTTTGTCCAGCGACAACGACGATGGGACACGTAGGTGATGGAAAATTGGGGAAGGTAAATGGCTGCACTAAAAGGACGTCTGGCCTCGCACCTTCCTAATTCACTTATCCGTGTTGCCCCCAGGTTTTTAACGAAGAGACTCAGTTACCCTAAAACCCTGTCAACCAGGCGCTACGTGGATTTTTCTCGTGTTTATTTAATCCCTTCGAACGAGTTTCTCCCTGGGAAAATTCTATCAGCAAAAAAATGAAAACTTGGAACAGCGATCGTGGATAGGAAGGACAGGGAGATTGTTGTTTATGAAAAAATACAGCGAAAATGTGGAGCAACATTTTTTTTATAGGATACTTCGTTTAAGAGAGATTGTATTTTAACATTTGTTTGGTGCGTGTGCGATTGGTTACTCCGCGTCTGGCCATTGCTCGCTGTTTCTACTTATTCTCGTTCTACTTATCCATTTCCTCGCACGCTAGTAAAAAAACGTCCGTGGATGTTGCACGCAATAAATTTGTATATCGTACAATATGTTTAATTTTAACCATCGCAAACGTCCGCACGTTTTACATAATAAAGAATCCCCGCTAAACGTCCAATGTTGATGGAGCGTTTCATGGTCGTCGATGAATATTCAAGACAGTGTTCATAATTTTTCGGTATAATTCCACTCCACCGTTGATTATTTACAATCGAGCGTAATTCACGCAAAGTGGTAAATGCCCGTGAACGACGGACCAATGGGAAACGAACAGAGGGGAGAAGAGGCGAGAGGGGAGGAGGAGGAACGAGGCTTCAAGCGGCCGATAATTAAAATGATATTTGCAAATTTGATACGTCGCGTTTCCGGCTGATTCGATTAATTCCGAATTATATTCGTACCCACGGCCGGGGATATCGATTCCTCGCTAGTCCTCGCGCTCGACTGCCCCTTATTTTACTCCGTCATAACCGAATTTTAATTAATCCCGGAATTATTAATCTGCCAAGCCGCGCGGCAACTTTGATCCGCCTATTTTGCAGGAGAATAATTGAAAAAGTTTCGCGGGGACTGTTTAAGCGCGCCATGGACAATTTGCGCGACCCTTCTGGACGTTGGGACGGCTTTGATGCGGATCTGACCACCACGAAATCCTCTAATTTGAATATCATTCCACCGACGGAAATTCTCGGTGCCGTTACGTTCGAGCAAAAGCACTGGGAAATAAATAATATTAATATTTACGCCAGTAGTTGCTCTACCTTCCTCGATACCTATTTTACTTTCTCACCGCGTTCCCATTGAATCATCAGCCCCCCGATATCTACACTTATTCATTCCACGTGCTAGCAACAACGCTCCGAAAATCATTTTCCCAGGCAGAGTTCATTAAACGATAATTGCGACACGCGATAAATAAACGACACCCTGTTAGGCGAATCTCATTCACTCCCGAGCGCGAGGCGATAAATCATTCCCTAAAATCCTGGACAAGGGATGGAATTTCCCGCGAAGCTTCCCAGTCGCTCGACGCACGCCAATAAGACTTTCAATGGCGCGCGAAAAACCGATAGGAGAATAATCGAAAAAGTTCGCTTGTCATCGCGCGGACAATCGCGACTAGCGTCGCGGGAACGCATTAACGTCGCGCGCCGAACGCGCCAGGAATGCGTCTCTTGTTCGATTTATGGACAAGTTGATGCACGTACAAGCGAGCCGAGGCGGGACCAGGGGGATGGGGGAGGTTTTAATAGAGAGAAACTTCAACAGAGAGGAAGTCGGGTTGCCGAGTCTCTAGGAGAAAGGGGATCGACAGCTAGGAAATGAAATAGAAATTCTCTGTTCTACGCCAGAATTTCTTCTCTTTGAGAAATATCGTATGTTCGAGGTGAATCGGAAACGTGTGTATTAGTCGTGATCATCGAACTACTCTCAGCGTGTTGTGTACTTGCGTTTTATTCCTTCGCGCCATCTACTGAGCCTCAACTCAATCTATCACATGTCAGCGCCACCTACTGACTCTCAGTGCGATCTATTACGTCTGAGCGCCATGTACTAAATCTCAACTCCTTCTATTGCATGTCAACGCCACTTACTGACTTTCAGCGCCATCTACTAAGTCCGAGCACTACTAAGCCTTAGTTCCATCTATTGCGTCTCAGCGCCATCTACGAAGTCTGAGACGCCACCTACTAACCCGTGACTCCATCTGTTGCGTCACAGTGCCATCTACTAAGTCTCCACGTCACCTAATACGTCTCTTCTAAAACGAAATGTCAATCACTAGAATGAAGATTCATTGGAATATCCTCCATTATGCTCATCACCACAAGGAATATAAATAGTCAACAATAGAAAATCCAGAAAAGTGAAAAATAACGTCGATGGCCTGGTACAATATTGAGAAGCATGGATTTTATTCTCGGAGAGATGGAACAGATTTAAGATGGATACGAGATTTGCGGGGAGAAACGTGTCGGAGAGAGAACGACAATGGAAGACGGGGAGACTCTTACGGCAGAAGTACACGTTATAGGAGAACGGGCGGAGAAATGGAGAGAAGGAGTTTCAAACTACATAGACGTGTAATCATATATAGATAAGCGCGAACGTATTCACGAGAGGAAACCCCAAGATTCTATCGTTGCAGCAGCTGCAACGTAAGAGGATGTGGCGGACCTTGTTGAAAAGCCTCCACGCCCGACGTGATTTCGTAGGGTTATTTAGTAGTAGGTGGAGGGAAGGGTTCTCTGGGAAGTTTTGGTTCGCGATATCGAATCGTGCACAATGATACAATGAGTTCCACGTACACGTCGCTTGTGCAAACGTGCTCCAAGATACCGTGCCACCGATACCTTTTGTGATTCCAGAAAATGCACGCGACCTAGAGGAACTCCTTTGGAAGTGTACGAAAGTTTGGAAACGAAATTCTAAGGAATTCGATTTTAACATGCTGGTTCAAAGGAGTACCGAATTTTTATATTAAAAGCATTACCACAGATGTACCTTCGTATTTTTATTCTCTTAAACCAGCGCTGCACTCTCCCAATAACGCCGAAGAAACGAGCTCAGCCCCATTCTAGTCCAACCCAAACAAACCGCTATATCTCGCTTACCCTTGCACTTGCAGTACAAATGCGTACGACAAAAGTTGTCGGAAATTAAATTTGGAGATTTTTCTATTCCACGAAAATTTTCGATAGACCTTACAGTAACCGAGATATCGTCCCAAGTCTGCCTCCCCTCTCCGCTACTAGCTCGCAAACATGGCCGCCGTTGGTGCTGCCCTCTACCGACGGCGCGAAGGAATTATAATTCATAAGCGAAGAGTCTCGGTGCACCGATAACCGCCAAACCAATTCGACCCCATCAAATATTCCAAGGACGAGTCCCCTGGAGGAACCTAAATCATCCAACTCGACCAAACCAATTCAGAAACCATTCGTGCGCTCGTGAAACAATCTCGATCGACGGGTTCGAGAGTTGGGAGCGGTTAGGAACACGGACACCCCTCCCGGAAAATCGAGTAATTTATGGGACTCCGTACACGCAACAATGCTTGTTGGAAAATACATTTCCCGCGACGGGCTTAACGACTATCTACGAAATATCGGCTACGCTGCAACCAGCGACGATTTACAGTCAGGCACGATTAAGTAGCTTACCTAGAAACTCTCTGCTTCGCTGGAAACTTCGGCCCCAGAAGTTTCGAGTGCAACTCGCAACTGCTCCGCCGCTTGAATGCGTTAATCAAAGGATATTTGGCAATAAGGCGGAGCTGGACGAGAGGCTTGTTCGAACAGGGGGCAGAGTTATTGCGGGTTCGAGCGTGAACTCCTCCAAAGATTGTTCTTGCCCCCTGACGGCAAGTAGCAAGCTTGTCATTGCGGCTGTCGATACAGGCTGGCGTCTCGGGTACTTTTGCAGAGATGAATTTTAAAATATGTAGACGATCGCGAAATGTACAAATGGTAGGTCTTGATAGCTCCAGCGTCAGCAACTCTAGCCTTGATAGCACCAAAAGTATGAGAACAAAATGGCCCGACCAACGTTCGCCAACGTTCGCCACGCTCCCAATTTTCACTAAAAAGCCTAGCCTTGACAGCTCTATCTTCTTGATTGTTCTAGCCTTGACAGACCTATCCTTAGTCTATAACCTGACTAAAAACCTAGAAACTTGATGCTCCCCCATATAGGTGGAGCAAACCGAATACAAGCACCTCATGCCGGGCGTACAGCGGAGATCGAACGTTATCTCGAATCGCAGACTCGGCCACGCCTGCATCGAAGACGCTTTTGCACCTTGGGCTTCAACTTTATGCAAAAGTTGCCCGGCGCGCAAACTCTAACTCCAGCTGAATGCTTCAGCTTCGCCGTGGACGCGCTTAACGAGAGGTATCTTGGTTTAATGATAAGGCAGACGGGCCGTCTGTAATTATACACCGTGAAATTCGTTAACAAATTTATCGACAAACTTCGAGGGATCCGTCTCGTTTGCTGACTCCTCGTACGGGGAGTTATTGGTGTTTAGCAGCGTCTAAAACATTGGGCAGATCTCCAAATCATGTACGGTTCGGGCTACTAAAGCTTCCACCTCTACAAACGGTCAATCAGACGTCCTCCCGATGTCCTGACGAGGATATTCCCGGAACGCGACTTCGTCTGCACGCTACCAAAACCTAATTTCTCATCAGACCAGCAGCTAAAAGCGCCCGTCCCCGTATAAGCTTCTAACTAGCCCGCTAACTCGCCTAACTCGGGCTCAAAAGTCGACCGCGTGGTAACTCTTGAATCGACTCGTAGCGGCTATGGCGCACGTCCGTCGTAGGCCTGCAGGTTTATGGAGCTCGTTCCACGTGGTTAATGCACCCGAAACACACAACACGCCCTGAGGCCGGCGGGGTTGCAAGGATAATTTCGGATAACCGAGCTGGTAAAACCTGAACACCGGAGGTCGTAGCCGCGGCCGCGGGCTGCTGGCCGAATGAAATTTGAATGTTACTTAAATCTTAATAATATTCCAGCCTTATCTTAATTAGCCTGCGTGACGCTACGCGTGCTTTAATAGTGGCACCCGCCGGTTGGTTATCACTCCGATCAAAATTTATAACCGGTATTACGCTACTTCGCGCGTTAGTGCCGTTGATATCGTTCGTCCGCCTTTCCACGTATCCGCTTGGACATGCCAACTCTGGAATGGCGTTTGACAAATTTTTGTTGACACTTTGTACTTAGAATTAACGTGGCTACACTCGAATGGTCTCGTGTCTCTCCTCGAACCACGAACATCTCCTTCCCTTACAATTCGCCTCCCGATTACTTTCAGGATCTCGAAAATTCCCTCCTGTCCAGTCCGACTCAGCCCGACTGACCAAACTGGGTAGCCCGTGGCCAATCCAAACTTGGCTCTTGAATAGTAAACGGCACGGCAGTTACCAAACTTTTGGTCGACGGTGCAAGTGAGGCTCGAAGAAGTGGAACGTGAATCGAAATTCAACGCCCCCAGGCCACGTCGCCGAAGTTCTTAAAGCGAGAACTATTGTCGGTTCGATTCAGAAGGCTTCTAACCGAGACAAACCGATCGGCTCCACAATATCGGTTAACAAGCCGTCGAAAACTGTCGAGGCTCGTTGGCAAGTCCGATGCAACTTCGGTTGGGAAGTTGTTCTCGTCTCGGTGGCGATTTAAAGACGACCGCAGAACTCTTTCCCGGTCGAGTTGGACGTGCACTCACGAGAGCAGCTCGATTTCGACCGCACAGCTTCTCCCTTCTTGTCGATGAGTGTGAAATTACACTCCCGATACATAGCCTCTAGCAGCTAAACACTCCAGACACGGCGAGGGTCTCGGAACCTGTCACAATTAGCGCTGGAAGCACCGATGGAAACGTGTTTTCGACGCTGCCACGTCCGAGGAACTAATTTTTATTTCAGCAGAAATGTCTAATTAATTGCGGACGGGTGGGTGGGGGAGGTAGCGGTTTCTTAGATTGCCATCCGCCACGGAGACAGTTTCGAGTCGATTAATTTATATCGGCGGGTAATCGAAGCTGGCAAAGAGTGAGCGTCGCTGCCACCGTCCCGATATTGGCCCATTAAGACGACCGGTTGTTCGCTTCCATTCGTGCGTATCAAATTGGATCTATAATTCCGAGTTTCACTTTATAAATTGCGCTGATAGCGCGTTAATGGTCCTCTCGCTCGTCGTAATCTTCGCTGGAAAATCAACACTAACGACTGGTAATTTAAACGGTGGTTGGCGCGTTTTGGGAACACGCTGTTCGAGCGAGAAACCGACTGTGACACAATATACATAGTTGCTTGACGCACAGTTTTCTCTTTTAAAATTTTCCTCTGAAACGTATACGAATTCCTAGCACCTAACCTAAGAAGGAAAAATGTCATGTATGCATCTTTTTAAAAGAGACTTATCTTGGAGTCCATCCATTTCCCCCAGCGTAAAAATTACATCCCACCCGTTGAAAAATCCCCGAAAAAACAAACACTCGCCTGCGGCGCCGCATTAACGCACACCAGAGCAACGCAGTCCCCGGAGCTGGCGCATTAAGCGAGATGGTTATAAAAATAAAACAGGTCGGCGGCGCTCGGTTATCGTTCACCGGTATTCCTGTGTTCGTTTCCACGATTCGATTTTTTTTTCTCTCCTCTACCCAGCACGCTTACACGATTCCCTGGTAACGGGTCACCGATATAATTCCCTGGGTGTCGCTACCGGCCTATTCATTAAAGGGTAGCAACCCAACGCCGCGGAGAGTTCCTCCCAACGCCTCCCCCTTCTCCCCACTTCCTCTAACGTTCTGTGGGGAATTCCACCCTCCGATCGACCTTATCTCAGTCCGTTTTACGTGTACCTGCGATCGTCTAGTTTCTGCGTCTACCCTCCTCTTTTTCTTCCGATACCTTCCCCTCCATCCTCTGGTGGTAATCGCTTTTTATCCAGTTCGCGCAGGGAAGTCAACACCAAACAGCGATAACCCAACCGATTTCGGTTCAAACTGGCTCGTGTAGAACCCTGTATCCACGCGGATCTCCTCGTCGATCCTCCTTTTCCGTGTTTTGTTTCGCGTCGGTTTGTCTCGTTTGTTTTGGGATCGACCGTGTCCGCTGGAGAGGTACTACACGCTGCTTATCGCGATAGGCGAAGATTTGGATGTGCTTGGGTGATAATGTGTCGTTACCTGTTTGTAGCAGCACCCATGATAATGTAGAACACTCTGTCGATAAACTCTACAACAAGCTAGGGTTCTGTATTGCCGGCTCTTACCGGCAGCGCGCTCTGCATTGCTAACAGAGGACTCTGTTTTATCGACTGGAGATACAAAGACGGCGCAACGCCATAGTTGAACAGGCCACAGGTTTTCGTGTGTTATCTCCAGCGATCCTAAAAAATCGGGGAACATGTCAGTAACTGTTCCCTGTTGCGTGTTAATGCGTGTTGAAAGGGAATGATAGTCTCCATGGGAAATAATGAATTGCATGGATCAAGGGGACTATGAATACCCCGATTTGACTGAAAAGCTCGACAACACACGCTGTATACCCTTTGAATTCGCAGCGAACGACCGTAGCCCGAATCGAAATTAATTAACACGCCGCCACAGCTTCGATAAATTCCACAAATGTAAGAGAACGACGACAGAAAAATCATTCACACCGACAACAACAGAAATCAAACTTCGAATTCTGCGCCCGCCGCGATACAATCGGGCAAACCCCTCGTATAAACCCGTGCAAAGCGTAAAATAATAAACAAACAACGAACGCGTTAACAACGAACACCGAAAGCACCCCTCCTGTTAATGCTGGAAACGGATTTTCAGCGAGATAAAAAATAAAAATAAAAATAACCCCGTTGGAGCATGAAATTTTCAAAAGCACGTTCTCGTATGGTTTATTCAGAGTAAACGCCCCTTCATCCGTAAAAAAATCGTACGCAATCGGCAACGTTTCGTCCCACTGGCGGCAATATTTTCGACAAATTTGCAATTTACATAGTCGACCCTTCGGAGCAAATACCCGTTATCGTTACCACCCTCCCCTCTCCCCCCCCCCGCCCGCCCCTACGCTCACATACGCGGCTTTCCTCCTCCGCGTGTAACCGTCCAGCGAGCGCCGCGGTTTTTAAACGCGGCTACGTAATCGTCCATAAACGCGTATAGATTTCGCGTCGCGTCGCGTCGCGTCGGGCAGCTGGTCCCTCGAAAAGCCTGGAGCTTAGGGGACTTAACAATTCGCGTTTCCCGTAATCTCGCATGAATCTCCATCGTCTCCTATCCGCGCCCGCTTTCTGCAAAGCTCCCTTGATGCCGGATCTAGCCCAAACATCGCTCGATAAATTGCCAAATGGAGACTTTGTTCCGTTCACGATGACGGATGGTGGTACACGGTGATGATTGCGACGTTAGCCACGCGATTCATAGTTGTTTGCAGTAATAGAAACTGGGAGACGGATGGGAGAACTAAATGGTACTGCACTCAGTTGTAGAGGGCTAGGGGGTACCGGGCTAAGGATCGAAAGGGAGGCTAGAAGGTACTTTGTTCATTTGAAGGGGGCTACAGGGTCGGGGTTCAGCTAGAGGGGGCTACAGAATACCGGATTTAGGGAGCTAGAGGGTAATGAGCTTAGATATGGGAGGCTAGAAGGTACTGGGCTCAACTAAAAAGGGCTAGAGGGTCCGGGGTCAGCTAGAGGGGACTAGAGAATACCGGATTTAGGAAGCTAGAGGGTAATGAGCTCAGATATGAGAGGCTAGAAGGTACTGGACTCAGCTAAAAAGGACTAGAGGGTCCGGGGTCAGCTAGAGGGGACTAGAGAATACCGGATTTAGGAAGCTAGAGGGTAATGAGCTCAGATATGAGAGGCTAGAAGGTACTGGACTCAGCTAAAAAGGGCTAAAGGGTCCGGGATCACTTATAGGGGCTAGAGAATACCGGATTTAGGGAGCTAGATGGTACTGAGCTCAGCCGTAAGGGGCTAGATGGTACTAAGCTCAGCTACGAGTTCGTATATCCGTGACTGAACATGATAAACTAAGTTCTACTGTACTTCGATTTCATCCACTCGTTTCTGTATTAATCCGTGGATATACATTCATCTATATCAGTCTGTATCATCTTGGCCAAAGTCAAGTTACAAATACAACGGCGAGGAAAAGGACCAAGAGCGAAAAGCCAACCGAAGGGGAGGAGGGAACGGCATTACGGTGGTCACGTTAGAAAGTAACGGTGATCAAGCACGATCGTATTTTAACGGAACGGTTCGTTAAAGTGCCAAGATCCACCAGGACACGGACATTTTACCGGTTCGTAATGCGTGAAATGGATACACGATGGGCCCGAGGGAGGCCGTGGACTGAGCTAAACAATAAGAGGGAATATTAGTCTTGCTCAGTCGGGCAGGTGTAGATGCACGCCGTGATTTCACGTATCGCGGTGTCGCGTCGAGCTACAGGTATCTCGTGCGAGACAGAATTCCCCGGGGGCCGTTTAACAAATTATACGTGGAGTTTGATCCTGTTCTTGCCCTGGTACACTACCTACCAAAAGTACGAGACAATCCTTCGACTTTGGCTTCTTTATATGGAGGTAACGGAATTACAATCTTTGGGCTTGCGTTAATTGTAGCAAACTCAGCTTTAATCTCAATGTTCATTATTCAGATATAGCATAATGGGCCGACCAACGTTCGCCAACGTTCCCAATTTTCACTAAAAAGATTTTCAATCAACTAATTGACTTCGAATACACGCAATTCTCAATAATCCTTTGCCCCTATGTTTCCAAAAATATGAGAAGAGAATGGCCCGACCAACGTTCGCCAACGCTCCCCAACGTTCGCCAACGTTCGCCAACGTTCGCCAACGTTCACCAACGTTCCAAATTTTGACTAAAAAGGTTTTCAGTCAACAAATTGACTTCTAATACACGCAATTCTCGATAATCCTTAACCCCTACGTTTCCAAAAATATGAAAACCCTCTGCAAATTTTCTCTTTTATTTTTTAAATGGTCCTCTGGACGTTTACTCGTAATCCCACGTTCAACTGTTTTATACATCAAAAATTTCGACGGAAAACTGTGCGCGGGTGGAAAAAAAAGGGGTATCGTTTGAGTTTCACCTGGCGTTCGGACGACGGTCGATTAATAGCGCAATTAAAGAGCGGCGTCCGGCAAAGGCACATGCTCGATCGTTATTGACGGGGCTCGACGAAATTCCATTTCGTTTCAATAATTCCCGTCCGCGCGGTGACATGGGCGTTAATAAAACGGGAGTTAAAGTGCAGCCGCGTTCATTGTAAATACGTGTCCCGCGCCGCGTTTTACGCTACCCCGTAGTAGCATTACAGTTTATTTCGTGCTTCGATAACGAATAAGCATAAATAGCCTCGGATATCGCGCGCCCTGTATCGAAATGATAATACTAAGCTGCCGATGCGCGTGAAATAACGATTCACGTCCGAACCGATAAAAATATCCGCGATCCGCCGCGCGGCCAGGAAGATCGTTAAATTCTATCGCTTCTGTATTACGCAGATATCGCGAAATAAAAATACACGACGATACGTTGCGCTGCTGTGACCGCGACAGCTGGATTTCCATGTTCTCGAGTCCACTGGAATGGGTACGGGATAAACTGACCGCCCAAGGGTACTTTCCCTGATGCAGAACTCCTTTCAGGCGAATTGCTAGGATCTTTGCAACGAATATCTCTGGCATAGCCACTTATCATTTGATCCGAGTTCGAAATCTTTTAGCAGGAGATCGTCCTGTTGCGGGGAATCCTTTTGTCTGTAACACCGGTTACCCTGTCGAGGGAAATCCCCTCACTTGTGCTGTCAGTCGTTGTTGGAGATACCTCCGCCTGAAACACAACCTGCTCCGTTCAGAGGAATCCCCCAGTCTTTCTTCTAGTTGCCCTACTCAGGGGAATTTCCATAGTCTTTAACACATATTGCCCTGCTAAGGAAAATTCCCCAGCCCTTCTTCCAGCTGCCCTTCATCCCTTAAACTTTTTTCCTAGCCGAGTCAATTCTTCCACCAACTTCTGAATCGTCATTATCGAACCGTCCTAAGACTACCGAGTCGATCCACCAGAATCTTCTACCCCGCATCACTTGGCCCGTGGACGTTTGTTACGTGATTCAATCCGACGACGGAAGCTTCAGCCTGCATCAAAGCGACTGTTCCGTGAGAGCCGCCGATCCACGATTCACGCCCGATCGAGCGCGTAAACCTAGCGTTTTCACCGGAAGGCGTATCGTTTCAGCGATCATCCAGCTCGACCTGCAGCTCGTTACCATTTGCAGAGGGTCGTGTAATGCTCGCCGCGTTACACGCAATTCATGCAACACGCACGGGCGTTCCGTTTCGAAATTCGAAAAGCGTTTAATACCGACGGGAGCACGATGCCGGCTCGCGCTCCATTAGAAGCCACCTCTTTAGACCGTTTCGAGCGATCGCGGAACTGATGGAAAAGGGGGGGGGGCTTGCAGGGGGGTGGGGTGGAACCGGGAAACGGATAAATTGGAATGGCGCGCGCGGCCTACCTTGTATCGACATTTTGGATAATCCTGGGGCCACGCAGCGGCGCGTAGGAATGCTCGACTGTGTAAACTATGCAACACTGGGCGCGTATTTATTAAACATGACCGGCTACCAGCGTTCCCCCCTACGCCACCCTCCAAAGAGAGGATGTTGCTCGACGCTAGAACCCGGCGGTCGTACGAGTGACGCACCGAAACGTCCAATTTCGTTAGATCGTCTGACGCTCGAGGGGAGCCTCCTGCAGGAGTGCCACCTGGCAGCCCGCGTCATCGCACCTAATGGGGATTGGCAAGAGTTTGTAAGCGTCTTCGCGAAGTTAACGCGTTCTGTCGGTAACGTAGCGCAGCCTGCCGATAACACAGCGCGTTCTGCCAGTAAGGCAGGGCGTCCTATCGGTAAGAGTCGGTAAGGTAGAGCCCTGAGGATGCTCTACGTTACCATCCTTCGGTGCGCGGGGCCTCGAAAGCTTGAACAAAGACGGTTCGAAGAGTTGATTGGAAACACAGCTTGGGGAATAATGGGCAAAACAATGTAAACGACTGGAAGACGGTATAATCGAGGAAATCGTTGAAAGAACCGTCCGGAGGCAGTATGGAAGAAATAATTGAGGTATTACGGAAATAGGAGATTTACAGAAATAGTTGAACAATTCTTGAATAAGAGAAAGGATCCCTGTAGTAATGTCTGAAGCAGCCCCTCGAACGAAACGTATTATGAAGAGCGTAATTGCAAGTACGCCGAAAAGAATACTCGAAGAAATGGACCTACGGTTGGTGGAATAATTAGAGGAATAATCGCGGGAGCGCTCTGCTTGCTTTTATACCGATCAAATTCTGAGCTATTCTACTGAATATTCCAGTGCACGTCGGCCGATAAAGCGATACAATTCTCGACGATCGAAGGTCGAAAAAAACAAGACACCGCGAATGATCGAGAATCGCAGGCAATCCATTGTCGGGCTGATCCCCTTTTTGCATCGCTTACCAGCGGTTCCGACGATATTTAGGATCGAGGTTTGCTTACGCGGACGGGCTCTACTATCATTTATCTCGCTGCATTCTCTTCACTGTGCACGCTCGTGTACCGTAGCCCTGTGTCTGCTTTTCTCGGAGTTCAACGGCGAAATGATCGCATCACCACGCCGCGTCAGTGGTTCTCACCGACTTTCGCCACTGTAACGATACAATTTCAACGCCATTTCAACTTCGACTCGACTCGGGAGGACTTCGTTCAGATTACAATCTTCTCGCGGCGAGTACACGAGATGGGGTTGGGGTGTAACGTTGACAATTTGAAGAAATTGTTTTCGTTTATTGTGGGAAAGAAGTGGGGGTTATAGTGTGAGGAGTTGCAGTTACTTCCCACTCCTCTATACTACTTGGCGTCGAACTTCGGGGCCAGACGTCCAAACAATCGGTGAGACACTACTAATGCAACGACAAAACTTTTTTATTTTCGACTCTGGAAATTATGGAAGATAATTAGAAATTTATGGAGAATCTACCGTATTTCTTGCATCCTTGATATCCATGATATCCAAGATATCATTCATACATGCAAATTTCTACTACCCATCGAATAATCCTAACCGACCTAACCCGAAGGTCTTTACCGTGGCACGTCCACCGACGCAAGCCACAACAAGTTTCGCGAAGCGAGCGAATCAGCGATGAAAATAAGAAGTATACATAGATGTTCGCGGAGGGAGTTTTGTTCGACATCCAACATAATATCCGCCGCTGTGGATACGAATTTACGAGCAGAAACAGTTTGCCCGAGACGTAATTAAATTTCGTCGGTCGGCGAGCATTTCTTTTTCTCTCTCTCTTTCTCTCTCTCCCATTCTCTGGTGCGGGATTCGAGCCTCCGTCGTTCGTGCATCGTCGAAACAACGTTGCGCACACATTCGCGTTTACCGCGGTGTTTCGCGGCCTGCGCATTGCGAATTCCGCGTACGGTGTTCCCGCGATAAATCACGGTAATTCCGTTCCGTGTTATTAAATGAAATTAAATCGCCGTTTAAACAGCCGGCACGCGCGACGATATATTAACGAAATTGAGCAACTGTTCGGTCTGACAGGAATTAGCGCGGAATTATGGAGAAGCCTGCCGCGGCTGGAAGAAATACGGGAATTTTGTACTCGCATTTGAATTCGGGTACAGGCGACAATTATTTTGATTTATTTCAATTCTCGTGATTATGTGTTCTTTGAATGTTTACTTCGAATTCATTTTATTGTCCAACAGAAAATTTATGGTCCGAAATTGATAGTTGCACGGATATCAGGTTCGTTAGGGTGGGAATAAAATGAAGTGACCGCCCAAGGCCGTCGCGAGTTTACCCCCACCATACTGCTCGGCTACTCCCACCTTTGCGCCCTGTCCGTGCTTCTGCGCAGAAGCCCACAGGCTCTTTATCTACGAAACAGAGACCGCTTCGTTTCTCGTCGGTCAAATGGCCCTGGGCGGTCATGATAATTTTGATCCAATTATAGTGCTTACGTTCCATCAATGTTACGAAGTGCATCGCAATGCAATCAACGTCATTATTATTTCGTAGTAATTGAGCCTCCGATGATTATTATAATACGCCGCGTAATAATAATTACCCGATAGAGAAATTAGTTAACCGACACTGTCGACATTCCCCGATAATTAATCAGTATTTCGTGGATCGGAAACACAGGGTGTTCCGTAATTCCGATGCGGAAATAGAGCACGAGTTTTTCGAAAGTAAAGTATATATTTTTGGAATTTTTCGAAGTCGTTCGACCCCTCGCCACGCGTCCAATTTCGTCGATCGCACGGACGTAAAGGATGGCCAGTTTTTCAGCGGTGCGAACGGGCGAATGAAAACGCCATAAAACTCCCAAAGTCTAGTCTGAGGGACACTTTACGGCTGTACAGTAAATCTTCGATTTTACACGACTTATGGTAATCGAGTCCGCTCGACGTCCGAGGGTGTCGAAGCCGCCATAAATTCCACGGGAATTATGGCGCCACTAAAGGAGGCAATTTTCACGGGTACCGTTCGCCTGGAGCCCGGATAATCCGGGAAAAAGATCAGCTCGGGGATTATTAGCCTGCGGCCTTCGCAGAAGTGTTTCCAATTAACGAGAAGAGAATTATGATCGCCGCTGACGGCCCGTTCTGCCACGATAGATTAAAAGTTTCGCCTCCGCGGTGTGTACGTACGTCCGTGTGGCCCAGCGTTCATCATAGACGACGATGCTAAATTAATCGTTCAGCTTTCCCGGGATTCGTTCGAAAACGAAGAGAGATGTTTCATGAAAAAGGAGGCATGAAGGTTGGCGGAACCGTGGAAATATTCGAGACTTACTTCGATGGAGAGTGAAACTTGATCGCTCGAGGAGAAGCACTCTGTAACCCTAGATCCCTTCAGGGGAGTTCCCTGACTTTAAAACGGGTTGCCCTGTTCAGGGAAATCTCATGCTTTTAGCACGTGGTGCCCTGTTGAAGAGAATTCCTTACCGATAACGTCAGTTGACTGGTTGAGGGGAATCCCACGCTTTGAACACGTGGTGCCCTGTTGAAGAAAATTCTTTACCGATAACGTCAGTTGGCTGGTTGAGGGGAATCCCACGCTTTGAACACGTTGTGTCCTGTTGAGGGGAACCCCCTATCCATAACGTCAATTGGCTGGTTGAGGGGAATCCCACGCTTTGAACACGTGGTGCCCTGTTGAGGAGAACCCCCTATCCATAACATCAGTTGGGTTGCTGAGGGGAATCCCACGCTTTGAACACGTGGTGCCCTGTTCAAGAGAATTCTTTACCGATAACGTCAGTTGGCTGGTTGCGGGGAATCCCACGCTTTGAACACGTGGTGCCCTGTTGAGGGGAATCCCTTACCGATAACATCAGTTGACTTGTTGAGGTGAATCCCAGCGCCTATACTAGATTGACGTAATGAATCATTCATGGCAATACCGGCCAAACTTCGACGGAGAGAGTGAAATTTAATCCCTCGAGGGACGATACACAGTGTTCGAAACAAACAGAGACTAAAACTAACGTTATTGTGTTATTCAAATAGTACCAGTTGAATTTCCCAAAGTACGCGAATTTTCGGTGGGGACTTCGGCGATGAATTTATGGAGAAATTGAATCTCGAGGGAAACTGTATTCGCAATGGAAGAAAAAGTAGGAACTTCAATTTGAAGGAAAATTGAATCTTCGGTGTACGAACAAAATTGGGTCCCCAATTTATGAAGAAATTGAATCTTCGGGTCAGAGGGAAACTGAGTGCGCGGTACGGATGAATTTGAGACTTCAATTTGAAGAGAGATCGAATTTTTCGGTGTATAGGAAAAATTGGTTTGAAATTTACCAAAAAAAAAAAAAAAAAGTGTTTAGCTTAGAAGTATGTATAGAAAAAAATATAGGCATCAATTTATAGGAAAACAGAACTCGAAGAGTGGTCCAAAGTTTTCAATCTTCTGTTCATTTTCGAGTCGTCCAACTCCTCTTTCTACTCCGATCCTCCCCAATTCAACAGAGGTCAACGATAAAGCCATCGATTCTTATCACTCGTTTCCAACCATGCCCTCCCCCCCCCCGCCCTCCCCCCGATAGGCTATCGACACGAACGGAAAAAAAACAAAACACGGAATGGCTTGTCAGAAGGGAAATAAAGTCGTCAAACACCGGAGGATCACCGGCGAATTCGTGACAGATCGAATATTCCTGGCCGCAGAACCGTTCAAAACGACGTCCGGTCAATCCTCGTGGCCAAACCGCAACTGCGACGTGCCATCGACGTTCAGGGAAATTGAAAACTCGAAAGTTCCCCGACGATGTGAAATCGAGACTAGTAAAATTCAAGACAATTTTTGTAAAAATATGTTACTTAGGCCACTCTGGTTATCAATGCCTCATTTCGAAGTCGACATGTACTACGGATATCCACATTAGTAGACCTGAAACTCTCCACAGCGAAGAAGATTAATAATTGGGAATCCCCTCAAAGAAAAAGTCGTCTTCCGTCGTGGTACGAGGTACTGACGACAGATGGCGCGAGTAGCGAATGAGTGAAGTAGGGATAGCCCCACGATAGCCTCGAGTGGCCAATTGGTTCTGCCCCAACTATAGCTATAGTACAGTCAACGAAAGAGTCTGCTTGGGTGAGAAGTTTCGCGATGTCGTGTTCACCCTTTACCTTGTAGTCACCATCTAGGACACTGGTATAAATAACCAAACACTCGGTAACCAAGCGCTACAGTGGAATAGCCGAACTACATGTTCCAACACATTTGCCTCTCCTTTTTTACCCAAGCGCATCGTCCACAAATAACAGGCTGGGATTAGGGGTTGCAGAAGAGCGCAAAGAAATTTAACGCGGAACTTACGCCGAACTTATGCGCAATAATTCTGGTAAACCCGAGAGGAAAATTAGAGCGGCAACACGTTTCCACCTTGGAGAGGTATCTTCGGTCTACAAGAATCTATACCCCCAAAAAATAATCCCCCGACGCCGGTATTATGTTAGATTATGGCTTAAACCCGCGGCAAGTTTCTCCCTAATATTATTCTATGTCCGCCCACCTACTAATCCCCATTAGCGAAATTACATGAAATTATAATAAAGCCCGCTACCGCCGTTCCGTCGTTACGCCCTCTATTTTGGAAACGCGTCTAAGCGAAAGAGTACCCGCGGCGCATGCAGATAAGGGGTTAATGCAATGTTTATGAGATACGTTGTTCGGAGGAAACACGTGATAAACTAAGCAAGAAATGTCGAAGAAGATGTCGGGAGCATCTACGAGCCTCTCTGGTATCTTTCGGTCACTTTCTCGTGATATTCCAAGCTGGGAGGGTTCACAACCTATCAGGAGGAATTCTAAGGGACTCTTCAGTCCGAGGGATTGGGACTTTCGGTTAATTCCAGGGAAAGTCCTAGTAACTACCATCCTAGGGTTCGGACATCTAGGTTAGGACATGTAGGACACGAGGATGAGTAATACAGTAAAGACTGGTTTGACTGGATATATACAAGATGACTATCTCCACCACTGAAGGGGTTCCCCCTTGACGCTCGGCGAGCGAGCAGTGTAATATGATCCTAACCGATTGATACGCTTCTGTCGACTGCTTTTTTTTCCTCGGACCTCTTTCTCTTTCACCCTCTGTCTTTTTCCACGTTCGACGCTCGGCTCGCGTCAAATGTAAACGCAGAATAGAAACCTCGACTGGATAACTGGAATGTTTAGGTCCCGATTTTCTTCCACTTATCGAGTCTTTACTGTAGCAACTTTCCAGGTCTCTACATCTCTAGATACAAAAGTATAGCCCTCGATATCCCTGGGTGCCCACGCTCCAGCTACTCCCAGACAAGACACCAAAGGATCCAGAAGCTCTGCTACGGAGACAACCTGCTCAGGTGGAACGCGTGTCCCCCTGTACCTTTCCTTCCTCCTGTGCACCGGTCCCCCCTTCTCTTCGAGCCCCTAATCCCATCCACTCCCAGGATAAGAGACTCCACAAAGCACCCGGAGGCTCCAGCGCTACACTCGATTAGCCAGCCTACGACGAAACACAATCCCAGCCACGAATCCTCGTAGGAACCAGTCTTTTTCCTTCCTGAATCCCTTTGATCCGCGAAGGATTAATTCCCAGTGACGCGTACAGATTCCAGGCACGGTGGCGTCACTCCCGTCGAAATATCTCCGATCAGGGCCGAGGGGGCCATTAATATTAATGGGATAGCGATAGGATACGATAAAAGCGATTTAATAGCCCAGTTAATGGCGTCGTATCACGTGGGGGCTACCGAAGCCCCATTAGCAAAATTACGGGGAAATTAGACGCGCCTGGGAACGCGGTTGACCGTTGTTTCTGAGCTACACTTTTCCAGGGGTTCGTCACGGGGATGACCTCGCGTGTGTCAGGCCTCCGTGAACCGTCGACGAAATTTCGATGATTCCAGGGGGTCCTCGACATCGCTCGCTGCATTTCGGATGCAAATTAATTGCATCGTTAATGCGCTCGCGTTTGAAGGGTCACTGATTATCGCGGATGCCAACATGGACGTTAATATCGGTCCAACAGATTTTAAGGCTGGGTTGACTAACAATTTGCTGGTCTAAATCGGTCGAGGGTTGACGATCGGGGCACTAGGACGATGTTCTTCTGCACTGGACTCCGTCCTTTTCAGGGGGTTTACCCCCTAGTTAGGGGAGGGTTTCTCGGGACACCCGGTGCAGCCAGCCATCGAAAATCGTTTCACGCCGCGAACTTAATAACGCAATCGTCGCTCCCGATACCCGACGTCCGTCCCAAGCCATTTCGGCCAGCCGCAAAATACCCGGTTGCAAAAAGAAGAAAGAGAAACCGAAGACCAGGACGGACGATAGAACGTCTACCCTGAAAGAAAAGAGTCGAAATAAAGCGCACCGCTCCCCCCCCCCCCCCTCCATCCTGGTCGGCTTAATTCCAGCTGCACCGTGCCCGATAACAATTTCATCCCGATATCTCTGGTCGATTAGTCAGGTAACACGCGGACGAGGAAGCGGAAGACGCGACGGGGCCGAGGAGGAGGATGATAAAAAGTGGAAGCGACGACGAGGTATCCCCGGGTCCAGCAGAAGGCAAATCACGTACGCCCCTGCCTTTCGCGGGCTACTGAATTGAATTTCGGACAACACTTACCACGCCTGCCTCATGAATAATGCATCCGACGGCGCGGCTGGTCGCGGGTGTCGCGCACGGAAAAGTGTTGACCCTTTGACCAAGACGGATGGGGCTGCTGTTGATTATCAAAGACGAACCGTGGCCTCCGCTCGCGATTCTTGCACGTCGACGGAAGTAGACCCGAACTGGTCGTCGGAAAATGAGCAATGTCCGGATTCGAGGTGGAGCAGGGAACTAAAAGGCGTTCCTGTCGAGTCGTTGCCCATTTGGGACTTAAAGAGAGGCACGAATCCGAACCAGACATTAATATTCGAATCAGCAAAGTATCGAGATCGATTCCTTGTGCCAATGCGAAGCGAAAAGTTTTTTTCCGTTTTTCGATCCGAGGCTTCGTTCTCGAGATACGAGCAATCGAAGCTACCGCGCGAATGCGCGCGCAGGAGCGCAATCAGCTGACCGGAATACAAAATGGCGCGTGCTATGGCTCCCGCCATTGAAGCTTAGTCGCTTGTATCTGAGTAACGAAGGCTTGGATCGTGAAGCAGTGAATGAATTATCGGTTTCTTTTTGCGGGGAGCGATCGATCCTGATAACAAAACCTCGCGTTTTAATTATTATTATGTATACTCATCAGCTATCATCAGAAAAATACAATTAGAATACAGAAAAGGTGAACTATTTAAGAGGTAGCTCCTTGCATAAAATTTCCCAGGACTTTGTAAAGCGTAGAATCGCGAGATAGGCGGTGATACATTACGCTATTACGTTTCATTGCCCGACATTAGACGGGATTACGTTGCTCCTCGTGATATTACACCGGGGGCCGTGACTTAATGGCTTATTTCATCATCGCGCCCGCCCGAACATTTTTCTGTCCCCGTTAAGACTTTTTAAGGATTCGCGGCGCTCGCGATTTATGATATCTCCAGTGCCCCGTGTAATTTGTACCGCCGTAAAAGCGCCGTTGAAAATGTGCTAGGGGACCGAATTTTATCAAGAACGGTACATTGTTATTTTTATCAACGCGAACGTTCGTTTAATCGAGGAAATTGAAGGAGTCATTTTACCACTTTGCATGGTACTTTTTTTTTGTTGTATTTAATATAACATTTTGTTGTATGTAATAATGAACTTGTGATCACTTTACAATCATTTTAATAACAAAATTCACCCGAGAGTATCTTTAACAGGCAGAAACTGAAAAACTAAATTTCTAAATATTAATTAGTAGACCTATTATTTTATAATTAGTTAATTTTAAACGTTTTTAATGATTGTGATTATTAAATCATGCCTCTTGAAGCGTAATTGCAAGTAATTGATTAATATTTACGTGCGAGAAAGCTTAAATTTGTAAATAATTGCAATTTATTTATATTCATAATTTACTAGCTAGTGGCGCCATCCGCGGCAAAACGCCCAAGTTTATCGCCGATTAGTTCCTAATGATCCTCTAGAGATGGCGCCACAGATACATTTTTTCCCCGAAATAGTGAATAAATTCGCTTAATCTGCTTTATTACGTCTATTACAGAACTTCTACTCACTTATTGTACATTTTACTAGCACAATTCACCATTTTTTGACCTCTAGTTGGTGTAAAAAGTTTTTAAACAAACTGGTTGCATCATGTAACAGTGGAGGCTGAAACTAACTATTTACAAGTACAAATGATTGATTAAGATTATTAAATCATGCTTCTTGAAGCTTAATATCAAGTCATTGATCAATATTTACATGTAGGAAGGTTTAAATTTTGTAAATAATCGCAATTTATTTATATCAGTAATAACTTGTTAGTGACGCCATCCGCGGCAAAACGCCCAAGTTTGTCGCTCCCGAGTAGTTTCCGTCATTCTCCCAGAGATGGCGCCATCGTTACTAATAATACGAAACCGTAATAAGTTCGCATAATCTTCAATAATACGTGTAACAATCAACTTTGAATCACTCCACATACATTCTAATGACATAATTTATTATTGTTTGACCTTTAGTTACTGTAAAAAGTCTTTAAACAAACTGACTGTGACATCTAACACTCAAGGCGAAAACTAACTATTTACAAGCATAAATGATTGATTATGGTTGCCATATCATGATTTCTGATGCATAATTACAAGTTATTGATCAATATTTACATGTAAAACAGCTTCAATATGCAAATAATTGCAATTTATTTATGGCGGTATTTTAGTCGGTGATGGCGCCATCCGTGGCAAAACGCCCAAGTTTGTCGCCCCTGAGTAGTTTCCGCCGTTCTCTCAGAGATGGCGCTAACGTTACTAATAATACGAAACCGTAATAAATTCGCATAATCTTCAATAATACGTGTAACAATCAACTTTCAATCACTCTACATACATTCTAATGACATAATTTATTATTGTTTGACCTTTAGTTACTGTAAAAAGTCTTCAAACAAACTGACTGTGACATCTAACATGCAAGGTGAAAACTAACTATTCACAAATATAAATGGTTGATTATGCTTAATAAATCATGCTTCTTGAAGCTTAATTTGTGGTCCCTGATCAAGATTTACATGCAAAAGTAACATAAAAATAAAAAATAAATTAGCATAAATTACTTTAATACCTCTAATAATGAACCCGTACTGTCTTTATAATCGTTTCAAAAGTTTCTGAGCTTCCACTAATTCTAGGTAAATGATCATCGGTGGAAAAATAATTTTCGTACAATTAATTCGATTAATTCCCCTGTCTGAAATGCATCAATGAATTCTATCTTTTGTCCATCGAAATCATATCCTTCCCTCGATTACTTTTCTCCCATGCGCCGGGGCAGACCCTTTCAGTTTCGATAAAAACTGAGAGAATCGAGACGCTGGCGCTGGTCCATTATCTGCCAGGCGATAAATCGATGGAGCGACCAGTCGAACGAATCGCGAACGGAAGCTCGGATCGCGTCGCGTATCGAATTCATTGCCCGGAAATCATACAATACGGCCCCCGATGTAATGAAAGATAATTGAAATCAGAACGGAATCGATACGGAGAGTTATATTCTGTTTGCGTTTAAGCCGAGTACGAAAATAGAAGAGAGGAGAAAAAAAACACACCTTGTGCTCGGGTTATAAAGCACGCGGGGTCTCGTTGGACGATTTTTTTATGCACATCCTGTGCAGTCCCCTTTATTACGTTGCCCCGTTGCACGGAGAGCAAATATTTCCACGATGAAAAGATGGGGAAGCAATTACGAACGGTATTCCACCGACAGCGTACATAATCAACTGAATTTTCAATGAATGGGAGCCGTGGAATACTTTAATAGCGGTGTTTAGTACGACACATATGTCGAAAGGTCCTTTCTACGAGAATAGACTGTTACTATAAACTTCATTTATTGCAGAATATAAAACATTCATTACAAATTAAAATTTTTAGTAGATATAATATTTAAAGGATCCTGCAAGCAGATTTGCAGCTTCGGTTGCCAGTTACAAGGCGTAGGAAATATGCCCCTGGCAGCTGGCAACCAGTACTACAGATCGTACGACGGGTTGCCTGCTTTAAGGCGCGGGCGAGATGCCCCTGATAATTGGCAATCGGAATTGCAGACCAACTGATGGGTTGCGTTCAATTTACCCTGATCCTTTTTTACGTAGAATGACGGAAGGAGCCAACGAATGTAAAAAATAATGCAACTATTCGCCGCCAGATGACCATCGAGCTCGTTAACAAGGTTTTCTAATTATATAATTTTACTGGTGCTCCGGCCACGCATGCTACGAAAGGTTCTGTTTTAACGTGTCAAATAATTCCTGGGCGAAATAGAAACGAAGTTCGCGCGGCACCCTTTCAAACGAAATGAAACTGATATTTCCCGTGCGCACAGAGAGCGGGGATGCAGGAACAGAGAGAAGCGAAACACGATAGAGGAAGGCCGTAGAAATTCGACGGGGATTTTTAGCGAATGCAGCACGCTCCCTTTCATCGTGTCCCAACTTTTTTTTAGAATTATGCCGGCACAAAAGCGAGCACCACGAGAGAGGGGAAAATAAACCTGGAGATTTTCAAAAGGACCGAGGGACGTGCCGCGCGTACAAAGAGGAGGCCTCCGCCAACGAAAGCGCACCTTGAACGTAGAATCGAAAAGATTTCAGGTGGTCGAGTATCAAATTTTATCGACGTGGGCGCTCCACCGCGTCATCGGGAATAAAAACGAACCGAGAGGATCGAGGATCGCCATCTACGAAGGAAGCGGAGTGTAAACGATATGTAAACTCGCGAAGAAGAAGGGTTGCCTGTGTTCAGGGGTAAACAACGAGCTCCAGACGCGATAAAAGAACGATTACTCGGGGCGGAATGGCCTCGTGGAAGCTGCGATTCAGTGGAGGGTGCTCTTAGGTTGCCAGTAATGCAAACTCGAGGGGCTGTAAAGAGTTTGGGGCATTTGTTGTTTTCGAAAAACATCGTTACCGCAACAGATAAACGTGAAAACTTGTTTAAAAGTAGACTGCTGATTTTGATGCATTTATAGAAAATTCGAATGTGCGAGGTACTACTAGATCCACACAGTATGCAATAATATAAAAGTGCGATTCAGACAAGGAAAAATTAAAAAATTAATCTATACGTATTATTGTAACTCCATACTCTTCCGTTATACGTATAAATGTAACTTAAACGATATAGTTTAAGTTTATGTTTAAGTTTTTGTAATTTTTTACATTCGTTGGCTCCTTCCGTCATTCTACGTAAAAAAGGATCAGGGTAAATTGAACGCAACCCATCAGTTGGTCTACAATTCCGATTGCCAATTACCAGGGGCATCTCGCCCGCGCCTTAAAGCAGGCAACCCGTCGTACGATCTGTAGTACTGGTTGCCTACTGGTTCCTACGCCTTGTAACTGGCAACCGAAGCTGCAAATCTGCTTGCAGGATCCTTTAAATATGAAATCTACTAAAAATTTAAATTTGTAATGAATGTTTTATATTCTGCAATAAATGAAGTTCATAGTAACAGTCTATTCTCGAAGAAAGGACCTTTCGATATATGTATCGTACTAAACACCGCTATTAAAGTATTCCACGGCTCCCATTCATTGAAAATTCAGTTGATTATGTACGCTGTCGGTGGAATACCGTTCGTAATTGCTCCCCCATCTTTTCATCGTGGAAATATTTGCTCTCCGTGTTTAAAAGTGTAAAGTGTAAAGTTTTTCTATAACAAGATACATATAGTTCCATTCAAAATAAAAGGAAAAATTAAAAAATTAATCTATACGTATTATTGTAACTGGGTACTCTTCCGTTATACGTATAAATGTAATTCAAACGATATGGATTGAGTATACAGCAATAATTATTCGAACAATAATTTCTTTTGCAGCTCCTATTCAACCAGACCACCTTCTCGATCAAACATCGGTCGACGATAAGTTCTCGCCCGACATGACCGGCGGCAGTGATTTCCTCGACGAGTAAGTTATTGAATTCCTACCTTATCTTCTGTTTAAATGACAGTTTTACTTACCACGGTATGGTAAGCGTGTTGATTCCTTATTTTACCGCCAAAAACTGCAATTACCGACAGTTTACAAATGGCCGCCGGGTGTGGTGTCAAATGACACAGGCTTTCTGTTAAAATTAAATGTTTTGATAGATAATTTATAATTATGAAGCTACTCTTGTACCTAGTATTGTTGCAAAATGCGTGTATTTTTGTACGTGCCATAAATAGTGTCAAAAATGTTACTACTATTACAGGGACAAGGTGAACCACTCTTTGTTGTATCCGCGAGGTTATACAAAAAAATACCGCGTTTTTTTGCAATAATACATACGCAACGATGTACATGCCCATTAAACAAATAAAAATTCAATTAACAGCTCCGTCTATTTTTATTTCAATTTTAAAACTCCTTGTGTCGTTTCGTTAGCTTTGTGTTTTTGTTTGGTTGAGGTTATGTTTGTGACGAAAAAAACGATCGTGCATTTTTGTAAAAATCATGACATAAAATGTTCGCGTGACGACGCAACGATCTGTTATTCCAACTTTGTGAAAAACGTAGATTTATGTAAAGTTATATAACTAACGAAATGTATTTGTATATGTAAATAATATAAAAATTAATTTTGAATAGCATTAGGCCCGGAGAAGGATTAGACCTCTCAGGATCTGGAATGTCGACGCCGCTCATCTCCCATCTGGCATCGACAAATTCGTTTAGTATATTATCGCCGAGTCCGCAACCGACTAGTTCTCAATCTAGTACTACCGACGTCCACGCAATCGGTGGCCTTAGAAACGTCAATATGCAGTTATCTCCTGGAAGAAAAGACAATCATGAAGGAAAATGCGAGGTACGTAGAGACTTTCCTAACGTTACTATTGAAATGAATGTTCTGACGTAACATTGTTCGTTTAGGTGTACATAGGAAAAACATGTGCACAATTTCTGGAGAATCAATCGGTGTATATTCCATATCCAATGACGCAAGAATTACTCGACGACAAATTGATGAAAGCCTTCAATGTGATACAATACTCTAAGTAAGTAAATTCTACAAAATTTATTACAAAGATGTATAATTCATTCGTTTTACGTATTAAGGTAATTTTTAATTTCTATATTTCAGCGAAGTCTCGTTAAATTGCGAAGGTTACGCAAAACCATCTCTGTGTTACTCCGCGTTTCCGATATGCCGCGACCCTGACAGTATTCTCAAGCTGAAAAACTCGAAAAGTTTGTTTCACCTTCTAAATAACAACCAAGGCGGTTTATCCAAGGACGTCGGCGACGGAGATGAAGCGGATGACATCGAGCGATCGCATGGTATCCCGCGAAAACGGAGCCCAACGTTAGGACCTGGTTCCGATCCGTACAAGGACGGAAAATCCACGAAAAAACTCCTTAGTCAAAGCTACGGGGACGTGCAGTCCTCTACCCGAAACGAGATTAATCGTAAACTACGAAGGATTTGTCGAGAGGAGTGCGAAATGTTAGAGAACGATCTATGTAGAAAAGAATATGCAATCGCTAAAAGACATCCACTGATTGGACATGAAGTGCCTTTAATTAATTGTCGTGACTTACCAATGGAAAACACTCCTGAGGCTCGTGATTGTTTAAGTCTCGGAATTTCCACGGAAAACAACGTCCAGGAAAGTGAGTATCAATATACATACATTATCGATATCGTGATATCTATAGCGAGTATTGTTAATATCCTAATTATCCGGGTTACCTGCAGACGATTATTGTTATTGGGGAAGCGGAAAGTCATATCGGGGTATCGTGAAGACGAGTATCAGCGGAAGACCGTGTTTGCAATGGGTGGCTGACTTCAATCTTCCGATCTCTGATTATCCCGAATTGGCTGGCCAACATTCGTATTGTCGCAATCCGGGTAATTCCGAGTCGCAACCGTGGTGTTACGTTGACGTCAACCATATGATGCAGAAGGAATTTTGTGATATACCTAAATGCGTTGAAAACTTATGGATCTATGCAGTCGTTGGTTTTGTGCTAACAGGAGGATTTGTTGTCATATTGATTTGTTATTGCTGCTGCTATAGAAGCAGAAAGTCTACGAGGCAAATGAATCATTTACCATCGAACAAAGTAAGGTTCAACTCGAATCACCCCTTTACGCTTGGAACAACACCTGACTTCTTATTTCGCAGATGTTGACGGGTATACAGTGCGACAAGAATATATACGATGGAAGACGAAACACGACACAGCCTATGGAAATGAGTTCTCTTTTAACTGGCCCTGGTAACACAACCCCCGGAACCGGAACGTTGAGCAGCGGAAGCAGTAGAACGTCCAATAACAGAGTGCCACAATTCACCACTAATAACGTCGTGCTTCTACAAGAACTCGGCGAAGGAGCTTTCGGTAAACATTGGATTTTCCACTCGATCGCTGGTGTATAAAATAAACAATTTCTTATACGCCCTCTAGGAAAAGTGTACAAAGGCGAGTTACAGACTGGCAATAAATGCGAGCCACCGATTTACGTAGCGGTGAAGACATTAAAAGAGAACGCGAGTCCAAAAACTCAGAGCGACTTCAAACGAGAAGTGGATCTCATGACGGATCTCAGGCATCCAAACATTATTTGCTTACTCGGCGTGATATTGAAAGGGGAGCCTATGTGCATGTTATTCGAGTACATGACCCAAGGGGATCTGCACGAATTTCTCATTTGCCACTCGCCAAGGTCCGATGTTCCGTTAAACAATGGAACTGGCAAGATTTTAGAGCAACCAGAATTTCTGCACATCGCTTTACAGATCGCGTCCGGTTAGTTCACGCTCTACAACGAATTTACTATTTACTATCTGTTTGTATAAAATTCTAGAGCTTACTGTTTCTTCAGGCATGGAATATCTAGCGAACCACCATTACGTCCACCGAGACTTAGCCGCGAGGAATTGCTTAGTCGGAGACAATTTAACGGTAAAAATCTCCGATTTCGGGTTATCGAGAGACATATACAGTAGCGACTACTACAGAGTCCAATCTAAGAGTCTATTACCTGTTCGATGGATGCCTCCAGAGTCAATTGTTTACGGGAAATTTACGACGGAGTCGGATGTATGGAGTTTCGGTGTTGTGTTATGGGAAATTTATAGTTATGGCTTACAGGTAATGAAACGCATCTTCGTATTAACTACCTTACTTTGCAAACTCTCGATATCTTATTTATATATCGTATTTAACTTGCAGCCATATTACGGTTACAATAATCAAGAAGTAATAGACATGATTCGGTCGCGTCAGTTGCTACCTTGTCCCGAAGACTGTCCCACCATGATCTACAGCCTGATGATAGAGTGCTGGCACGAGGTCGCGAATCGCAGACCACAGTTTCCAGAGATTCACCATCGTTTGCACAATTGGTACATAAACCAAACCTATCTGAGCGATTTCTGCAACGAGTCCATAACTAGCTACTCTGGAAGCAGTCACAAGAGCACGAATAAAACCAATTCCACTCAGTTGTCGGCGCCGATATACAAGTGCGATCAGAAGGACGTAGGGAACTTCAAGGTTAACGCGGTGGAGCAAAGTTTCTGTAACACGAACGATCACAGCAATGGATTGAAAATGCTGCCGACCTACCAGAATGCTAACCCGATCGAACAGAGGACGAATTGTGTTTACAGTGAACACAGTACACCCATCAAGACACCGATTTATCCCAACCAGACGAACATTAATTTGAACGACTACGACGACAAACAGTGCTGCTCGCCTAAGCTGAGCGGGGCAAAAAAAGTTTTGCCTCCTACGACGCAGTCGGTGGGCAAAATAAACACGCTGAACGGTACCAGACCAATGCAGAACGGCGCACAACTAGTCGTCAGGTTACCGGACCCCAGCAAAGTTACAACCGAGACCAGGGTATCGAAGTAACAACCATCACGCGGTGAACTCACGACGAATTTCTATGTTTCTATATGTTTACTGTAATTGCTGTACAAGGTATGTATGGATATGATCCGTTTCTAGGTACAATTTAAATCTTCGAAACTTCGAGTAACGTTCGTCGAACAGATTAGGTGCGACCTTCGATACCGAATCACTGCCATATTTCCGCGTTTCTATTTATTTCTTAACCGAGCTACGCATAATATTTTCTACTGGCAATAACACACTTCGAACGATGTACAAGCATTAACGTTTTATACATATAATACGAGCGACTATACATACGTATAAATATAGATATATACAGTGTAGACTGTAGGCTGTACTATTAACGTTTCCCGTATTTTTTTAACGTTACTTCTCCAATTGTATTTGAAAGTATTAGGTATCGTGTTAATATGTGTTTAAGCATATTCGATAGCACTGGATAAATTACGCGTTAATTTTACGTAAGTACATGAGTGGCTATTAATTCGTATATATTACATCGCCGTAACAATAATATCGCCGGATAGCATTTGACGGAACAAAATTGTAAATCAGATAACGCAACGTTTTTTTTTTTTATCTGATATTTATTTATATTTTTGCACTAACGAAAACCGCGAATTTTTAATCGATGTATCGTTACTCGAATGTAATATACACGTGATATCGGCTGTATTTGTAATATTGTGTGCTTACCAGACTGATAATAAGTAATTTTAGTCTTAAACAATTTGCACAATAAGAGATTACCCTCTATCTAACGATAAATTGTTCCCTGCGAAAAGAACAATTTAAAGCGCGATCTCATTGGAATTCGATAAACAATTCTTCCTTGGCCCGCGATTGTACGCGAACCGCCATGTTCGATTCGTTTACGAAGAGGAAAGCAATTAAAATCATATCGTATACCAAAAACTGAATAGCAATAATTGTGTTCGCACCAGCAAAAGCAATTTCATTCGTAAATTAAGCGTTACAACTTTTACACTATCGTCACATTATCATTTTTATATCTCACACGTGGGGGTTTTCATATCTTATACGACAAACTGATGAGATCACGTACTCTGTTGCTAATTTATGGAAGAATAATCATAAAGCGATTGTGACAATTAATACTACGAACATAACGTTTTAAAAATGCTCTTACGATCGTTAGAAGAGAAAGGGATCTATGGTCGCGGTGAATCACGATTCGACTAGCATAATGAACTAACGATGGACAACCGTGGAGGTTCAACGATGTTCGAGAAGAATGTTGTCGATGATATTGATGTGTAAATTATACAGGATCACTTATCATTCGTGTATAGAGCGTAGAGCATGCGACCAGCGTTATTGCACTCGAATTGTTCAAAGCTAGTACAACATCCGAATGATAGCCGACAAGGTGTGAACAGGAAATAATCGATAACGTTTGGCCTCGAACGATAGCATGAAAATAATAGGATCGCGTGTAAGCTAGGTAACAAGAGCCTAGAGAGTGAGAGAGTTTGAATAAAACTGTATTATACTTTTTATAATTTTCTATTAAAAGAAAATCAGCGAGACGTCTCGTCGACTGCAAGGAATAGCGTCGACGGATGTGTCGTTCCCCCAGAATCGATGTAAACCAAGATTCGCGGAGGCGATTAGAATAATCTATCGATTAAGTTCAAACGAGACTTTTTGAAAATGACGAGCCTCCGACTCGGTGTTTGTATTATTACTTGTATCGCAACGCTCCTGTGGCCGTATCGAAGGCTCGTCATCGGTTAGACTTAAGTTAACTTATGTCAACTATGTCGACGAAGGATCATAAACTTAAGACCTTTATATATACAGTCAAGTATGATATATACGATCCATGTTTTTTGTATGAAATTTTGTTCAGTATTTCTTCCCTGTAATCCTTCATCATAATTCAGCGACTCATCTTAGAGTAGACTTGTATAACAAAAGTTATAGTCCTCTTCGACCAAAGAACCGATAACACAAGAGATAAAGAAGAAATACAAACGTTGGTTCAATATTTCAAAGACTTAACGAGTTTCCTGACACGTCACATTGACATGTTTCACCCATTAGAATCACTTTGGAAAATCTAGGCGCTAAAGTGACTAGTATTTGCTCGACAATCAATAAACCACGATCATTAGCTCGCAATTTTCCCATCTCTATCTTCGCTGTACGATCAAAGTTTAATAATGGCAAGTTGCACATTAATTCCAATGCTGGAACCGTGCGAACACAATTCGTCTGGAATACTACTAAAACGAGTATCGGACGATGTTTCTACTTTTCTCCGTTTTATTGTTTCGTTACGGATTTGTGCAGTGTGCAGTGGACAGAAACATGATTTGGGACAAAAATCGACAGGAATTCGTAGATCTGTACAGTGTTCCGAGATTTGCTGGCTTGCGAGAAAGAGCGTTAGCCAGGGAAGGAGATTTTAACGCGGAACATATCAGCGGGAAAGTTCTGAAGGCGTCTTACTACGAGGTTTAAGTAGAACCCTTTCGAATTGCGCTTAAATTTAAATTATAGTTCCATTCAAATCTCAATCGTACTTCATCGTTACTCTTAGGACGGGGATTTAGTTTCGTTTTATGAGAACGATACGAAGGTGAGTGGAATCTACGGGGAAATATGGAACCTGCTCGCGGATCATCTGAACTTTACGTACGTTCCTCTTTTTTTTTAATAAGAATTTTTATAACTGGAGGAAGGTCATCGCTCACTGAGCTGCTCAATGAGCTGGGTTTTAGTACTAGTGGCGCCATCGGTGGGGAAAAGCTCAAGTTTGTAGTAAGGTTAGTTTTCACTATCGACGCTAGATGGTGATAGCAAGCAGAAGTTAATAGCGCCATCTGGCATTAAAAATGGAAACTATTCCGGGACAAACTTGCACGTTCTCCCACCGATGGCGCCACTAGTACCAAGACTATAGTACTTGAGACTATAATACATTTATGTTCAGAATATAAGTGGTTTTATTTTCAAGTTGTAATGATCACACGTTTGAACAACCAGAAAGTCATTTATTAATTAACAAAATCAATCATAAATTCGAAAAGATAAACGAAACAAAAGATGGTAAAAGCATTGAGCTCTATCCTAACTGGAGTGTGAACTGCGAGAGAGAAGCCAGTCCGAGAGAGATGCAAGATGTGTGGTTCCAGTGATACTATCTTATAGCAAATTTATGTGTGGAGAGAGAACAGACTCCTCTTTGTTTGAATTTCGCAGTACTCTAGGAATTATTTACAGATTAGTTATGTACAGATTTGAACTTTATTTCCTTTCTATTTATATATAAAACGATAGAAACATTAATAATAATGACATAATAATGAAATAGTATACATAATTTACATACCATAACTTAGATCATACAAATATGTACAATTTGGTATAGAGCTAAATTTTATTATTTGTCACAATTCAATGTATATTGTATTTATCCAATTTTATGCGGTAAAGAATCTGAAAGTAACTCATTCGACAATGCTCAGCGATGCTCGGGTAGGTTATGTTACGGCGTACGTTTGTTCCCCCTCTACAAATAAATTTGCTATAGGATAATACCGGAACCACCCATTTTGCATTTCTCTCGGACCTCCGTCGCCTCTACTTCTTCCTACAGGAGTTCACACTCCAGTTAGGATAGAGCTCAATGGTTCAGAATATAAGTGATTTTATTTTAAAGTTTTAATGATCACACGTTTGAACAACTAGAAAGCAATTTATTAATTGAGAAAATCAATCATAAAATTCGAAAAGATAAACGAAACAAAAGATGGTAAAAGAGATCCTCTTCTGAATCGAGAAAGCATTATCAGGTATCGGCCACAAGACTGTGGGGACCTTCGACCATATATACATGGACTGCTCAAGTCTAATCTTTATACACTAAGCACAGTGTAACCAACACCTCCATACCATAAAATAATTTTTTGGAAAAAATATTTAACCGACTTCAAAAAAGGTACAGTGAAAAGTATGAAATAATTTCTAGTTAATTTATATGAATACGCACTAGCTCTAGATATAATTTTTTAAAAGTATAGGAAAATGCAAAGAAAAGCATGAAATAATTTCTAGTTAACGTATATGAATCTGCATTATCGACCGAGCACTCCACATTACCGACAGGACAATCTGCATTGTCGACTGAGCACTTTACATTACCGACCAAGTAATCTTCCTTATCTGCCGAGCACTCCGCATTACCGACAGGGCAATCTACATTACCAAAAGAGTAATCTACATTACCGACAGAGCACTCTACATTATCTGCCGAGCACTCCAAATTACCGACAGAGTAATCTACATTATCGGCCGAGCACTCTACATCACCGACAGAGCACTCTACATTATCTGCCGAGCACTCTACATTACCGACCAAGTCATCGTTATTAGCGGCTTGGCCCTCTACATTGCCGACGGGGTAATCTGCACTAGCGACTGATTACTCTAC
>NW_026533254.1:24147659-24204612 GCF_026225885.1 Hylaeus anthracinus | reverse complement strand
GGTAATCTGCACTAGCGACTGATTACTCTACATTATTTGCCGAGCGCTCTGCCGGTGTATGTATGTAGAGTGCTCTGTCGGTAATGTAGATTACTCTGTCGGTAATTTGGAGTGCTCGACAGATAATGTAGAGTGCTCTGTCGGTAATGTAGATTGCTCCGTCGGTAATGCAGATTACTCTGTCGGTAATGCGGATTGCTCTGTCGGTAATGTAGATTATTCTGCCGGTAATGTAGATTGCTCTGTCGGCAATGTAGATTGCTCCGTCGGTAATGCAGATTGCTCTGTCGGTAATGTGGATTACTCTGTCGGTAATGCAGATTACTCTGTCGGTAATGTGGATTGCTCTGCCGGTAATGTAGATTGCTCTGCCGGTAATGTAGATTGCTCTGTCGGTAATGTAGATTGCTCTGTCGGCAATGTAGATTGCTCTGTCGGTAATGTGGATTACTCTGTCGGTAATGCAGATTACTCTGTCGGTAATGCAGATTGCTCTGTCGGTAATGTAGATTGCTTCGTCGGTAATGCAGATTGCTCTGTCGGTAATGCAGATTGCTCTGTCGGTAATGCGGATTACTCTGTCGGTAATGCAGATTGCTCCGTCGGTAATGTAGATTACTCTGTCGGTAATGTAGAGTGCTCGGTCGATAATGCAGATTACAATACAGAAATTCATAAATTTTTGCATCTGTGATCATGGCGAAAAGCTCTCCGGCAGCATAATGTAAGGGGTTTTATCGATTTCATCGGTTTCAGGCCAAACATACGTGAAATAGTACGCTTTTTGCGATAAAAAGTGATATAAAGTGGTAAAAAATAAGACAAGGACAAATGTTTTGTTATTGGACCAAATGGCAAATGCTCTTTCAGATGCAAGAGGTTTCACTCCGATTCGTCAAGCCATCTCGACGTAATCGGCAAGAATACCTAAAAATCACGGTTTTTTGGTAAAAAGACGGGTAAAAAATGACAAATCGCAAAAAGTCTTGACAGCAGGGTCACCGGGGGAACATGCTCTACAGGATGCAACAGGACTCATTCCGATTGGTCAAGCCATCTCGGCGTTATCGGTGAACAGACATTAAAAAAAAAAGGAAAGAAAAAAAATATACATGTCGAATTGAGTAACCTCCTCCTTTTCGAAGTCGGTTAAAAAGTGAGACTTGACGCTAATGTGCATGCGTCGAATTCGAGAACTATACCAAAAATTCCATCTCGATGACATATACTCACATATAGACATATAGAGATATGACATATAGACATATACTCATTATACATTTCTACATACATTTCTATATTTCTATATACATTTCTATATACTCAAAGAGTAGTTCGGCAAACCGTCCAAAATTTCAATTCGCGCCTTTCCCCACTGCTATCACCCATTGACTGTAGCGCTTACGCATAACTGCTTACTCGTAACTTTGGCATGGGAGATGTTGGTTACGGACTACACTATAGCTTGAGCAGTCCATGTATGTATGGTCGAAGGTTTGAACGGGTATGCGTGGAGTGGGGGATGACGGCCATGCGGCGTTCAGCAGGCGTTCAGTCCCATTCATTCCGTTATAGCGAGTTGTGGCATTGAGTCGCGTATTCTTCGATCTGCATTATCGTTAATATAGTTATAGTGTTACTTGTTAACTACAATCTATTTACTTCCCTAATCGCGATCCCTAACAAGGCGAAGTTGGCACCAGCTTGTGTTTAAATAACAGACAGATCTCCAACAAGACCAGTATTAGTATAAAATGTGTACATTAAATTAAAACAATAATAGGAAAATTCTTTGGTTATTTATCAACATCGTTTCGAAGACTTTCTCTCTCCTCAGATTGATTCCGATAAAGTATGAAAAACGCGATTTTGGTATACGTTTGGAGAACGGAAGCTACACCGGGCTGATGGGACTGCTTCAGCGAAACGAAGCTCATATTATTTTGCGAACAGGGTACTATACTGGCCGCGCGAGTTTGTTGGACTATACGACACCTGTCTCCCAAACTCAGTACGTTCTCACAATTAGTACTGCTTAGATAGATTAGTTGCAGGCAGTTTTCTAAATAACAATAGTAGTGCCTGTGGTAACTGCAACCCGCCTTGCAGCTTCCAAATGTGTATTCAACAGGCGCTACTAATATTCCAATATTACGAAATATATGGCTACTCCAATTCGATGTAAAAATTGTGTAACTTGAAATTACTACTACACAGATATCAGTTGTACATAAAGCCGGAATACAAACACAGCAACACATGGATAATTATGGTGTTCGAGCGTCGCATTTGGTACATCCTACTGTTTATGTTTCTCGTGCTCAGCCTGGCTGGGTACGTCCTCCAAAACAAACAACACCGCAACTCGAGAAAAAAAAAACGAAAACAGGAGCGCGAACACTTCACTTTCATCGACCATGTCTTTTACACGTACTCCATAATGTGCAGTCAAGGTATTCCGACCTTTAACAGCCAAAATACATACTTTTAATTGTATTCAACAATTCTTTTAGGTCACATTCCAAATTCTTATCATAGTCAGATCAAGATACTATCGCTGTCGAAGAGTGTATTCGCGTGGTTGATTCTGCTGAGCTTTAGCTCGGATCTTATTTACCAAATGACGAATCGTGTCATGACGCTTCCGTTCAAAAACTTCGACACTTTATTAAATAAAACCAACTACGATGTATTAGTTTTTAAAGGGTCCATGATTTACGAGTTCATGAAGGTATTTGGTAGATTTTTGAAACTCCTACGATGGCTTTAGCTCGATCGATAAACTTAGTCGATACGTTTGTACCGACTTATTCGTTTCCATTTAGGGACAAAGTTTATCGACAGATTTACTTTTTAGGCTGGCGTTGAACGATCGCGAAAGCTGTCCAAGCGTTACGACGTCACGAAACGTATACATTTCATAGAGGACTCGAGCATGATGCATAAGACTGTTTGCCACAGCGAGAAAAAGTACGCGATGTTGGAAACCGAGGACAAAGTATACATGAAGAACAGACACGTGTGTCACGTGATTCCAGTAGGTGACAATTACTTTCAAAGTTGGACTGGATTTGCTTTGCCGAAACGTTTTCCATATAAGAAGGTCATAAATGTATCGTAAGTACGGGTCTAATAAATTCAGTTATCGACACAAATCGAAACTGAGTCGAATGATTATTTAGTTACGTGCTTGGCCACCAGTGGCGTTCAATTCTTCTATAGGGAATTGACTCTCACGCCGTGATTGGTCGTACTCGTAACTAATCGAGTCGGTATCATTGGTATCTGCAAGATTTATTTTAAATCGAAATTCTTCCAGAATATTGAAGCTACACGAATTTGGCTTGATAGACGTCCTAAAAGATCGCTGGTTCAAACATCGAATCAAGTACGAGCAGAAAAAGACGTTCAAGACGATCGATATGGAACAAGTGTATTTGATTCTATGCATACCATTCGTCGGTATCGCTCTATCCCTGGTAGTACTGTTCCTCGAAAAAGCTATATCTTTCTGTGAAAATAATTCTAAACGATTAACATAAGTACAAAGAACTGTACGGGCGTTCTACTTTGATTAGTTCGCGACTGCATTTTTTAATAAAAAAATACTCTATTTATTTTATCTTGTATCTACTAAACAAAGGGAGGTAATAATGAAACTGATTCTTTTCAATTTTAATCTTCCCTTCAGGTAGACAAATATTTGCAAAAAAAAAAACAGAAATATTATTATTATTATACGCAAAATGATTTGTCGTTTTCGCGATGCAATCATTCATATTATGTATAATCGCCTCGTTTAAGATCGCATACCACGATATCGTTCACCTAACCGAACTCGTAGCGTGATTATGCGACAAATAAACACGCATAACTTTTTTATTGGAGATTCCGTCGCGTATTCTTCGTAGGATCAATGTCGCGTTCAATGCAAGATGAAGCGATAAACCGAATGGAATCGGCCATAGGAAGCTTTCTGTTCACGATTCGATCGCATTCTGAACGCGATACCAGTTACCAGTTGTTAGGTATGCACAATCTCGCCTTCATGAGGAACGTACTGTTGCTACTGGTGATTTACACTCTCCCAAAATCCGTTCGATCCGTGAACGGTGTAATATGGGAGAAAACGTCCCAGAATTTCGTGCCCATCTTCAGCGTTCCCGCGTTCGCGGCGATAAATCAGAAACTGGTGAACCAGAGTCGAGCAGAGGAGACTCACAACTTTCAAGGACAAGTCGTTAGGTTCTCCTATTACGAGGTAGACTCGCCAATTCCTTGGTATTATGTTTTTGGTTCTTCTTAAAGAAATGCTAAATTTTATTTATCAGATGATGCGTTTAATCACTAGCGAAGCAAACGGAACGAAAGTGGCAGGAATCTTTGGTGAAGTCTGGAACACGTTATCGAATTTGTTGAATTTCAGGTAAATTGTTTAATAAAACCATAAATCAGGACGCTAGTGCTTCAGCTACGATCGTTTCAGGTTGAAGCCAATTCTCGTCAAAGAAAATACTATGGGATCGATGGACGAGAATGGCGTCTACACGTTTGGTTTGATGAGAATAATTCAAAGAAACGAAACGGACGTGGTACCGCGAATTGTTAGCGATTCGATTCGATTTAAGGCCTCCCAGTTGACGCTCCCTTTGTGGCCGATCAGGTGAGTTTCTCGTTTATTTTATAAACCTCTTTAACACGTTGATCGCTACGTTTAAAGAATTAAATAACGCTAGTTTTCAGCCAAAATGTACATTCAATGCCACAATTTGTTCCTTATGTATTTTGGCCTACTAAACACGAAAATCGCGTCTTGTGCGATCCAATCGGACGTTTCTAATTCGAGATATGGCCTAAAATGTGAACGTATGTCAGAAAAAAGCCGAAAAAAAATTCAAAAATTCATATAAAAAAAACCTATCCATAGAACAATTTTTTCTTACGATTTTCAAGTTTAGTAGGCCAAAATACATAAGGAACAAATTGTGGTATTGAATGTACATTTTTTTCTGTTTTGAAAACTTGTGTAATTAATTCTAAGGACTAGGTGCTAAAGAAAACAAGTCTAGCTAGTTAGACGGCATAGCGTCCAATTGTACGAAGACAAAATTTTAGCTCCATAAGTATTTTCACGAATGTGCGTGGTACTCAAAGTGTTAAAGCGTCATTTCTATGGCTCAGTGCAGTCTATGAGTTCGCCCTTGGCATTCGACATCCACTGTAATTTGCGTGCAGCTATCACCTGTTCATTCGACCAGATCTGGAGCGTAGTCCTACATGGATGCTAAAGCTATTCTCCCAAAACATCTGGTACGCGATTCTATTCACGTATTTACTGATGACCATCTGCAGTTATTTGGTCCAAGCAGTTAATTCGAGGATTATGAGCAAAAAGCTGCCGAAGAGCTTAGGTGACCATTTGTTATGCAACTTCGGTTTAATGTGCGAACAAGGTGAGAGAAAAACAAAATTTAATGTTTCGTCCATAGATGGATGTAATGTTTAATATTTAGCGGACTGCTTACCATGTGATTCGAGCACATGCATGAGAATCGTGGATCTATGGATGGGGCTCTTCTCGTTTCTAATCAGAGCAGCATTCGGTGCACTTCTGATAAGATACATGACGCAAACTACCTTCAGACCACCTTTTCAAGACTTGGAATCCTTCTTGAACAATACTTCGTACAAAATTTGTCTCTTGGATGGCACTGTGCTGGCAAAGATAGCCAAGGTAGAAAAGTGTACAACTATCACGCCATGGTTTCGTCTGGCTTGATGTACTTACCTATATCGCTTCATTTTTAGGGCCACCATGGAACTGTATTTGATAAGCTGTACGAAATGAATCGAATCAAAGAAGTGGCCAATTACGGGGAGATGTACCGGAAAGTATGCTCGTCAAATAAATGGAGCGCGATGCATCACGACTTGGGCATAAAGAACTCTATTAGGAGCTTTACATGTCGGATGCGTGCCGTAGGAGATGCCGTATACCATGGTCATATAGTTTCTGGGATTGCAAAGAACTTCAGCAACAAACGATCCATCGACATTGGGTGAATTATTTGATTGAATTAAATCAAAGGAAAGGTTCGATGTTTAATTATCTATGGAGAATCATTTTAACGGATTTTCATTCTGCAGGATACTTAGGTTGAAGGAGTACGGTATCCTCCAACGAATATCGAATAGCGTGAAGGGGATAAAGCCCGATGATAATTCGCTGGATAAAGTGGAACCAATTCATACAGATCAAGTGTATTTTATTCTCGTAATACTCGCCTCTGGAGCGTTCATCTCTGTTATTTTTCTCGTACTCGAGGTCCTGGTGTTTTATTACAACAATTAACAAAATTTTTACCTGCGCATTTTGTCCAACCCTCGTCGAAATAATTACAGAATATCGTGCATGCAGATTCTATGTTTTTTACTTATTTTCCCTTGCATTTCAAGGAAATGTTAGTTAACGAGTCGATAACGATTGCTTGGTCGATAAACTCAGTGGATAGGTGTATACCGACCGATAGTGCGAGTTATTACAATGATTAGTGTTATTATTATTAAACTATTATGCACATTTAAGGACGTACATATAGACCTTTATAACTGATAATTACATATCACGTACGCACTTTCTATGTTTCTCATTTATTTTCCCTTGCATTTCAGGGAAAAAGCCAGTTTACCGACGAGTCGTTAACCATTGGTCGATAACAACTACTGGATCGATAAGATCCGTATTGATCCATACAAGTGTATACCGGCAAAGTATTAGTTATTACAATTATTATTATTAAACGTCGCTATCATGCACATTTAAACGCATGCTTGCAGACCTGAATAACTGATAATCGTGACGCGTTAAAATGCAAGATAAAGCGATAATCCTGATGGAATCGCGTCGTAATAGACGTCCATTTCAGCGAAAATGATCGAATCGCGTTGTTAGTGGGACACCAGACCCCAGCAGGAAAACTTCTGACACGAGGATTTTAAGAATCTTTGCTTCATGAAACGATTACTGTTATTCGTCGTGATTCACGCGATCCTGAGACCTGTTCGATCGGCGAACGGTGTGATATGGAACAAGAGGATCCAAAATTTCGTGCCGATCTTCAGTGTTCCCGTTTTCGCGTCGATAAATCGGGAGAAGTTCGATCGGAGTCGAGCAGAGGAGACGCACAACTTTCAGGGGCAGATCGTTACGTTTACTTATTACAAGGTAGCCAACATTGCTATTACGATTACTTTTCTTTTTAACACGTTGATCGTCAGCCATATATATGGATGACAGGACTTTTCACTAGAAAATTAAATAAATCAATTCTGAAAGTGAAATGTTAAAGAAAATATACAGTGGGCGTAGAATGTATTCGTACACCGATCAATTTCCCAAAAAACTTTTGTGTGAAATTGTAGTTTTTTAACTTCTCTTTTTATAATCAATGATATTTTACATATTCTCGGAAGTCTCTAAGATAGATATAGACCACACAACATTTACTAGTTAATATAATTTGTGAAATTAACGAAAAAAAAAAAAATGCGAAAAGTAGGTAAAAGTATAGAAGCAATAAGTATTTGTACGATTCTTATGACGAAACACATTAGTTTGTTGCTCCGTGCGAATTAGAAAACATCAAATTTCCAGGGAAGTACTTTTAAACAGTTGTGCGAATACTTATTGCTTCAACATTTTTATCGATTAATTGTTTTTTACTTGTTAATTTCGCAACTTACATAAATAGCTATTTTTTTTTTTTTTTTGTAATCTATCTATTCTAGAGATTTCGGAGAATATGTAGAATGTCATTGTTTATAAAAAAACAAGTTAATAAATTACAATATTACACAGTTTTTTTGGAAATTGATCGGTGTACGAATACTTTCTACACCCACTGTATCTGCGTAAGATTCATGAATTTGACGAAATTGCAACAATAAATACTGGTTTAAATTCAACAAAAATGAGTTCCAGTTGTATAGAAACAAAGCGTTAGGCACGTATAAATTTTCACTTCTACCTATCAGTTGAGCAACGTCGTCTTTCCCGAAGCAAATGGAACGCAAGTCGACGGAAGAATCGGCAAAATCTGGAATATTTTGGCGGAGTATTTGAATTTCACGTAAGGATCGTTACTCGATGGTAGAATGGGTAATTAAAACGACCTGGGCGCAAGTGTTACGATAAATATCGTTCCAGATTGAAGCCAATTATCACGAACTATCATACTATGGGACACCTGAACCCTAACGGCACTCTCACGCCTGGCTTGTTGGCTATTCTAAATAATAACGAAACGGACGTGATAGCAAGGATGGGGATCCACGCGGAGCGATTCAGGATCGGCCAGTTCTCGTTTCCTTTATGGAAAACCAGGCGAGTCGATGTCTAAATTAAAGGAAATTCTTTGCAAGTCGTACCGCGACCCAAGATTCTCGATAAATTAAATAAAACCGTGGTAAAGTATTTTTTATTTTTTTTTTTGTTTGTTAAATGTTCAGCCACTACCTGTACATTCAACCAGAAATGAAACATGACTCCGCATGGATGGCGAAACTATTCACGCGACAGACTTGGTTCGCGATTCTGGTCACGTATTTACTGCTGAGCTTCTGCGGATATCTGGCCCAACTGATGGACTCGAATACCACGCGTGAGGAATTAAGGGACACCTGGTACGATCATCTGTTCTACAACTTTAGCCTGATCTGCAACCAATGTAAGCGAAATATTAATTACCGGCGGACAATTTTCACTTACTATAAATGGATAAACACCCGCGGTCCATTAATTACTATATTGAAATGAAAAGTCTGGAAATACTCGCAGTAATTTTCTGGCCAAGACTGATTTAATTTTTCTTTGTTGTAAAATTGCTTGCAATTATTTAAGCTGAGAGTTAAACGCTCACCTAAGGGAATATATTGATTTTTCAGTGGACGTACCGAGTACTTTGAACAAAAATTCGGTGTTTATATTGTTTTGGTCGGGTGTATTCTCTTCTTTACTGAGAACGGCTTTCAGCGCACTTTTGTTAGTCTACTTGAAACAAACTATCACGCATCCGCCTTTCTACGACATGGAAACTTTGGTGAGAGATACTTCGTACACTGTTCTCGCTGAAAAAGGTACTCGACAGAGTATAACACTTCAGGTACAAGCATCAGTACTATTCGAAAAGATTATACAGGGTATCCCAAAATTAGTATAAGAACCGGAAAAGGGGGGGGGGGGGGTAGCTGAGACGATTCTGAGCGACAATTCCCTTTGCAAAAATGTCGGACGGTGCTTCGTTTTTGAATTATCGACGATAAAACCAGCGACCAATCACAGCGCGAACTCAGCCGCGGGAGGCTGTCCCGATGGCTCGACCCCGCCTCTCGCGGTTGAGCGCGCGCTACTCGGGCGCTGCGGTTGGTCGCTCGTTTCTCGTCAATAATTCAAAAACGAAGCACAATCCAACATTTTCGCAAAGGAAAGTATGGTTCAGAATCGTCTCAGGAACCCCCCATTTCCGGTTCTTACACTAATCCTGCGACACCCTGTATAAAAAAGAATAAAATAATTTTGTGCAATGTCTCGAGAAATAATAGTCTTGGCTACTACATTTATAGTATAGCAATTATTCTGTCTACCTAAAATTACGCGAAAGGAATCAAGTAAAGCACATGGACGATCGAACGGAGATGTACAAACTGGCGTGCTCGACAAAAAATAAATATGCGGTGTATCAGAGCGAAGACGTAAAACAGACTAGTGGGGAGCCTTTCTGCCAACTAAATCCCGTACGAAACGTCGAAGAAGAAGAATGGATTTCCTCCGGCATTTCGTGGAACTTCAAATACAAAAGATCTATCGACATTGCGTAAATAGTTAATGTAAACGAAATCGAGATGCGAATAATTCGAATAACGTTATTTTCATTGCGACAGGCTACTGAAACTGGAAGAAGTCGGTCTCATGGCAGGTGGGACGCGTTATTGGACGAAATGGAAACCGTTGACAGAAGATGCATCAGACGATGCTGACGATCGTCCAATAAACATGCAACAAATCGCTCTAATCCTTTCGATATTAGGCTATGCGTCGGCCACATCTTTCGTTCTTTTTGTATTTGAAATCCTGATATTTTACTATAGAAATTAACGATATACCATCTAATCCTTGAATGCAGTCGTATAGTTGTCACATGGTAGAATAAAAATAATCACATTATGTGTACCTCGACTTGATTAATTATTTCAACGAATTTTACAAATCCCTATGGGAGCAAGACGTAGATTCCACCCGTGATCATGCTACAGGGTGTCCCAGAATTAGAATAAGAACCGGGAATGGGGGAGAGGGTATAGCTGAGACGATTCTGAGCGACAATTCCCTTTGCAAAAATGTCGGATGGTGCTTTGTTTTTGAATTATCGACGATGAAATCAGCGACCAATCACAGCGCGAGCTCAGCCGCGAGAGGCTGTCCCGATGGCTCGACCCCGCCTCTCGCGGCTGAGCGCGCGCTACTCGGGCGCTGAGATTGGTCGCTGGTTTTTCTTTAATAATTCAAAAACGAAGCACCATCCGACATTTTTGCAAAGGAAACTATGGTTCAGAATCGTCTGAGGAACCCACCCATTTCTTACACTAATCCTGGGACACCCTGTATATTTCAATAGACGCTATCGGTGAACAATCGAAGCTATTGGACGCTACTCTGTTGCGTTATCGCGGCATCAGTTTACATAACTAAACGGCGCATTGTAATATGTACTATAAAATGGACAAACACGAAAGGACAGATCGATACTAGTAATCATAGTAATCGTATCGCATTACAAGGCAAGATGAAGAGATAATCCTGGCAGAGCTACATACGTAACCGATTATTTCAGCGAGGATGATTCCATAGCTTCGTTAACGTTAGACCAAACGCTACTATGAATACACATAGTCCGAGGATACAAAAAATATACTTCATGAGAGGATTACTGTTACTCGCGATGATTCTTCCTATCCTGACACCTGTTCAATCGGCGAACGGTGTAATATGGAACAAAGGAAGGCAGGATTTCGTGCCGATCTTCAGCATCCCCGTCTTTGCTGCGATAAATCGGGAGAAGTTCGATCGGAGTCGAGCAGAGGAGACGCACAACTTTCAGGGCCGACTCGTTAGGTTCAGTTATTACGAGGTAGATATATTCTCTTTCCCATTATTGTTTTTCTTTTTTTTTTTTTTCTTTAAAGAATATTCTCTTTTTAAATGAACGATCACTTGTATGCATCAGCTGACTAACCTTGTCAGCAACGAAGCAAACGGACTGAAGGTCACCGGAGCCATCGGCGAAGTTTGGAACACGTTGTCGGAATTGTTGAATTTCACGTAACGAATATTTATTAATAAAACCTTAAACGATCATGCCACGAGTACTTCAGCTACGATCGTTTCAGGTTGAAGCCAATCATTACCTATGAAACTTCGGTGGGATCTATAAACGCCAATGGCACGTACACGATAGGTTTATTGGGTATATTGTATAGAAATGAAACGGACGTTGTACCGAGGGTGGAAGCCTACAACAAGCGACTTGCGGCCGCCGTCTTTACCGTTCCTCTGTGGTCGACCAAGTAAGTCAATGCAAAATGTAAAACAAAGTTTTCAAGACCCATAAATTGTCTCTTCATTCTGTAAGGGTAATCTGTTTCATATTAGGCCAATCAGTAGAGCATTTTTGTGTGCGCTGTTTTAAAACGCTGTTTTAATTCTCTACCGATTAGCCTATATCGGTTATTGCATTATTGGTCCAAGCTTCTTTGTTACAAATTAATAGTCTTGTATCCTTAGTTTCTTACATTAGAGTCTTTACGTGACTCTTGGACCTGCCGGCCTCCTTGGGTACCTTGACGTCTCTAAGTCCTACAATCAAGCTCAAAATTTTTTAACGAAACCCTTATTACTCCTTGCTCTTCTATAATAGTCAATATTCCACAGAATAATTTTTTAACATACCGTGTAATTTGCACCCAGCAACCGAATGTACATTCGACAAGAAATCAGACACCACAACCCTACATGGATAGTGAAGTTGTTTTCTCGGAAGGTCTGGTACGCGATTCTGACCACTTACTCTCTGCTAAGCATCTGCAGTTATCTGACTCAGAAGATGACCACGAAGATCAAGCACGTGAAGTGGAAAGCAAGCTTGAAAGAGCATTTATTCTACAACTTCGCCATGATCTGCGATCAAAGTAACTAAACGAACAAACGATCATCTAGGAAATTAGTATCTTATCTTATCTTGCTTCTAACTACCTTACTTATTATATAAAGAGACAGCGTTTATTTGTATGTACACAAAAGTTTCAAAAACTACTTAACCGATTGATAGTAAATTTTAACAGTAGCTTCCTTGCTTTCTCTGGAGTAACACAGGCTATGTTATTTTAAAAAAAAATGATATTACATCCGCGTAAAAATATGTAAGAATATGTTGAGCAGTGAGCGCTTTGAGCTATGCCCGCTACTCCCTAGCTACCGCTCCCAACCGCTAGGTGGCTACGCGTTCGTGTGCCATCCCGAAAGAGAACTCGCAAAGTTCGCATGATATATTCAATTCGTTTCGTCCAGTGAATCGTCTCAAAAAAAAAAAAAAAAATAATGTGGTATATTCCGAAGTTCTATAATATCACATTACAATAAATCCAAATTCTACGATATGATAGGCGAGGGTTTTGCAGGTCACCGTCCAAACGATATAACCAATAGTTCGAGAACTGTAGAGATATGGTTGGGCGTATTCTGTCGTCTAGTGAAGACAACTTTCGACGCACTGTTTATAGGCTACATGGCGCAAATTATCATCGTACCACCTTTCGACGACATGAAGTCCTTGCTCGAAGATACTTCGTACGATATACTTACCGTAAAAGGGTCTTTTCAGCAAATGTATTTTCAGGTACAAATGTCGTTAATGTAGAAATTCGACGATAACAAAGTCCACGCATTCGTTCTATGTACCGACCGATACAATTTCATTTTCAGGTGATCGACGACCCAATAGTTAAAAAATTAGTTGCAACGAACCGAGTAAAAAATGTCGAAACTCAGGAGGAGATGTACAAAATAATATGCACGACGAATAAACTGTACGTGATGATGCAGGCCGAGGATTTAAAGAAAGCCGTGGGGATGTACGTCTGTCGATTAAATCCCGTGGGACGTTTCTTACGCACACAGTGGATTAGTTCAGCCATTTCCAAAAAGTTCACTTACAAAAGAACCATCGACGTGGGGTAAATAATTTTTGTTGTTCAGCTAAGACGGAATAATCTTCCTAAATATCCATCGTTTTTTTTCATTCTAAAGGATAATCAAGATGTTCGAATTCGGTCTCATGCAACGATTGAAGCATCGCTGGATAGAAATAAAAAATGTCGAACACACATCGTCTAAAAAGGTGGAACCGATTATGCTAGAACAGATCTATTTAATTCTGTTAATATTCAGCTCTGGAGCGTTTATCTCTTTTACGATTCTCGTAACCGAGATACTAATATTTTACTACACCAATTGACAAATTATTTGAAAGTATCTATGTAGAGTACTGTCTCAAAATAAGCAACTCGGTCGAGACCGACGAGCGTAACGACGGGGAACATGTAGATAAAACAGGGAGTTCGGTGTACCGACAAACTATAAAGTGATCGATCGAGCACGGGTGTTATTTTTTTTGGAGAAGGATTGGTCGTGTAGGTAAAACAGTCGACTGTAGATCCAAGGATCGTGGGTTCGAATCTCTGTGCCTTATTATTCGTTTAGACTCGTACAGTTGCTTATTTCGAGACAATACTGTATTCTTTCATTCCAATCTTTCGCAAATACCACCAACTTGTCCTACTTTGCACCACTTTATTTGTAGTTTTATATTCATTTTTAATAATAACCAACGTAACTATAGCAAAGAGAAATACTTGTGAATTATTAATCGTCTACTTTGAAAACCGTGTACGTTACGCGAAACTTCATTAAAAAGTCAAGCTCGCACCTGGCGATTGTAAATTAAAAATGTACAAACACGCGACAGTGGGAGTAGCGGGAGCACCAATCAGGCTGACGATTATTCAAAAACTACGATTGTTCCGTGCATACTCGCCTGCTGCTTCGATGACGTTGCACTATTTCTACCATTCTATCTAAAAATTGACCATCGTTCGAGATCTCCATGAAAGGATTACTATTACTTGCGACGATGCAGGTAATCCTGCGACCTACGCAATCCGCTAACGGTGCGATATGAGACAAAAGGACTCAGGATTTCGTGCCGATATTCGAATGCTGATCTCGTTTAACACCCTCATACTTGAGATTCTGATATTTTATTATAGTAATTAACCCCGTTTGAACCTCTCCCAACCGATTTTCGTTTTCCGAAAATTTATCATCACACTCATGAGTAATTTGTGTAATATAAATAACTAATATAATAAGTGTGATACACCATATTTCAATTTCATTTTAACCTCTGACATCAAAGGCAGACAAAAAAAGCCAAGCTCCATCTTGAATCTCGTTTCTAATTCATTTATTTACGAGGATCTTCATACAAAATTTATTTTTTAAATACAACTTGAGTCAATCTCTTGGTTATTCAAAGAATAGTAACTCTCAGAGGATGAACTCGTAAGTTTGTAGCGAGAAACTTCGTACAATCATTCAGAGATGGCGCCAATGGTTATATTCTTGTGGCTGTTTAATTGATTAATTCAATTTCTGTTTTATCGACATTTAGGCAGGAGCGTATTTAAAAGGCGCGAAAGGACATATACATATATTATGTACACTGTTTTCACACGACTATACTATTTTTATTATATATAGAAATAACTATACGTTTATATACAGAAAAACTATATACACTTCTTTTAAGGACTTTTACAAGAAAACAACTAATTCTGTTTAACTCTCTCTAATGATTTCTTCCCAAACGCTATCCACCAACTGACTTTCTCCTTCGCTTCTCGGAAGAAAAGAAAGTTAGGACAAAAGGTGGCGCTAGGCGTTTCTATAGCACTTGAGACTATAATAAATTTATGTTCAGAATATAAGTGGTTTCATTTTCAAGTATCAATGATCACACGTTTTAACAACCAGGAAGCAATTTATTAATTAACAAAATCAATCAGAAATTCGAAAAAACAAACGAAACAAAAAACGGTAAAAGAGATCCTCTTCTCGGCAAAGAAGTTTCCGCCAAAGTTTAGATGATAATTCACTGCGGTGTCGATAAGGAAGTTACCATTATCAGAACCACAATTCCAGTATCTATAGAACTAGTAGCGATGGTTGCCTGTCAAAGGGGGGCCAGCAGACGATATCAACGGCATTCGTGGAGCGAGCGCCGAGTGGGCAGCAGCGAGCAGTGGGCAAAATGGTGGCAGACGAGAAGTTATTTTTCTCGAAAGCCGTTCAACATTTGGCTAGATGTTTAGCAGCGATCAAGCCTACGCCATGGGAAAAGGTGCGTTGATTTCGAATCCTTTCGGTAATATTGGCATTCAGTTCGATATTTCATATCGGATATCATATCAGATATAGGTTAGCTTTAAGGACGTGTCAGCTGACATCCTGATATGTCATCCGGTGATATAATTCGAAGGACGATCTACCAGCTATTTAACACGTCAATTACATATATGCAGTTATTAATTAATGTCACTCTTCTTCTAAAAAAAATCGGCTTCCGTCATATGTCACAGACTTAATGACCACTGTACACAGAAATGTGTCGTTCAAGCACAACTTTACGAACGAGTCATCGAATATCCATTTATTAATATATTCGAGACGCACCCTTAATATCTGTTAGTATTTATACATCCAATGATTCATATATTCAAATTATGAAAGACTTAATAAAAACATTCTTTTGAAAGACACAAACATCACCGAGAAAGCCTAATTCATGCCACTACAAGTTTCTATAATTACATACTTTAAAAGATAGGACCAATGACAATTAAAATAAACAATTTAGGTCCCTAAAAAATAGAATTTTCCATTTGTATTAAAACATGTATTGCAAAGATTTAATTCATTCTTCTGTAACCAATCTTTTTGTAACACTTTTCGAACGAATAATGTATTAAAGCAATGTTTTGTTTACATAGGTAATACAGTTGTTCAAACTATGCCCGCAAGAATCTGCTCAAGGTATATATCGGTTGGACCAAAGAGGTCAGGACGCGACCATCGCTTTGGGAATATATTTTCTGGAATCCGGTCTGCAACACAGGGATCGAATATTGCCTTATCTTTTGCGACTACTACGTGGTCTTCCCAAAGCTGTTTGGTTGGATGAAATCAGATGCTCCCCTACGGAACGTATTCCTGTTGCAGAAAGGTTCAGTTTCTGTTTGAACACATTGCTTAGCGATGTCGCGGTCAGATGCGAACCTGTACGCGAAGAGATCATTTCTACTCAGGTAGAAATATTAACGGTTCTGACAAATCTTATAAGAGGATACAAAGATCAAAATGGCAACAGAGGAATGCAAGCAAAGCGTAAGTGTTCTCCACATTAGAAATTTGTATACAATTTTAATTATACTTTTATTTCTTCCAGTGTCGTTATGCAAATCCATAGTTCCAGTCTTGATCGGTTTAGCCCGATCGATGGGTCGTTTCGCGTGTACAGATCCGCCTCTCCTTTGTCGCATTTTCCCAAAACCAGAACCACCCCTCTCTGTAGCAAACACAGAAACACATTTAACATCGGAAAAGAAACAACATAGCTTTCCCAATTTCCGACCGATTATCCCACGTTCTTTGAGTGGCAACTTGAATTCTCATCCGGCCATTGATAACGCTCCTAGCCTTCTAACTGGGGACTACGATTTCCCTTGCGCTAAACGACCGTCGTTGCATTCGTACTCGTCGGTGCCCTACGACCCAGCTACGTACTTCTTTAGCAGATATGGATCGAGCTTCAATCAGTTCCCTCAAATGCGATGCAACGAAAGCCCCGAGAGGAGAGCCGGGATGCAATTTAGCGTGGTTCATTTGCAAAGCGTGCTAGCCTTGGCAAAAAAATTACTCACCAAAGAGGTTCTAACGTTTCTCGACGAAGAGGCCAATCAAGTTAGTTTCGTTATATCCTTATCGAAGGGGGACAAATTTTAATAGAATAATAATAGAATAGAATAGACAACGAATAATAACTCTAGAGAAGAAAAGTCTTCTTACTAGTTATATTCCATTGCTTTGTTTAGATTTACAATTTAGATCAGGTGCAAATATTTCCTTACCGGACTTTCAACGAAACAATGAATCTAGTAATGGTTGCTCTTTTGCGGGAATTGTTGCAAAATCAACGCGACCTGCCTGCTCCTTTCACAAGGGATGTGCAGGAGTTTGTGAAAGGACTCTTTTTATCAGGCCAAACGGAATTACAATCACGCCAGCACGACGCCAGTGAGCGCGAAGACATGGACACAAATTTTCGAACTGTAAATAGATTTAAAGTAAACGTAATGGCTAATTCTGCGTGCGTTGACCTCCTTGTGTGGGCAATCGGCGATGAAACTGGTAAACAGACCCTTAATTATAAATCAAGACCTATACATACGCTAAAAGACCAGATAGAGTTACTTGCATGATTTCGTTATATTATAATTGTCGTTTTGTGTAAAGTAATTATTCGAAACAAACGTCATTTCAAGCGTTTCATTTGTTAATGTTGTTGAAATGTACACATCTGTTACATTATTTTTGCAGTGAGAGACCAGTATGATTTATCCGCGCTATTCGCAGATATCAGTTCGATGCTGATCGGCGAGGGTATTCGAACTTCAGCCTACTTTGTATTTCGATTGATTGTCCCACATCTACGATAACTCTCAATAGTTTTAACTAACGAATACACGCGTTGACCCAGCTGGCCTTATGTTTTTTCTTTTTTTTTTTTTTTCATACCACTAAATGCTAGTTTCTTACCTTACTCTAACCGTTTGATCGATTCTTAGCAAACAATCAAGTTAACATTCACTGGTTTCACTCGTTTTTGTGCGTTTTAGAGCATTGTCGTTCAGAGATTAGTTTCCATAAAGACTTACTTCTCGTTCTCTGAAAGGATTTCTAAACAATTCAGTTATTCGACTCATGAATAGCTGCGTGCCCACCGTGAATTTATAAAACGTAGCTCAAGAGAGCATAATTAACCGCAGGTGCTGATAGTTTGTGTGGCCGTCTGGTCGAAAAGATTAACTCCAATCATGGACCAAAATTGGTGCTGGCTCATATGCCTCTACTGATGGTGTGCTTGGAAGGGTTGGGAAAGTTAGCGCAGAAGTTTCCTAACATAGCGAGTACGTCTATATATTACCTTCGAGACTTTCTCGTCGTTCCATCGCCTATACTTCTTAAACTCCATCGTCAGCAACATGGGAAAGGTGATTAAAAACTGCTAACTGTTATCGCCAAGTGCGACGCACTGTTTCATGAAGAGTATCGACGAAATGTTTCTTTTTCAGGAAAAGAAATGCAAAATATGAAAGAAACAACATCGTCCGCGCAAATGGCCTTTGAAAAGCTCCGCGATGCGGCCATCGGTAACCTTTGCATCGCTTTGGAAGCTGCTCACTCTGTGAATGCAGATTGCGTACCAGCATTGGTCGCCAGTGTTTCGAACAGATTGTTCGCTGCTGATATATCCGATGGGTACGGTTGCAAAAGCTAAAGCAATTTTAGAATATTCCTGCAATGTTTCGTGTTATAGTTTTAATTGATTTCAATCATTTTAGCGATTCAGATGAGAAGACGAATAGCGAATTAATTTCCAAAAACATAGTAATCATGTTGGGACATGTCGCCGTTGCGCTGAAAGACACTCCGAAGACCATGCGCACGATATTCTCATTTTTCCAGCAAATATTCTGCCGTGCACCGAGCGATCTTGATTTTCTGATCGTGGATCAATTAGGCTGTATGATAATTGCGAAATGCGAGCCAAAGGTTGAGTTTAAGATCGATCACGAAGAACTAAATCGACATGCAATTGTAGCGTAATAAAGTATAAACGAATCTTATTCCAGATTTACGGAGACATAATGGAGATGTTCTCCATGTCGTTGGGCTCGAGCACTGCGACTTATGCCGCGAACGACGACCGCAAACAGTATTGTCACGTGGCTAATGCAGTCACAAACGCTCTTGCGAATATTGCAGCGAATCTACAGGGTGCGTCGGAATTGGACGATCTGCTGCTTCATTTGCTTGAACTTTTCGTTCAGCTTGGATTGGAGGGTAAACGTGCCAGTGACAAGGTGTCGAACAATGTTACTGCAACGGTAATTAATACATGCAACAACATCAATTTTAGAAAAGCAAAATAATTATATTCATTGTATTACTTTGTATACCAGAAGGCGGCGAGTAGCGCAGGAAATTTGGGTGTGCTAATTCCCGTGATCGCTATATTAGTACGACGACTTTCGCCGATTAGACATCCAGAGAAGAGATTGTTGAAACTTTTTAAGGATTTCTGGCTGTATTGCGTTGTGATGGATTTCGCTAGTGATCAAGCAGCAAGATTGTGGCCCCCGGAGTGGCACGAGGGCGTGAAGGAAATCGCTGTGAAATCGCCTTATCTTATTTCACAAACCAGCGCTCGATTCGAAATGAGGGAATTGCAGTATACTTCGGCTGTACGGAACGACAGCGTCTCGTTGAACGAGTTGCAGGAACTGAGGAATCAAATATTAAAATTGAGTACTCGGTGAATACTTTTTCTAATCCTTATTAGTAACAGTAGCAATAGCAGACGAATTAACGGTTTGTTTCACAGGAACAACGACATATCGCAATACGTAACGAAATTGCAGTTCGCTCAGTGCACATATTTATTATCCGTGTATTGGTTAGAAACGTTAAGAGTAGAAAACAGCCCCGAGCCAAGTTTGCAGCCGATCATGGAGTATCTATGCGATACTTATTTGCAAAAGGAAAAGAGTGGTATGTGGCAGTGCGTGTGTTGCGTCGCCGATTTCGTCTTTGTTAAATTTAAAGACGCTATGCAGCGTAAACCAAAGGACGAGAAGCGAGAGATGCAACTCGAGAATCATGCACAATTTCTACTCGTGCATTTCAATCACGTGCACAAGCAAATTAGACGGATAGCTGATAAATATCTCAGCGCTTTGGTGGACGCATTCCCGCATCTTTTGTGGAATTGCAAGGTGCTATGGAGCATGCTGGACATATTACAGGTATAATTCCCCTTCGTTCTACGTAATTGAATATTAATAAAAGCTAAATAATAACCGTGTTTACAGATTTTATCCTTCTCATTACAAATTGATCCAAACGAAGAAACGCCAATTCTGCGAATACCAAGTACACCGTACAGCATCGAACTCATGGATACATCGGAAGCGAGAGAGGTACGTATGCGATTGTTGCGCGTGAAAATTAGTCCAAGATTGAAACCGAATTCCGTAATTCAGATCATCGTGAAAGATTTCACCGCGAGATGCAAAGGCATAGTGCAGGAAGCCATGAAGTGGGCGCCGCAGGCCACCAGATCGCACTTACAAGAATATGTGAATCAGATACCGTCGTCCGGATTGAAACATCATTCTGGTTTGTGTTTGTCTACAGACTCGGTCCTCGAATTTGTGGACCTTGCTGTTCCAATGTCCGCCTTGCCAAACGTAAAACTATTTCCTGTAAAATAGTGAAATATCCTACGAAACAGTGATTTACCTACGAAACCATAAAACGTATGTTATTGCAGACTAATTCGTTAGATAAACGGCCACGATGTCCGAAAGGCGCGAGCTCGTGGCTTTTGTCGATGATGTCGACGCGATCGCGGTACGCCGGAGAAATAGCCGGAATACTTTACTTAGCGCAAACGGAATCTTCCACCACGGAGATACCTTTGGAAGAAAGCAGAAACAAAGTTATCGACCTGTTGATCGAAGCCGTTTGGATGAGCTGTCGCACTCGCAACGATCTCAAACATCGTAGCTCTCTTTGGCGTGCCACAGCACTCTTGATCTCCATGCCTGGTAATTTATAACGATAATTTATAATTATCGATTCCATTATTCTCCTTGCTGCACGTTACTGTATATTTTTAGGAATACACAGACGATTGCTGCATACGGTAGCATCCTCGCAGATAGAATTATTCACTGCCGCATCCATGACCACAGCGGTCGAATGTTGGCAATGGATACTCACGGTCAGGCCTGATCTCAAGCTACGCTTCTTACAAGAAATGCTTGTCGCGTGGCAGTACACCGTTGATAAGAGGATGGGTCTGTTCGCCCCAAATGAAGAGGAAGTCAGCCCGCTGGCAGTGTACGAAGGATGCAAATTAGGCCCGAATCCCCCTCTGGTGAAGCCTCACGAAATTTGGGTCGGCTTTATCGTGGAATTAATCGAAACTGCCAAGTATTGCTGTCAGGAGACAGTCGACATGATCGCCACCCTGCTGCACAGGACGCTGCCAATGACCGTTGGCGGTTCCGGCGAGGAACCTGGAATGAGTCGACACGTTGCTGCGGTGGGGGTGCGCTTTAAACTGCTCTCTTGCGGATTGTTTCTCCTTCAAGGAGATACTTTGCCAAGGTATCGTGAAGGATGTAGTACCGAGTAGAGAATAAGCGGGTGAATAACGAGTTTCGTCCGCAGGACGTTGAGCAAAAATGTATTACGCGAACGCGTTTATTGTAACTGTTTGGATTACTTCTGTCGGGATCGTCAAGTGCCAACGCAAGAACTCGATCAACTGCGCGAGGATTTGGTTACGCTCATACGCTTCTGGCAGGTATATAAATTAATCTCTTTAATCGGAACCACCATTGTCCGCTTTATGGCCTTGCAGGTTATGCACAGCGATAAAAAATATCTGGTGATGACTGGTAACGATGGTGAATTTGAGATGCTAACGACCCAGTCCTACGCGACGAGTGGTTTTGGGCATAGCGAGACAATCGGCTCGCTGAACACAGCTCTGGGTACAACGAACACCGAGTTTTCGAAAACCCCGTCGAGCGTATGGATTAATACTGTCCCAATGTCCACCAGTAGCAACACTCTGAGTAAACGTAGCAATCGTAGCAAGCGCGTCATGAACGCTAATGTTTTCGTAAAAGATTACATAAAGAAGAGAAACTTGATTCTGGAATTATTGGCAGTGGAAATAGAAATGTTGCTGGTAAGTTAAATATTATATTTTTCATTAAACAGTCATTTCTTCAGTACTGTATATCGACGTAGGTCTGGAGGAATCCCGGTGGAAGACAGGAACTTGCGCTTGCAGGTGAATCGAGTATTGCGGAATGGCGTGCCAAGGGCATGAACGACAAGTGGCGCGAATACACGCGTCTCGCGTGGCAAATCAGTCCTGTTCTCGCTACATTTTTGCCTGCTCGACTGAAGAATTCCGAAATTATTATCAAAGAAGTGTGCGTACTGGTACGTCTCAAACCCGTGCCAGTCATGCACGTGCCAGAAGCTCTGCAATACCTGGTTACCACGGATACGTTACTGAACGACGTACCTGAGGTGAGACACCTTTCCAATAAAAACCTTGGAAATTTGTTGCAGTTTAAAATTCTAATTCGTTAACCGATTGTGCTTCAGTTGGTGTACATGTTAACATGGGAAAGAGTGTCACCTATTCAAGCACTGGCGTACTTTTCCCGTCAGTTTCCTCATCATCCGATCTCTGCGCAGTACGCAGTAGAGGTGCTGAGCAGTTACCCAGCGGATGCTGTGCTTTTCTATATACCTCAACTCGTGCAAGCAGTGCGTCACGATACCATGGGTTATGTTATAGAATTTATCAAGAAAATTTCGAAACGTTCGCAGGTAAGTTACGAAAGAAACCTGTATCTTAATCCCTCTTAATTCGGTCGCCCATATTTTTATTTACTGTGTACAGGTAGTGGCGCATCAATTAATTTGGAACATGCATACAAACATGTACATGGACGAAGATAAACAAATAAAGGATCCCGTTCTCTTCGATATACTTGACTCGCTGGTGAAGAGTATCCTGGGATCATTGTCTGGTCCAGCGAAACAGTTCTACGAAAGGGAATTCGAATTCTTTGAAAAAATTACAAATATTTCTGGTGAGATAAGGCCATACCCCAAAGGTCCTGAACGCAAAAAGGCATGCTTGAAGGCTTTGGCTCAGATAAAAGTACAACCTGGTTGCTATTTACCGTCTAACCCTGAAGCCATGGTTATCGATATCGATTATAAAAGCGGAACTCCTATGCAGAGGTGAGCAACACGTTTAGAACAAATTTACCAACCGTGTTTAATACACTTTTTACGATTTACAGTGCCGCGAAAGCACCGTTTTTGGCGCGTTTCAAAGTACAAAAATATGGTATTAACGAATTGGAAAATATCGCGTTGGCTGTATCAGCTAATGGGAAAGTGGAAATTAAAAGAGACCCGACGAAAGAAACGTGGCAGGCTGCCATCTTCAAAGTCGGCGACGACGTTAGACAAGATATGCTAGCTCTGCAAGTGATCAGTATTTTCAAAAATATATTCCAGAAAGTTGGATTGAATCTATTTTTATTCCCGTACAGAGTAGTAGCTACAGCGCCTGGAGTAAGTTATTTCATATTTATAATATCATTAAGTGTACTCTTATAAAAAGTATCGTGCAATTATTGATATCGACGCACGTTTCAGTGTGGCGTTATAGAATGCGTACCAAATGCGACGTCTCGCGATCAACTTGGTCGAACAACCGACATCGACATGTATCAATATTTCATCACTCGTTACGGCGACGAAACGACAAAAGAATTCCAAAACGTTCGTCGAAATTTCGTGAGATCAATGGCCGCTTACAGCGTCATCACGTATCTCTTGCAAATAAAGGATCGCCACAACGGCAACATTATGCTGGACACCGAAGGTCATATCATACATATCGATTTTGGGTTCATGTTCGAGAGTTCACCAGGTGGTAACCTAGGATTTGAGCCTGATATTAAACTGACTGATGAAATGGTGCTCGTAATGGGAGGTAAAATGGAGGCGGCGCCCTTCCGTTGGTTCATGGAATTGTGCGTACAAGCTTTCCTCGCGGTGAGGTAAATGTATTTACAATGTTTTTAATCATCCTCGAATCTCTTCTCGTTAGTGTTTCATCATAGAAATTTTATTCGAATCACAATGTTCTCTTCCAGGCCTTATCAAGAGGCAATCATTTCTCTGGTTTCTCTGATGCTCGATACCGGGTTACCCTGTTTCCGTGGACAGACGATCAAGCTTCTACGCGGTAGATTCGTACCGACAGCTACCGATCGCGAAGCAGCGGCCTTTATGCTCAATGTAATACGCAACAGCTACCTCAACTTCCGTACGAAAACTTACGACATGATACAGTATTATCAGAATCAAATTCCTTATTAAATTATTACGTTTGAGAGAGACTTCCGTATTATGATTGTTAGTCCAGAACGGAGAAATTCATTTCTTTCCGTGAAGATTGTTGAACAGGTACACGGTGTACTGTATTGTTAGATATGGCAGTATCTAATCTGCCGAATGTACAAACCTCTCACCGTCAATGTTATACGTAGACTCACAGAAATTTTATGAAAGCGTCGTGCTCTGTATGTATGTAATAATGTATTATAAACTCAAGAATTATTCTATATGCCTGCCGTTCGCAGGAGACGTGTATATGAAAACATTCCTCTGTTTATTATTTATGTACTGTTATCGATTAAACATTAAATGGGAAAATTACTTTAAAAAAAAAATCTTTATTCGTAAACTTACATCAGTATTTTTCTCTATAATAATTCTCAATCGATACTTAATTTATTACATGCAATTACTATAGTATAACTAATGTTCAGTGAATTTGATCACATTTGCTATTTGTCAGGTATATAAACTTTAGCTGGTGTTGGAATTGCAGATTTGGTAGATGCGCTTTCCCTAGAATGAATTCGGTAAATAGTATGCGATTAGTTACAATGAACTATGAATTAATATCAAACAAAATGCTTTATACACGTATAACATAAATGCTAAATTATTATGATATTAGTGATAAGTACCCTGATTCTAATCGACCTTGCGCGTATATCTCGACGGGTGGTTGAACAAGACGCCTAGCATCGCGTGTATAGTAATAAACTTTGGTAAGTTTATGGTTCGGTCCACCAGGTATCGATGGTGGTGGTTGGGTACGTGCAGAAAGTTGATCCTTGAATCTTAATGCTTCCACAACTGGTTTCTGCAATGTTGATGCATTCTTCAAACCACTTCCTGGTATTTATATAATTTATGATATTAACAAAATATTTAACTAAATGCACACAAATTATACATAACCAACAAAGTGATAAATATAATGTACAATCTTGAATTAAAGACGTGACGTTAAATGGTTATCATTAATGACACTGTGTAAGATCATTTTGTAAAAATAATCTCAATAATTTTCGGAAATTAAAAGAAACAAAAAGTTACGTAATTTCTAAAAAAATTGATTGGTATACTCGAGTACTAGCTAAAAATTAATTACTTACACCTCGTATAATATCTCGAAATGCCTTTAAAAGAGGCGTTACTGTTCGATGTTCAACGTTACCAGGCATTTTATTTAATTAATTATTTAACTGTTTAGCGTCAAATAAACAAATCACTTTTACTATGTCTTCGTAAGGACAGATTGTATATATATAGATAATCTACTATATACTATCACTGTTGTCATTCCTTCAAACTTGGTAACTATACGTATTTTCGATTACGTGTCATTACGTTTAGAACAATCATAAAATTGATTGCTTAATTAGTAAATTAGTATTTCCCCTGAGTAAAGAATACTTTATTTTTTTTTTTTGATTCTAAATTCCATAAAATTTGAGAATAATTTAGTATTTATACTTGTGACCCCATCGGTGGCAGAATGCCCAAGTTTGTAGCGAAAATAGTTCACACTGTTCCACTAGATGACGCGACTAGCCAAGGAGGTCGATAATAATTGCTGAATTAAATAACTATCCATAGGAATGATAAATTTGCATCTTTAACTAATATATAGCAGCGTTATAATGCAATGAACCGTATAAATTATTCATTTTTATTGGTGGCGTCATCTAGCGTTTGAAATTCTGAACTATTCCGCGACAAGCTTGGAGCATTCTCTCATAGATGGCGCCACTGAAAAAGCCTAAACGTTAGTTTCCTGCACGATTTGTGAACCCACAAGCTGGTCAAAATTAGTTCGAGATTCGCCGCTAGATGCGCTAGTATTTTTCGGTCCATAAAACTGATTGAGTGTTTATATATAGACAATACGTTGAAATTTAGATATGTAACCTTAAAAATTAATTCCTCCTGATATTGCTAATGTTAGCTTCCTACTCTTTTATGGAATATTTCTCCATTCAAACCATAAGATAATCTCTTTTTTAGGTTATTCCACACAATCTTTCCCATTCCTCCTCTAGATGACGATACTACTAGCTTCCCCCGCCAAAACAATATTTTGCTTTTCTTGACGCAACAAAAGGTGCGAACGCGTGTTTGCTCGAATGGTTCTATAATCGCGTTTTATACTTTTAGGACGTTTCAACGAACGACGAATTAATTTCCTATCAATCGAACGTTGTCGGGGCGACAGTAATCGAATATGTTCAATCAAAGCGGAGGGTTAAGAACGGGGACAACGTCGGCGTCTAATCCGATGCAAGATTTTGAGGTTGTTTCACCTCCGGACGACTCTATCTCCAGTCTCGCGTTCAGTCCAGCGTCCATTTCTCAGAATTTCCTCGTTGCTGGCTCGTGGGATTGCAATGTTCGTTGTTGGGAGGTTGAACAGTCTGGTAAAACCGTGCCCAAGTCCATGCAGTCCATGGCAGCTCCAGTTTTGGACGTTTGTTGGATCGACGTAAGTCTCATTATTCTCTCCTTTTTCTATCGGAGTAGCTATTTTATTCTATTGCTACAATAGGATGGAACAAAAGTATTCATGGCATCTTGCGACAAGACAGCGAAATGTTGGGATTTAGCCTCGAATCAGAGTATACAAGTCGCTGCGCACGATGCACCTATTAAAACTTGTCACTGGATCAAAGCGAGCACGTATTCGTGCCTTATGACAGGCTCTTGGGATAAAACGTTAAGAGTATGTTTCTACTCAGGTATTCCTATACCTATCATATTTTCCATATTCTAATGATAATTATTAAACATCTTTCAGTTTTGGGATTTGCGGAGTCCTAAAGCAGCGATGACTCTGAATTTAATTGAAAGGTGTTATTGCGCAGATGTTGTAAGTATACACTTTCATATCCTAATATCTTTTACGTTCTAGTCAATAATAATTTCTCTATCCGATTAGGATTATCCAATGGCAGTGGTAGGGACCGCAGGCAGAGGGCTGATAGTTTATCAATTAGAAGGCAGCCCTAGAGAATACAAAACTGTGGAATTAAACTTGAAGTATCAGTATAGATGTGTTGCAATCTTCAGAGACAAGAAGAAAGTTCCTACTGGTTTTGCAATTGGTAGTACGGAGGGTCGTGTGGCGATACATCATTTAAATTTGAGCACAAAAGAGAATTTCACTTTTAAATGTCACAGAGTAAATGGAACGCCTAATGGATACCAAGATATTTATGCGGTTAGTACAAAAACAAAGTAGCTTTAAACCAGTTATTGTAACAGTTGAAGAATGCAATGGTTAATTACATTTTTATCTTTAGGTGAATGATATTGCCTTTCATCCAGTTCATGGCACTGTTGCAACTGTTGGAAGCGACGGCACTTTCGGTTTCTGGGATAAGGATTCGCGAACGAAATTAAAATCGTCCGATCCCATGGAGCAACCTATCACTCGATGCTGCTTTAATCACAATGGACAAATATTTGCATATGCCGTATCTTACGATTGGTCAAAGGTAATATTGTTTCTTTTATTTACCATACTATTTTAATTTATTCATTTAATAAACGTTTAATTTATTTAATGAATATTTTTCTCACGAAGACGATTTAAACGTTTATTAAACGAATGATTTATGCTTGTTTACACAATTGCAACCGAATGTCAAGAACAAGAAATGAAGAATTTTTGCCTTTATTAAAATGGAAATATTTTAGTCACATGATTAAAGGATTGAAGGAAACTAAAACTTATACGAATATCCATTCGTAACCTTTACAAGTCTCAATTAATTTAATTTATGTACACAGCATTATTGTTTCTAAAGAAACATTGTTACTGATAGCAACAAGGTCTTTTAAATTAACGTTCCGTTTAAGGTTGTACGCAACATTGAAAAGAAAGAGGGGATTATTAATTACAGTATTATTAACGTTACAGGGACACGAGTATTATAATCCAGCGAAGAAAAACTCCATATTTCTTAGACCGTGTTTCGAAGAACTAAAACCTAAGGCTACATCATAAAACCGACGAAGCGTTTCCTAATCTACCGAATATGTTTTTTTTTTAAATTCTCTAATGCATTTTTCAGAGATACAGTTTTTTTATAATTACAATTACAGGATAATATGACGTTCACATTAATAAATTATAACTTTTCTAACGTTTAGTTATAGAAGCAGCTTTCTCGACTCTACTTCATCATAATAAATTGTAAATAGTTTTGATATATATAATACAATTGTAGTTTACATTTTCTTTTGTGTATTTTTTTTTATTACTTTGTCATATAAGCCCATTGTACAAAGTTTGTATATACATGCGAGAAAAGTCTTGTTCTTTTTTCACGATTGTAGAAAATGTAAAAAAATAATTCCGGTAAAAATTCGTTTTTTTCTTTCTTTTAAATATCTCAAAATCAATACGCAAATCAAATTGCCTTTCATCTAGCGCTTTTTCATTTTTATTGAAGTAAACAATTAAGTTTCCAATTTTCTGTTTTTAAACGAATATTGATATTAACGAACTTTCTAGCGAAGAAAGCTTTCAAGCTTTCAAGCTTCAAGCTTCTAGCGTTCAAGCTTCCGGGAGTACTGTCTGCCATTGGGTCTGCAACGTTCGACTCTATGCTCGTCAAGAAATAAATAATTAATCTCTCGTAGACATAGCATTAAATAACAATGATTCTATTTATCGTTACTAGATGTTCGTTGAAATGAAAAACGAATGAAAAATAATGAATGTTTTTTCGATGATGATTTTTTAAAGATATCCTTTGAAAAAAATTCGTAGTAATTTCTTCCATGATATCAAGATTACAGTTTTAATATTCGTTAAAACCTGTCGTTTTCCTACATTTCTCAAAAAACCGTTTGAAAGAGGTGTAACGAATACGTCGTATTCGCGATAAAAAAAAAACGCAATTAATTTATAAGAAATACAACATTTAGTTTATTCTGCGAATTCCTAAGCAATAATTCCCTAGCGATATCGCGAAGAAGAGTCCAGGGGGGGGGACATGGATCTATGCTTTTCTCTCCAAAACAGTATTATATTGTCCCATTCGATGTGTTTACAAAATTAATGTTCGATCGTAAATTTCATTACTTTCCCAGAGCAGACGTAGCAGAGATTGGCCAAAGAAAGTTCGAGGATCGAACGCGGGGGGGGGGGGGGGAGGAATGGACGTGATCGCGTTATCTATAGGAAAAAAAAGAAAAGGAAAAAAGTTACACGACTTCCTTTTTTCAACATCACATTTCTCGAATGATTAATATTAAAACGATATTAATTAATTAATGATCATTACTATCGATTAAGAATTAGATAATATAATTATTAATACTAATAGTGTACAACCATACGTTATTTCTTGTTTTTTTTTGTTGTTGTTGCGGGCGTAAGGATATAACATCATGAAATGTTTGTTTTTTTTCGTATTTAGGCTCGTGTCTAATCGGTTTCTTGAATAATTATTCTTTCATTCTGATCACACCCATGCACACACATGCGCGCTTGCCACACACGCACAAGTGCTCACGTATTCTAGCTCCTTGCAATCTCTTTCTTTCACGCATATAAGGAAATAAACACGTATTCAGATTACCAGGCACACTTCCGTCGCTTATTCTTCTTTTTTTTTTTGTGTGTGTGTGTTCCTCCTTTGCCCTCGTTCGTTCTGGCAAAAACCTATTCGATTATCTCTTCTCTCGAAAACCTTTAATCAAGAGAGCTCCTGGCTACCAAGTCGCAATTTATATTACATTTACTTCAGCCCGCAGCTTTCTCTTAACGATGAATTACACCGAGTACCTTATCAGTTAACCTTAATCGTAAAGGTCCTTAACTAAAGTGTCCGATTAAGTTTTCCTTTCGGTCGGGAATTATCGTTAAGCTCTCTGCATCTCTCTCTCTCTCTCTCTCTTTAAGATCATTCAACAAAATAAACTCTAGCGACGAATCATCGGTAATTACATTGTTAATTATACGTATATACATACGCCTTTTTAGTTTTAATATGTATATAGCGGAGTAAACATTTATATACTAGATCTTGAGCGAAGATCGATACGTTCTCACGGTACTTTTACAATTCTTTAGCAACTTTTCTATATTTTTACTCCCTCTCTCGATTCTTCCTTCTCTCCATTGTTTTTTTCCCGCTTCACACCCTTCGCTCTTCGATTCACCCCATACAAAATGTCACGCAAGGTTCGCTCGACTCTGCTAGAATTTAAGCGAAACCGAAACCTTCGCTACACTCGTGGATAGCTTTCAGTAAATTCATGCGAAGCTTGTCGTACGTTTCGTACACGGGTAGATCCAGTTGATTAAAACTAAAGAAAAAAATAGTCGATTAAAAAGTTAATTGTGACAAATGTAAAAATTCCATTTGCATGGAAATTGCATGCAATAAAGCAAATTAAAGTAGCTAAATATGAATATGATATAGAAGTGATATAAAAGATACAAAATGGCGGATACGCCATTATCTTAATTTATTCATTGAGGAACTTACCATGTGTGAGCTGACGGAAGCCTGTCTGTCGATCTGTCCTCGCGGTGAATTTGAAACTTTTGTACACCATTCATTCCCTCCAGGGCGGCGAAACCCTGCAAGGGCACCTTCGAAGTTCCAGTGACAAATTGTAAAAATTTAGCTCTGTCTGCCTGATCGAAACCTCGCAGCGCGCGCCAGAACCACTGAATCTATAAATCGTACCAACATTTCACCATTATATCTTTTCATACATATATTTATATACTTTATTTTTAAAGTATGATGCACTTACTTGTAAAGAAGTTGCGCTATACTTATGATACTCGGTATTGGCTTTAAGATCTTCGATATCTACATTAGGTAATCCACTAATTAACAGTTCCAGTTCCTGCTCGTTGAATATGGAGATCAGTCGTTTTGGAATTATGTCGTAAAAACCTTCTAGGAACGCGTTCAATCTACAAAGAAAAATAGAATACAATTTTAATAAGTAGTTTATAATTTTATAGATACTTTCAATCGCCTGTACGGATGATAAAGCGGCGAACTTACTGTTTACGAATTGCTCCGGTCATTTTCATCTGACAGACAAGCCGGATGTACTCTAACTTCGTTTCTTCGGTGACGATGATGTTGCGTCCGTTTGGTATTAAATCGCGTACATCATTTACACCGAATTCGTTCACCTAAACATTAGTGTTAATACAAATAATATATATATATATGTTAGATTTTAGATGAGTAAATACACGAAGAATGGAACTCACCTCCGTTGAGAAGGTCAATTCGTATCCAAGATCAGCGATATTGTGTTCCGTGAGATACACGAGCCCCTTGTAAAAACTATAATCTTCGCTCTCCATGTCCGTGTGTTTCACCAGTATTCCCAAAATGTGTTTATAAAAACTACGAGTGAAGTAACATTCCAGGAGCTTGTTGTCGTAGATTGCTTTAGCTGTGGAAGTGATCGTCAACGTTAGACAGTTTCATATATCGTCTGGCTTTCTCCTAGCTACAATCCAGAAGAGAACTCACCGATAACTCGACCGACGAACTTGTAATAACACAAGTGGTTGGGATTACAATGCGAAGAGGAGTTTATCATGTATGTTACTCGATCACCAGGGCTCACGGTGAACAGAGCGTACATGGGATTGAAGATTTCTCTGGAAATGATGACGTACCACTCTCTGAGCAATCCACCGGCATCCTGACCTTCCTCGCCTGGCAATTAATAACACACAACATTAATTCAATTATATCTACCTTTGAATTGAATTTACTTATTTGTTTTAATATTTATATTTTCATGGATTCTGTACCTTCGAAGACGATGTAAAATCGATTCTTCCACTCGTCCGCGTTTCGTCTGTGGAGTTCTCTGAAGGAATCCTCGAAGACGTGACTTCTGCGAACGTGCACAGCCAATTCTTCTCTGCGTATACCTTCGTCCATTCGTTCCAGTTCCGCGCGGAAGTACCGTCTTTTCACGTCGAAATCGAGGACTCTCGTGTGATCCACCAACACAGAGAATGGTCCGTTCGCGAGATGCGTGGTTGTTTGACGAAGAATTTGGTTTAGAACGGTTCTGTGCGTTTCTATAAGGGAAACATATCCATTGGAACGGTTTTAAGTACGGTGGGCGTTTATTAAATCAGCATCTTATCGCGACAGGAATCGATATCGTACCAGCAAATTTGAGGAACTTGAGTTGGTCCGGTGGTAGCGTCTTCTGAGGCGGCGGAGTCATGTCCCAGGATGTGTTGGTAGTTTCCGACTGAGATGTGCCTTCGTTGTCTGAATAAATTGGCGAGACTGGCGCCAAGTCGGGAACAACCTCGCGCGTTTCCGCGTTTGTACTCATCTGACGCTCGCGAGAGGTACTCAGCGACGAGTGTACCAGGAAAAACGCCTCCACCGCAGGCTGAATTTCATATATAAAACGTGTTATTTGATTTATTATTCCGTCGTTTTAGTTCGTTAAATTGTTTGACAGAATGAAAATGTACTGCTTGCTAGGAATTTCAGAATTTAGAATATACTTTACCTGCAAAACTAAAACAGCGTGATGGTCGGGAGTGTATTCCAATTCCAATAGACAAGCGCTGAGTGTTTCCCACAAATGATCCAGGACTAAACTTTCACTCAATAACGGCAGCTTTTCTTCAGCTGTAAGAAGTGAACGTTATAAATCTTGTGTATTCTCACTGATTAGTTATAGCGTCATGATAAAGCTATCATTTATTACTTACCATTAGATGTGGTACTTGGTTTCGCATTTTCAGACTGAGACGAGTTCGCTTGCGTTGTATCCATAGGCACGTCAGCGTCGGCATTTTCGTCACCTTTTAAAAATACATTTAAATCTTATTAATCACCGATTCGTTGCAGTTTGGACCAGTTTTGTGTTCGTAAATATTAAGTTTGTTAAGTTACCTGCTTCTGGAGCTTGAGTCGTGCTAGCAGCATCTCCGGTACCTTCTGTGGTTTGATTGGCTGTAAACGACATATAAAAAAAATTCAATGATGTATTTTTAATTCGACGCTTTCGGGAGCCTTGGTGCAAGAAAATAATAAATTGACGTACTTGTTTTCTTAGTGTTCGCTAAACGTACAGCTTCCCTTATCTGTACAATCACTTTAAGTATTCTTAAGAAGAATGCCTGACTAGAAGTTTTGCTAACAAGGGCAGCCATTGATGGTAGCTGAAGGTCACTTCCAGCTTTGACCTTGCTCGGTGCAGTGACTATTACGTTTTCATTTGTAAACCTATATTCGATCAATTAATTAATGAGTAAATATCTTGTACGATAATAGTAATTAACATCGTACATACCTATCCATGAGAATTCCACGCGAACCCCCGGTACTGGTCGAAGGTTGCTCGTCGATGTAAGTCCTTCTTATTTCGTGATTCAGAACTTTCAATTCCATCATTAGATCATTTATATGCTCGCAAACCATATTAGCCAGTTCCATGGCACCTTCCATTAATAGTTTTAATATCTGAAAATATTCCAAGAAATATACCATAGTTATTTGTATCGATATTATTTCGATTTGTATTAATATTTTGATTTATTTGTATTCGATTAGGCTTAACGACGTTACCAGTTGCCTAGTGGGATCAGGACAATGGGACAGGTTAAGCAGCAGAGCAGTTGCATCCTCGAGTCCCTCCTCCGAACAGCTCTTGCTGGTTAGCACTTGTACAGCCAATCTGAGGTGTTCCTCGGGCGCGGCGACACTCTGTTCCTTGTTCACGTCCGTCTTCTTGTTCTTATTTCCTTCCTGCCTGCGATATGGATTCACTTCTGTCAGTCCAATCGAGATCAGCGACAGCAGTCTCAACAGTTTATCCGTCAACTGACTGCTGCGCTTGATGACCGTCCAGTTCAGCATAGAGATCAATTGACCGAATGCAGAGGCCTCGAAAGTGGTCGTACTGCACTCCGGCTCGTTTCCTAGGTTCGAATTCGAATGCGTCCTAGCCACCGACTTTCCTTTCTTCGACGCGCACGAGTCTAGTTTCAAGAGCATATCCCAGAAGTCTGGCTGATCGCTTTTACCAGGCTTCGAGGCGGATTTGTTCTTCGAACCAGGCTCTTCTTTGTTACTCGAATCCTTCTCTTTGTTTCCTTCCTTTTCCTCCGCCTCCTTGGACTTGAGCGGCACGAAGTATCCGGGGAAACCTTTCGCCAGTGATATCAACAAATCCAACGTGTGCCTGCAAGGTATAAATATTCAAATGATTATAATCATGGCGAATGAAAACTTTCAATTTTTAATAATAGACTTCATCGACTCACCTGCACACCGTGGGCGCGGCTTGGGGATGAATGGCGATACTGCTGCCTTGTCTCGCCGACTTTTTCACACCGTGTCTGACGATTTGAAAGACGTTCGCTCTACATCCAAGCGCGGCGTCGATGCTAATGTTTATCCATGATTGTGCGTTGTTTCTTTGGTCGAAGATATTGGGGATACTGGAGGAAGAAACATAAGCGCAATTTAGAGAAATTGTTCCGAGGTCGATACAGCCTGCTTTGAGAAAAATGTCTTACTGGTAGTCCATCGTGGACATCAAGCTTTTCCTTTTGAATTTTCCGCCGAAATCCGCGGCGATATCTTTATTCTCGTCGTTACTTCTTTCCATGATACTTAGTAAGGCTTTAACTACCCACTCCCTTGTGCTACCGTGATAGCAAAGATTCCTGATAACTCTATGAAGCCTTAACGTATTAATTTTTGGTTCATCAACAAACAGTAATACCAGTAGACAGGCCATGGACTCATGGTCCAGCAATTGTCTGCCCCTGAGTCGCAAGCCTGCTCCCTGATGCGTTATGCTAGAATCGCCACGTACGTTCCACGGACTCCACTGGCCTCTTTGCGCAACCGCGTGGATCGAATAACGCGTGGCGCCAGTTCTACCTGTTAAATATCACGCGAAAAAGTACGAATTAAACTTTGTCCATTTTTCATTTGTTGTTTCGTTAAAAATTCAATCAACGGATCAAGACGGTCGTTTACCTCCACCGGTGCTCCTTAATATGCTGGACAAGGTTGCGTGCTCCTGGCTAACGTGGTTAAGAAATCTTTCCTGCATCATGTGTCGATTTCGAGCTTCCCACTCCCTCCTGAGGTTCTGAGCTTCTTGGGCTAAGTCGGGCGGAAGAACGGATATTTGCGATTCCTCTATGTCGGTCAAAATCTGGGTACAGTAAACGACCAGATAAATATCGAGAAAATACATTAAGAATAACTTCATTGTTTTGCATATGTTAATGTATTAACTGCTTGTCGAAGAGAAGGCTGTAAATTCTGGAAGAAAGCAGCCGCGTCGACGGGATCTTCCGGATTGGCGGATGCAGCAGCGTGCCGTTGTTGTTCAAGACGTTGCTGAGCGAGAACTTCCTCTTGGATCGCTGGTGGCAGAGCAGCTAAAAATTCTGGATTAACCTCGACCGGTCCTGCTAATTCTTCGACCACGGTTGCCTGAGCTCGTTGCCGAATTCGTTGAAGTCTGCAACAATTTTGAACAATGTTCAATTTATTTTCATTCGCGAAATTTAAGCTTTGATTCGTTATTTGTTAAATACAAATGATAAATGTTAGACATGACGGGTACCTGAGCTGTTCGGCTATAACCTCATCGCGCATGTCTTCAGGTAGTGCAGCCAAGAATGACGGATCCACGCCATCGGGTAATTGTTGTTCCTGAGGCTGCTGTTGCTGTTGTTGCTGCTGCTGTTGCGACGGTTGCGGTTGCTCCGGTTGCTGGGGCTGTTGTTGCTGCTGCGGTTCTGTCGTTTCTGGGTTAATGTTTTCTGACGCTGAAGTGGTGGGATCTTGATTAAGAACATTTGCGTTTCGTTCAACGTTCGACTGACTGTCATTGGCTAAAAGCATTCTGATCCATTCAGACGAGTCACCACTTTCTCTCGACAAATCTTCGTTACCTTCTTGACTAAAATCAACCACTATTGACGAGTTGGATCGACTAGACGCCTCGTTGACGATGGATCGACTAGACGCTTCGTTGGCGTTGGATCCTTCAGCGACGCGATCCGTTGGTCTTATTCTGCGCGTTTCCGCTATCTCCAGAGTACTTATTTGGGGATCCCTGGGTTCCGACGATTGTTCCTCGGGTGGTGGAGGCGGCGGAGGTCTTTCCTCGTCCTCTTGAACCGTCACCTCCATTTCACCCGTTACGTCGATTATGTCCTCGTCTGGGGTGCGTTCTTGCCGAGTTGTTTCGACGGACGTTTCGAATCCGGTGACGAGATTATTCGCGTCTTCTCTCTGAGATGTTGACGCTGTTGACCTTTGCTCTTCCATGGGTATCACGGCAGAAGAACCAGCTGATCGTTAAAAATAATTATATTTTAAACACGTACTACATGGAGGATTTTCAGAGTTGGATAGTTCTTAAATCAAATTCAAATAAATCATTAACGTACATTCCGTGTTATTTAGGTGATCTTTTTCCTCTTTGCCATCTTTCTCATCTTTCTTCTCGGAACTGTGTTGCTTCTTACGTCTCTCCTTTCGCTCCGCTAGGACAGCGTTTCTGCGTATCTCCAGATAAGGGATTAGTTTATGTACAACGCCTATAACACAAAGTTGAAAAATGTTAAGAGGTTATGTTTAAGAATCGATATTTTTTAGCGACGCCAAATATTTACCAACGCAACAATCTGGCTGAGAGTCTCCGTCTAACAATTTACTCTCCTCGATCCACCAATGCAACGCGGTTGGAATATTGTTCAACGTGGCTGCAAGACTGGGCCCGAAAAGATAGCCAGATTGATCCTGAAAGAAAATGTTACCGTAAATACTTATTAAATATCTTTTAATATTTATTAACGATATAAATATTACTAACCACAAAGTCTATTTGTTCCTCTTCTTGATTAGTGAGTATACCAAGCCCGTTGTCCATTACGACAACACGCGTGTCTCTGAAACTCGAGGCCAGAACTTGACTCGCGGACAAGGGAAGCGCTTGCGCGGCTGGGCCTAAGAGTCTGAAAGTATAAATAGAACAATTACAATTCGTACGGCTACGATACTTGAGTTAAATACTTTGTTATTTTTATTGTATTTCGAATTAATTTACCTTTGCAATATTACAGGTGGATTCGGATTTCGTGGGTTCGTTAAATGAAGATACTGATACCTTCGTTGTCGCATGGCTCTCTGGGCCCTTGTACTAGGAGATGGTATTAGCAACGGATGCGGGTTAATACCTGAAAAAGAATACACGTCTATAAACATTTACTTCGAGAGGTACTTACAATTTTGTAAATAAATAGATATGTATGCTATGAGTTCCTGTAATCTCATGTTCGCATTTACCATTGGCTTCGGAGACTGAGGGAGGTTCTTCGAAAAGTCCCAGAGGTAGAGGAAACGTTGTACTCCAAGGAATACTAGGTCGCGGTGTAACAGGAGTGGACGAATTCACGTTGTCCTGATTGTCGATACTGTGTTGAATCATGACAACGTTGCTACCGTCGCGTTCAGTCGATGGGAACATTCTGAAAACGCTATTCTCTCCGACGTCCTCGTAAAATTCTATTCCATCCTCTTCGTAATTAGACGATCCATCTTCTTCCTCCTCCTCTTCCTCTTCATTTTCTTCCCCTAATACATATTCACTCATTTTTAATATTCTCTGAAATATTACAGTCGACGGGGATTTAATTAATTATTATTAGATTACCATCGTCCTCTTCTTCTTCTTCTTCATCTTCGTCGTCCTGTACTTCGTCTTCGTTGTCGTCGGATGGATTACTGTCGGAGTCCGAGTCGGAGCTCATCAGATCCTCCTAGAAAGTACGACATTGCATTGTATTCTAAACGTACAAGGATCCAACGGTTTCAAAACCACCTTGCTTTACATTTTAACATAATGTTCCGTCGACAACAAGAAAAACTGTCGAATGTGAACCAGTTACTGTATTTGCTTGAACGATAGTTTGTACGTGTGGACATTATCTTTTTAAAAGCAAAGTTTTTTACGGATAATCGAAAGAAGTTGAAAAGAAAGCGATGTTACTCTTACTGTGGTGTCTCGTGTCGGGTCGAAATCAGCTTCCCCGTCGTGTATAGCGAGACTCTCGTCGTCGATATCCATTGGTCTGTGAGGCCTAGAGGACTGCTCCTCCGCCACGGCGGACCCGTCCCTGGAAAACAGTACACTACTTGATTATAAGTACAGTAGCTTATACGCCCCAAAAATGATGGTATTATTTATACAACTATAAATTCTCAATAATAAAATTTTACTAGTTTTTCTAAGATATTCCAAAATATTTAAAAGGTGTACTGTGTTTCAAGAGCGAGAAATATTTATAACTTTCTATTCATATATCGTCCAGCAAGGGTAAAGGCTCAGGTAAACAAAACGAAACATTACTTTGTATCACTTGGTTTTTTCTTTACCACAAAATTCACCTTGCTGGACCAAGTGTAACTGACATCATTTACATATGGTTACCTTTCCAGAAGTTGATCCATGATCTCTTCCAGAGCAGCTTCGTCCCCTTCTTCGTGCACTTGGCTCTCGGAAGTAGGCTCGAGGCTCTCAGCAGTGACGGATATATCGTGTTCGGTGTTCTCCGCGTCCTCGTTTACTTCCTCTCCGACGGCATGAGTCGCTTCGGACGTCGTGGTACCCGTCTGTTCCCCGATAGGCTCTTCCTGGACGGTCCTGCTTTTTGGTTTCGAGAATTGATTGCTCACGGTGCCCGGCATGGGTTGGTTTATGGTTCTCGACAGTGTCTCAAGCGGCTTTAAAGCAGCGTTGATGGTACCAGCCATGTTTGGGCTCGATAGATCCAAGCTATGGGGAATCTTCGCTAGATCCGTGATTATTCCCTTTCTCAACATGAGCCTGACGATGTAGTTAACGTTGTTGTACTGATGAGTCTTCAAAGAGGCCCTCAATTGGTGAGTTGGGTTCGGTGGAGGGCAGCTATCGATCATCGTGGAGATCAATCCGATCAACAGTTGAAGCTGGGCGTGTTTCTCAGAGCTTTCTGGGAGCGTCAGGGTTCTCGTTAGAGCAGCCTTCACCTCGGTGACCAGAGTCGTCTGGGCGTCCGAGGAGTGGTTGCAAGAAGCAATCGCAGCAATTAACATCCTGGCCATGCTGCTGCATTGTCTATCGCTGGAATTCTCTGGCAACATTGGCAAGAGTTTGTCCAAAAGAAAGGCGAGAGCTGTCGTATCTTCGGTCACCATCTCGCTCTGACCTGCCCGATACACGTGATCCGTGATCAAGCACGCCACCGCGCCGTAAGAACGAACAGCTTCCGCTAGAATCTTCAGTATAGCAGACTTTGCCAGCAACGGTTTCTTAGCTTCTTCTGGCTCGACCTTGCCGTTGGTGCCGATGTCTGGGTAAATCTTCAGTGGTATTATGTGGGAGACTTGGTCGTCGTCGTCGAGGGGATCGTTCGTCGTTGTGGCGTTGTTCCTCAGAACGTCTCGACGGGTGGACGTTGTTGCCACGGTAGAACTGGAGTGAGTAGTCTTCTTTTCTGGACTACCCGTGGGTGTAGCTGTAGTATCGTCGGGAAGAATTGGCATGGGTTTGATAAGAGCGTTCAGTAGGTCGCGAACAACCGACACGGAGACATCTTCCACCATTGGCAGAGCCGGAGAATGCCGTGGATGCAGAGCCCTTACGATCAATCTATTATCAGCGTCCTCTCTTCTCAGTAAATTGACGTCGACTCTCAAGATGTTCTTGCAGACCTCTTGATAGACCTCAGGGCTACGACAAACGGCGCTGCTGATTTGACGCGTCATGAATAGGATCTCTTTGTACGTCGGGGGAATGTTGCCCTGGGTACGAGTCCGAATGACCTTTTCCATGGCCAGTCGAAGAGTACGCGGCTCCTCCAAGGTGTGACGTATCAACAGAGTACTCAGAGGGACGCATCCTATGAAGCTACTCGCCTGTGTCATTTCCAGGAGAAGCTTCACGCCGCCCTCGCGAGCAAATATCTTTGCCTTCTCGTAGTGCCTCGTGAGTCGAAGGCAAACCTTCATCAAGGCGTGCAGGGCGTCTCGGTCCACTGGGATGGCTAACAATTTCACACAGGTGCGGATGATGTCCGGAGCTTGGTGAGGATTCAATCCGTGCTCGAACGTGTTTCGACCCTCCTCTGTTTCGCTCTCGTCCGTGTCCATCTTCCATTCGGGACCGAATCCGCCATCTTCGGTTCGGTAATATTTGAAATCCATCGTGATGGGTCTTCTATTGTCGCTTTCCTCGTTCACTTGTGTCATGGAAGAAAAGTTGATGAGATATCTTCGCCTGCCGCACGTGATTCTTGTGCTGGATTCGCCAGCCCAATACGCGTCGTTGATTATTTGATTATTTACCGGGGAATACAACGTCCACTTTCCTGAGCTTATGTCAAACCACTTCCACTGATGTCTCGTTACCCTGTGCATCAGTAATTGCCTCTTAGTAAATATCGCTACTTTTTCCAATCGATCTATAAGCAACAATAAAGGCGCCAGCCATTTCGGAGTGTTCGTAGTCGGGGTCGAATTTTTATTGTTATCTTTAATGGGTTTGTTTTTATTCGCCGTGAGCGGCCCTTCGCTCGCTACTAACAATCGTACGAACAAGTCGAACATGTCCAATTCTTGGACCATCAGAGCGCAGGGCACTTGCATTTCTTTGAACGTTCCCTCGAAAAACAATGTGAAAAGGTAGATGCGTCCAGCGAACTTGTTGGCTTCCTCGCATTCTACTAATCGCGCACCTGCGGTCGGATACGGGCTCTGAGTGATGTCGATTAAATAATCTACCAGACTGCCGATCTCATTCATGAGCTGTAGCAACATATTAGTGCGCCATTCGTCTCCGTTCCTCTTAGTAATGGTAACCAATAAATCGCAGATTCTATACACGGTGTCAGGCATGAGGTCTAACAAGTTCAAACACTGACTTAAAGCGCTATTTGTAAATTCATCTATGCTTTCTGTTAGAGTGATCTCGCGAGTAGGTTCTTCCGGGCCAGAAACCTTTCGCGTTTCCGCTTCTCCGAGCGACATCGCTATCGCGTGCATTATTTGATCGTCGTCGACCAATTCCAAGTCCATTATCAGACCCTGTCCACTTGCATCGCCCGCGGGGACATCTGATCTGCGCAATGTAGCGGGATTAGTGAGAAGATAATCCGTAGCTTGCTCAACCGACAACGTATGAAGCAAAGCTTCTATGCAGTCTGCTCTATTGAAACCCATATCCATCAGTTGTCTGAGGTGTTCCAAGTTCAACAGATCCGCTTCTGGTTCTTCTCTGCGATCAGTTATCGTTCCAGTCCTTCCAATTCCACTAGTACCACCGCTGGTGCTGCTGGTATTCGCTCCTTCGGTATTCTCTTCCTTCTTTTCTGCGCGTTCCTGGTAACACGTATCACTACTTTTTAGATTTTTATTCTCTTTGAAAATTCTAACGAGTTAGGTTATGTTGACGTACCTTGATGATTTTCTCGCCTCGCAGAATGTGTCGTAAGATGGATAAAATTGATTCCGTCATACGAGCTCCGTAGTTCTTCAATGGTTTCTTACCCCACATTAGCATCACTGCCTCGAAGGCTTTCTATAATATTAATGGGATACAAAGGAATATGTTAATTATATTAGAAATTTGTTTATCGCTAAATACGAGACTTTGCTCCGTACAAACCTTGTGAATATCAGTGAGGTATTTTATTGGATCGAATTCGTACACCTTGTATATTCCCGTACATTTTGTAGAAACTACGTGAGGCGAGTCCAGGATAGCTTTGGGATTCACCATTTTCTCCAAAAGCATGAGCCACGCGTCTAAGAATTCTCCAGTGCCATCGGGCAAGTTCGGATGCTCTAATCCTTCCGATAATGGAAACTGTCCGCCTCCAGACAAAGCCCAATGGAAAGTGCTAAAAATTGTACGTGCATAAAATTGTAGAGTTTGTTTCATCTTTGTACGAGCATCTCGTTAATTATCGAAAACTTACTTAAAAAATTCATTTTGTCCGCCCAGCTTGACAAACTTTTGAAGCATCAAGTGATACGGATGCCTCTTTTCATCGAATAGCATGGGAGACGTGAAACCTACAGAGCATATCAAGAAAGTCAATTTGAACTTGGGTATCGGTGACGGAGGTAGTATATCCCAGGTCAATCCGCGTGTTAATAAACAATTTAATGCTGTTGCTACGCTTCTAGCTGCTTGCGAAGGAAGAGTTGGCGTTGGAGGCATGTACTGTCCCCTGCGTTGTCTGACTGGAGAACCCATGCAAAGCTGAACAGGTTTAAATTAAAGAATTAGAAATACGCGCGCAGCCTCGAACGATTTTAATAGAATGCGATATAGAAATATTTCAAGTACCTTCACAAGTAGACCAAACAATTCTGCTAGTGCTCTTCCCAGTCTCGACGAGGCACCCAGCAATGGTTTAATATACTTGAGCTGATGAGAACTCGGAGACGCTCTTCCTGTACCAACGTTTGGTTTATCGTCCACCTACGAGGATCAACGTTTCGATAAAAATGCACTTCGGCGAAGTCGAAAGTTTCGTTCTATCTACTTAAGTCATGTCTCTCTACTTTGTTCTTTATACTCGACTAATTGTTAAAATTTATAATTTTTGTACCTCCATGGGTACAGGTGGTGGATCTGTACTCAAGGCTTCCATGGCTGTAGTCATTCCATTACTTCCCATATCTGAGGATACACCACCTGACCAGCCAGAAGTTTCGCCATCGTTCTAGTTCATTAATTTGAAACATTACGTCATAAATCGTTTAGAACTTATTAGAAACTAAAGTTTACTACTTCTTAAACCTAGAATGTCACGCTAGGGTCGAATGGAAACGAAGCGTGGTGTTCTAGAGTTAAGTCGTATTATCTAACTACAGTGAATGAGAACCAAAACTATATGAATATATATTTAAAAAAAAATAAAATGAAAAAAAAAATAAAAAAAAAAAATAAAAATAATTGGTGTATTCGATAGAACGTATAAAGATTTAGGGTACGGAATTAAATTAACTTTAGGTTTACGTTTTACAAGCGGACGTACCTTCAATTCAGGTGGGACCAATTTATCCATGTCCTCTTTTCCAAAGTCACAGCCAGCGGGAATAGTGTCTTCGCTGCAGAGCGCCAACAGCAGCGTGCTCTCCCAAACCAAGGACATGTACAGCTCGGAGAGACCTTTCAGAACAGCCAAGCCAAGCTCCGAACCCCAGTGATTCATAGATAGATTCCTGACTTCGCTTTGACTGGTTCGGCACACGTGAACAAACATCACCACGTATCCGTGGGCAGCGTTCATAGCATGGAGCAAAGGTGTCGCTGTGTCGCTCGTGAAAGCTGTCTCCAAATTCGGAGCGGACGCGAGTTCGTGTAACAAAACGGAACCTCCTGGCGTCTCCATGTGACTGTGGAGCGGCTTCAACAGGTTCAAGACTTCGTTTAGCTGGGACAAGCCGGTTTTAAGGACCAAGGGTTCGTGCGCAAGATTCTGAAATCAACAAACGTTCGTTGTTTTAATTTTAGTTTAAAGAGAAATCGATAGCGAGACCTTGACGAATATATCGAAGATGCTTACCAAGATACTTTTACAAACTGAGGCTACAGCTTGAGCAGCTTGCGCGACTGGATAGTCTACTGGAAGATTCGGTAGCCCTAGGATGGATAGCAACGGCACGAGACCTTTTTGGGCAACGAATTCTCTGCAATGATCGTCGGTGGAATTGTTACTGAGAATAGCGTCGACGAATTTCATGACGTTGTGTATGTATTCCACCAGAGCTATCGGAGTCTTTTCTCTGGGCTGAGGAGGTGGGCCAGGTTGCGCGGAGGATGGCGAAGGTTGTTCCTCGCGCTGAGGATGAGAGCTCGTGCTGGCTTCTTCCTCATCCTCCTCTTCTTCGTCGCTACTGCTTCCGCCTCCGCCGCCTCCACCGCCCCCAGAGTCACCGACTCCGACTCCGACGGATTGTCCCCCAGACTGACGACTTCCAGACGCCGAATTCGATGGCGAATTGTCGGATTTACTCGTGGCTCGCAGGCATATGTACCGAGGATCGCAACCCAGGACGCAGAGCTTCTCTAGTAACTGTGTAGAAAGAAAAAAGATTTTCATTTACAGAGCTAATAAATCCGTAAACTGGAATTTAAATAACGCCGCTTAACAAAATCGTACTTTTATGATAGCGCCGATCGCGTCAACTTTCAAGCTCGGTTGATGCCTCATCAACTCATCCATCGCATTCCCTAGGTTCGTCGCCGTATCGCCCAAAGCTTCCGCGCTTCGACGTCGTCTCATCGCGGATAGATAGACCGGCGACAAGAGCACTTTGAACAAACGCCCGAACGGACGTCGTTTCACGAACGACTCTAATCCGCGCTGATTTAAACACAGGGCGCTGAACACGTTGGGTAATGATCCTAGAACTTCTCTAGTGGCAGGAACCTGTAAAGAAAAATATAAATTAAATCTTGCTCTGCTTACGCAGTCTACGTTAGAACTGATTCACTTACTTCTTTAATAAGTAAAGCATGTAACACGATATCAGTCAATCCATTATCCTGCAGAGACGACAACAACGACGGCTCTTGGAAAACGTATACCGTGACAACGTCCGTGGCGAGCAGAAAGAGTGAAGGCCCGTAATACTCTGAATTACTTATAATGTGCTTCAGAGACGAGGGTAAAGTGCCCTCCATAACGTGTCTAATGCTGTCAGAAAAAGCCGGATCTTGTATAGTTTTCTTTACAAAATTTAACATTGATTTTAAAAGCGCGGCACGCTGCGGCAGACAAGTTTTTCCAGTTTTTACGGCAGAATAATCCTGTATTTGTTCACTCTTGTCCTCCGCCTTCGAGCTCATATTTTCGTCTTCCGAGAATTCCATCGGATTGGACGATTCCTCGCGCTCGTCGTACGGCTCGGTTAAACGTCGCGAAGCTGCGGAATCGTCGTCCCTCTCTATGGATCTTTCGCGAGACGACTGCGGGTTGTCTTGATAAAGAAACGGTTCTATCTCGAACGGCTGCTCCTTTTTGCAAACGTTCACTTCCATGTCGATGCGATTAATGAAGCACGCTAGGCCATTGTGAGCTTGAAACGCTTGCATGTCTATGTTCGTTATTAAGTCTATTACGCGGACTGCCCTTGTTCCAAACTGCGATGCAAAAAAGAATAACGCGTATTGGTTATCAAGGTGAAAAGAAAATAATAGGAGTATGTTCTAAAAAATGTCTACTCACCGTTATGTGTTCTAGCTCGGTCCCAGGCCAGTTCATAATTTTTAGCAAGCTTTCCATCATTCCACAGCTGATGAGAGCTTCGCCTCCGGCTTCGTAGCTAGCGAGATGGTAAAGAAAGCTGAACAATGCTGTGGCAAGCGGTAATGGAAAAGGTTTCCCATCGGTTGGAGGTGAAATTAACTGCGAGATACACGTGCGAATCGATACAGGAAAAAATCCGTGATACGATCTGGCTCCTGTGACGTCGATTATCATGTTTAACCTTGAACCAGGTTTCCTGAAAATAAAATTTAAATTTGTTTCTTGTTTCAGCGAAGCAACACGCGAAAATCGTCGTTGTATTAAACTTTTACTCACTTGGGAAAATGTGGATTACGATCTAAATGAATGATGCTAGTAAGAGTCCGCAGTGCTGCTGCACGCATTTCAACGAGATGTGCGTGTGGAAGTTCCAATAGTTCGACTAATTCTTCTAAAAGTCCAGCATGCAGTAAACTATGTGCATTTTCTTGGAGCGCGTTACTATATACAAGTACCGATAATGCTTGCAGCCGAGCTTGAACGCACTGCAGACGTCTTCGATAGTCGGAAAAACTGTGTGCCAGTCTTATGTGTGTGAATAGCGCCATCTGGAAAGAAATTTCAATCCTATTTATTTATTTGTTAACATTACATCATTTTTGTTCATTTTCATTTTCGCGAGCGAAGGGTTTTCACGTTATTGTTCTCATATTTTTACCTGTCGATCTTGGGGTACATTGTAGACTTTCAATAGATCGTTCATTATTTGTGCCGGTGTTTTACCAAATTTATCCACATTTTCTATGTGTATACATGTTACGAAGTTCGTCTGTCCAAGTTTCTTTGTACCAGAATTCGATGCGGCGTCTGATGCATCCGGCGCGTTGGTATTCTCTGCGTAAAATTCGAAATGCAACGTCGTGGCACTCGCTGGAAGTGGCTGGAGAAATGAAAAAATCCAAGTATTATTAAATTTCGTACGACATAAATTCTTTGAATAAGATTTGTTTCAGGAAATTTCTATTACCTCATCTGGGTATTCTTTACAACACTCCGCCAAACCAAAACCGTTTTCTTTACCACCCCAGCTCTAAAATACGAGGAATAATTATGAATCGCAATCTTTGTTTAAAAAACATATGAAATATAATTCTTAATTATTATTTAATAACACTCACCTCTGCTAGGTGATTAAGCCTATTTATTAAAGCTTGCCTCTTATCACTGTTTAAACGTGTAATAAAATTACTACGTTTACTAAACATGTAAAGAAGATTTAATACACAAAGAACAACGTTCATATCGCAGCTCGATAACAATGACACCAGATGTTCCATACTGTTGTACAAATGCCGTGAAAACGAGTGTTCAATCAACAGTGTTGTGAAGTGAAGAACCCAAAGAAGAAGTTCTTTTGCCTGTATTAAATAATAATGTGGGATGAGGATCATCTTCGCTTAGATGTATACTTTATTGCGCTATTAAAGATCAAGATTAAGATTTGAAGACAATTGAAAAGAAAATTATGTAACAATTTCATACCTCTCTATTCTGAGGCAGATCACAGGCTAGTTCCCATGGATTATCCGGACTTCTCGCCGCCGCTTCTTCCAAAATGCTGTCGCTAAGATCTAACACATCAATCCAATGGAACAGTTCACATTTGCCAACGGTCCATGCATATATTTGCTTCAGCTCCTCTAGCAATTCTGCATGAGAGCATGAGCATAGCTTGCTTATAAGCGCCTGACATTCTGGCGGCTGGAAAAATTTAATTCCACTGTGATACTTGCCAACATTTTTCATTAAATAGAAATTGATTGTAGTTGTGCACTGAAAAATGATTTTTTCTAATGTTTTCCTATAATTTTGGCTTAGTTTTTGAGTAGAAGTTTGTGTTTATACGTTAAAATAACCCAGACATAACTCAGAGCTAAACTTCAGATTCATTCTGGAACATTCTGGATATTCTTAAGGGAACTCTAGAATACCTTTACCTTGATGTTTATCAAGGATATTAAAAATTGATGTTTTAAGTAGATATAATTACATATTGGAAGGGTGAAAGAAAATCATTTTTCGATGCTAATCACATTTGCCAAGACAATATTTAATTTACATACTTTATATTTTAATACAGCACTTGTTAAGTAGAAAGTAAAACACAGATAATAGAGTACTTACCGCTTCGGAAGTGCACTTTTTCAATCTGCTCCTGTCAATTTTCATTTTGGCAGATGATGGCTTCCTTTGCAAATTTAAGATCTGAAACAATTATTTACTTATAATAAATCTTGAGAGGTTTGCAAAAAAAAAATAAACACTAGTCTATAAACTGAAATTTATTTTGCAATTAAATTTACAATGTGTTTACATACATATAAATAGTTTTGGAGCCACTTATACCACTTATATTTTAAATATAGATCTTCATTTATATTGTGTTATAAGTATCAGTAACATTAACAAAATTACATACAGAGTAGTATTTAAAATTTTCATATAATCTAGAAATTTCTAGAAATTTCGTCTCTGAATTGTTCCACAAAAATATGTTAAGCTCTAAAAGTTTAATTTTATCAAAGCAGGATTTTGGTTTATCCAGCAATAAAATGAATCATTTCGAAGGAATGTTTTATTTTTTGCATTTAAATATAACTGATAGGTATTAATCATAGGTGTTGTTGATGTTGATAAAACTAATAATAACAAATTCGCTCAGAAACAACAACAAAATACTTTTCTAATTCATATAAGAATGGCTAGCACTAATACTTCAATTAGTTACAAAAAAAAAAAATAAGAAAATGATAGTATTCATACATTAAATTTTACATACTAAAGACAGGTAGACATATTTTGATAAGGCATGTAAAGTTTCAAGTCAATTGCTCGGTTACCTCTTGAAATTTTATCAATACCAAATCAATGAGAATCGTTCCAACAAAAATGACTTGAAAATTTGGAGCTGTTCGTGCAACACAACATTGTTTGCTTACAAACATACGCAATTTTCAAAGAATATACGTTAAATACACATTTAAAATAACTTGTACCAACAGTCATCAATTATTTCATCAGGAAGGGGTAATTTTCAACATTAACAAAGTAACATTAACAAAGTACCGCGCGAAACAGTCGGTATTAAATAGTCTCGTGCAATCGATAAAATACTTTTTCCAACCAGCAGGAGCTAATTATAATGCGGAATTTGGCGAAACGTTGAACGCGAATGGCTCGAAACAGGATCGGGGGGGCAATTGTTACATAAAAATTTCGCGTAAATTATCTCCATATTGGCGGAGTTGTGGAAGTTCCGCGTAAAGCCATGCATTATCGCGAGCATTTCATGGAGAAGTGTGCGTTAGCGAATCGTTAAGATGCACAGTCATCGGTTTCAGGGGCCTAACCTAACTTGGATCCGTTCGAGGACAAAATAACAACAAAGGGGCGCCGTGCGCAGCGAGGAATTCTCGACGGGAAATGGTAAATACGGAAGGAAAATGGCAATTCTGAGCTAGGCACGGGCCGATGAAAAAATAATCGCGGGGAGAATAGCGGAGAAAAAAGACGAAGATGCACTCGTGGCAGAACTCACCTATAGATAAGCCGACGAAGATTTGATAGAGTCGTCCTTGTCGTTCGGCCTTTCGATAAATTCGAGGTCGGAACGATGCGGCATCGCGGCCGTCGGGAACCGTTCCGTCGGTGGTTCTTACCACCTTGATCGTCCTCTCGAGTGGATTTATTATCTCCGTTAACGGGACGCCAGTCTTAAATTTCTCAGAACGATTAAAACAGGGCCGAGGGGGCGAACGATTCGACGGGGCGACACGAATCGACCGGTTTCCGCGATTATATATCTCGAACTGAATCAAAACAAAACTTGGCGAACGCGAACGGAACGCGATCCTCTTCTATCGCTTAGCGCCAATCGGAGTACCGATCACCGCCATTTTACCGAGGCTTTCCAAGGAGGATCGTCCACCTTACGTTTTAACCTTTTCGTAACGTGCTTACGGGGCGCGAGCTTCTCGAACGATCTCGAAAATGTCCACGACCTTCGCACGACACCGTCCTAAACACGACACAATTCGAGGGCACGTAGAAAAATGATTTTATCACCGCCTAGTGCACCGCACTGGCTGCTTGTGTACGCGCACTCATATATACCACTATAGACAAGAAGACTGGAACAAGGGAACACTTCGCTAACCACTGTTAAACGCTTCGCATCTTTCGTCAAGGTATTCGTTGAAACGATACGCTCGCATTCTATTGCTGCGCAATAGAGGAATTGTCTGGCGAACGTTGTGTCCTACTATCCGTTGATTTTTCTGATTCGTTCGCTTCCGAGAAACACTTCGTGTGATAGGACGCCTCGTAACCATCCGTGACTGTTCTTCATTATGTGCGTCGACGAAACATGCGTCGACGAAACGCTTTCGGAAATCGGTCGTGCGATGCGAAACATTTGCTTTGAGAACGGGACCTTAGTGTCCCTCTTTTCACGACGTGTCGCCTATCTTCTCTCGCGATCAACCGCGGTCCAAGTTTCCATTGTACAACGATCTCATTGGTCGAATGGCGTTTCAAGTTTTAGTCACTAAATAAAAGTGGCTTTATTGGCATTAGAACAAAATCGTATCAAGTCTTAATTATTAATCAAACCTGATTTTATTGCTATTGCAATATTAAAATTGGTACTATAATTATATCATTTGAAATTTTAGTTACTAAACAGACGTGATTTTGTTGATATTAGAATCATGAAGACTGTATAAGGAGATCCAACTCCCTAAGAAAGTCACTAGAAAACTATTATCAAAATCCTGAACTTGAAGTTGTGATATATCTACTATATATTATAGTTTTGTATATATGTATATATGTATGTATGTATGTATGCATATGTATATATATGTGTATATATATATATATATATATACATATCATATACATATATCATATATATTATATATATAATAATACATATATGATAATACGCACACATATAACATATCAATATCGTAGTTGTGCGCACTTGCGCCGCGAGTGGGTGAAATATTCATAACTTAAAGCTCGGGATTTTGATAACAGTTTTCTAGTAATTTTTTTATGGAGTTGGATCTCCTTATACAGTCTTCATGACTTCTTGATATTATAATTGGTATTATAATACCAATATAAAATTTCACATGATATAATTATAATACCTCACTTGGTATTACTAAACACTAAACTAAACAGACGTGATTTTGTTGGTATTAGAATAAAATCGAAACCATATCAAAGTAGATTCTCTTCTCTTAAAAATGAGAAGCAAATATTTCTCACTTGAGTCTAATTCTAATGTCTCCGTTTCCTTTTTTTAAATATAAATAAGTTCCTTACTGACTGCGACAAGAGGACCAATGAGAATCCGTCATGAGCCACTTGGTTTTGTTTCTAGAATCCACCTAGAGGTCCATCTAGAGAATCCGTCCTAGTGATTTAATTGTTGACTGATTATCTGTGAAATTTGAAGACGTATTGAAATATTGTTCAGACAAAAAGTAATCAGTTTCGAGGGAGGAAGAAAGTTACGGTAATTATTTTCTTTCTGGATGGAGGGTACCTTCATTGTTTTAAATGGAACGCAATACTTTTTTCTTTAGGCGGGTAACAGCCATTTTCAAGACGAATTCGAAGACCTGTTTCAAAACGTCGTACGAGATCATTTTAGGGCAGAGAACTTCTCGACAAGAATGAGTTTCGAAACTTCGTAAAGCTAGCAGAAGCAGCGTAAAAGAATCGTAACTTCGAGATTACAATAACGAATCGTGACTTACGTACGAGTACCGTTTTCTATGGAAAGTGGTTTTCTTCCCTGGCCGTTAAATTTTCGTTGTTCGCATTGTTACTTCTAAGAAACGTCACTCGGACGTTTCGCGATATTAAATTTCTAATTGGACGTTCGACAGTCACATCTAGTAAAGTCAACGAGTAACGAGCTGGGGATGAAAAGTATGCTAATTGGCGTTTGTCTAGCGACGGAATTTTAAGAAGGAAAAGATTTTCCTCGACTTATAAGGATGTTCGTCGCGGTGCGTGCGTTAGACAGACGCCAGGACAGCTCTGAGCACGATACTCCACGATTTTTTTCGAGGTAAATTAAATCAATTATAATATAATTACACACATGAGATTAACAAATTCTCTGCATTTTTCTATTGTTTGTTATTCTATTATAATATGAATTAACATGTTATTTAAATAATTATGTTATACAGAAGACTGTACAATGCTACTACATACTAGTGTGCAACTATACATGCTACTACACTGCAACTATACATTTAATGTACTATTGTTCTACTATACTATGCAATTATAATGTGCGACTATACATTTATTCTGCCATTGTGGAACTATACTGTATCATTGTGCAACTATACTGTACCATTGTGCAACTATACTGTACCATTGTGCAACCATACTATGCCATTGAGCGACTATACATTTATTGTGCCATTGTGCAACTATACTGTACCATTGTGCTACTACATTGCAACTATACATTTAATGTACTATTGTTTTACTATACTATGCAATTATAATGTGAGACTATACATTTATTGTGCCATTGTGCAACTATACAGTGCCATTGTGCAACTATACTGTACCATTGTGCTACTATACTGTTTCGTTGTGCTATTGTACTGCAACTATACCATGCATCTGTATCTCACAACTACACATTTTTAGTATCACGCTACCATCCTTCCACTACAATGCAACTATACAACACAGCCATCCTCCCACCACATTTCAACTATACTCCCTAACCTAATAAAACTCAAATTTCTGTTTCAGGATGCGTTTCCTGTTAGCGAGTCTTTTGTTCGTCGCTTACGTTTGCTCGACGAAAGGTCACGGAAAAGGTCACGATCGTCACTGCAGATATTGGTGTAAAACGTCCGATCATCGATATTATTGCTGTCCAACAGGGAAACACGAGGGCTGGATGGAGCACGTCTGGCATTTCTTCTTGCATCCGTGGCTCTGGATAAGCGTCGGTGAATTTCCTCTGTCTCACTCGTCGTGGCCGGAAATAGTCGTAACCGAGATAGAAACCGAGAAAAAAGCGAAGAAATATTGCCCGCCGTTGAGAGCACACTGTCCACGGATTTACGATTGGTATTCGCCGCCGTCTTTATGCCACCGCGATGATGACTGCGACGAATGGGAAAAGTGTTGTCTGGACGTTTGTCTCGGGCACAAAACCTGCAAATCTGCTGAATAGGAAATGGGTCGCTCGAAAGCTCAAGGCCGCAATTATTCGATAAAAACGACGTCGTCCATTCGACGCGTTCACCCATTAACCCGTTCGTCATTGGGGACGTTTTTTTCGTGAAAATTGTAAGAACAGCAGACTTTAAAAAAATATTATCTTATAGGGAACGACAAGACGAAACTTTTCTGTATTTACAGATCATTCGTGCGACGTTTAGTTTCGAAAATAAAAATTGAAAACTTAGAAGTCCTTTTTCCCCGAAATTCAAATTCGTTCTAATTGAAAGTCGCTTAATTGCCTAGAAATTTCAAACTTGACTCAGAGTTAACTAAGTTTAAGTCAGGTGTACCATAGCGCGATCGTTCCCAAACGTATCTCGCCTAATTGTCGTGAGACAGCAGCTAATTAGAATGCTCCGTTACGATCAAGGTTATTCAACGTTTCGCGTTAACAATTTCGACAGTAACTTCCCAATTAACGTGGGCGAGGAGATTCTTAACGAACAGTTATATTACGGTGTGTTCTTCACCATAACCCTCTCCCATTAAAATGTAATTGGCACGTATCGCATTTCGCGTTAGCTTAATTAACAGCCAGCCGTAATTTTGCGCAAAAAAATTCAACAACGCGGTTCTGTTTTACGTTCACGCGTGACCTGTCTGACATTTGAATTAACTGCTGTCGATTTGTATCGGAGACTCTCAATGTTCAAAACTTAAGGATACTTAAACATAAGGTTAATGCCTCTATCTCTTAAGTATTCTATGTGTAATCTATCAATTACCGTATCGATAATCTATCGATAATATACTTCAATTCCACTTAAAAATAACTATCTGTATTCTGAGTGGGACGTTGATTAAGTACATGTGTAATTTTATCTCAAAGAATTGTACGTAACGTTTCACAATGGCGTATAAATGTAAACACTTTATGCGAAGAACCGACAGATGGCATCCAGTAACATCGAGATCGGATTCCGGCCTCCCTGCGTTCGCTTTCAGTTTTTATTTTCGGACACGCGTATTATTGGCCTCCGCCTAATCTGATTGCCTTAATCCCCGGCGTAATGAGTTCCAAAGGGCGTTAAAACAATTTGAGATAAGATAATCCCCCGTAATGCAACAGATGTTATGCTTTCAGGGCGGTCTTAAAGAATCCCTGTGTTTACTCTGTTACGGGGGTTTATAATTAAGTGCGCTCGCATGAGACGCCAATAAATACCTCGTAGGCAGAGCATATGGTCGCATTTTATTTATAACACGCGCGATTCCATCACTGGAATGACATTACCGCAACTTTAACAATCTCGAGTTATTCTTGATGATGTAGCATTAATATTCTTTTTAGATTCAGATTCTTTAAAATTATGATATTGTAGATTCAATTTTCTCAGATTTTTTGTGATGAATACTAGACTGTAGATTTTATAGTTTTATGACCGTCCGTACGTATAGTACATATTTATTATATTAATCGACACCGTTGTAGAATTGTCGTAGTACATCGACTTATTCTGGTTTTCAGGGGAGGTTCGAGACAAAAGAAGTATTCGAAAGCAAGCAGGAGTCCTCGATCGATGAAATTATGGGTCTCTGGGTTAACCATTATCCGCGGAGGGAAATTGTTCGGCAAACACTTGCCCTTTCATTCTGCTCCGTGGAGGCGAGCCACGTTTAATGGACGCTAAGGAAGAGCGAGGGTGTAAAAAAGGACGGAGGAAACCAGATGAAATAAGTGGCAGGTGCTCGTGGCGCATTTTTCTTGGATTATCGTCGCACAATGACGTATCCTGTGCGTTTTTCTCGCAGCGGATCGTAAAATTCATTAAATATTAAATATATCAAATCTCTGCAGCCATCGCGTTTAATCACAGAGAAGTAATTTTTATAAAGGATATCGTAACCCCGCGAATGTTGTCTTGGTCATTCATGAAGAATGGCATTCCAAAGGAACATCGCGTTCAATATTCAGCAGCATTGTCGCCTTTTGACTGTCAGCTGGGAATTTTAAAAAGGGAGGCCTGCGTTCGGTGCTTGTACCTACAAGCTGCAACCTCCTATTGCAACCGTTACATGCATTTCAAATATTTTTTTTCCTCATTGTATCGACGCGCAAGTCTCATACGGACAGCGATTATCGATTCGTGGCGCGTTCCAGTCTAAAACACGTGTTCACTGTTCATATTTTCATCGTTCGATTATCCGAACATGATGATTGACACCGATAATTGGCGATACGTGCAATGAAAGCTATAGATGCAATAGTATTTTTTTTCTTTAGAATGAATGCTCTAAAAATAAGTTTCGTTACAGGTTCGTCTATGTTCCGCGACAAGAAGATTGTTTAGGACCATTTCTGAGGACAGATAAACTGCGCGGGGGGTAAAGCGACTTTATCTCTTCCTTATCCGACTTTGAAAGGGCTGCGCCCGCCAGGAACTGGAAACTACAACGCTCTACGGTCTAATTTACCAGGAGAGACGTCACGATTGTGCAAATATTTTCTAACGGACGGGAGTAATGTGCGTTCCCGTTGCTGCATGTTGGTTGGAGGACTTGATAAGGGTTCCACTCGGAGCGTAGGATCTTTTTATGAATTCTAAAACTGTTGTGTGTTCACGGTGGCCGGGCAGAGGCCGGGGAAAAGGATAAAGCGATGAGAATAGAAGCGAGAATCGGAATGGGAATGGAATCTGGCGGGGCGCATGCGCCAGCCACGTTCATTCACTCCACCGAATCATTCATAAATCCCTGAGTCCTACGCTTGTTCGTACAATTAACAATGAAACCGTGCGTTGCAACCGAGACGAACCAAACTCTACAAACTGCACTGTTACGTTCTACGAGATAATTATACGTTATTATTAGGTTGTCCGGAAAGTTCGTGCCAATTTATGAGGAAACTTCAAAAACACGTTTGAATTTTAATATATATTTATTGAATTACATAGGTGCCATTTTGTTCCACAACCTTTATACCTTTTAAGGGATGTACATGTTATTTGTTTTCAATCACTTCGATATATTCAGACCTGTACCATCTACCAAAAATCGGCATGGACATTCCGAACAACCCAATATTATAATAAAGATACAAAATATTCATTCGACAGAAACAAATCATTCGAACATTTTCTGATATGTCTTCTTTTGTAAATTACAGAGTATCGTACAGTTTGGAGGTTCAGTTTCATCCTGTCATGCACGGTACGCTTGTATTTCGAGGAAAGTTTGAATTCAACGAAGAGAACGGAAGCGATACAAGTATCTGCGGTTTCTCGATCGAAGGTACGGTCGATGCACGGTTATTAGGGACCATGTGACGATTGCTGAACGATCATGCGAGCGAGTGGACGCGCCGTCAGACCCTCTCCTAATCGAACCGATCGACGAAAGTCGAGCAGCTTTTGTTTTTGCGACGTAATCACGATGAGACGACGCCTTCGATTCAGATGTAATTGACGCGTCGACCGCACACGCGCTCAGCCAGATACAGCGGGGATGAAGAAAGTGAAGATATACCGGATTCGAGAAAAGTAGGGACGGAATCAAACCGACACGTGTGCTCGAGAAACAATTAAGCGCAAGACCGTGTATTTCGATGAATTAAAAAGCTGTTCGTTGATATTTACAATTCAATTTGATCAGATTAACTCTCTAGTAGAGATTTGATATATAATTCAATAATATACGTTATTTTGACGAGAATATTTATATAGTATTTCATAATTACATTAAACCTACCATTCAACTCACAATTAAATTTCTTAGAAAATTAAGGAAAAGTCTCTTTAAGTAGTCAGGTAGGTTTAGTGTTAACTTTCATAAATCGACATCACGTGTCCAAGCATTGTTTCTGTAACAAAAATCTGATAAAGAATCTCCCGTAAACCTACTGTTAAAACGGGTCAATTCATCCC
>NW_026533254.1:24141990-24147259 GCF_026225885.1 Hylaeus anthracinus | reverse complement strand
GTCGCGAGCAATGACCCTACACAAAGTCTTTGACTTTTGTTTATATTCACTGGAGAGCGTGATTCACAATTTTAGCTCCACGATCGTTGATATCGAAACACCGGAACTGATAAAAGATTAACTCGTTTCATTATTTTAATCATGTTTTCATAGAACAGCTTCCCAAGATGATTAATCATTTTAATATAATGTATTACTTTATTAGATTTAGCTTATAATTTATAATGGAGCTTCCGGGAACCAAAATGGCGCCCTACGAATTTATACCGTTGTCCATTTTTTATTATTCTCTACATTCCACGCTGTAAAATCATCGCAGATCGAGTTCAAAGCACCCAGAAATTATTCATTCACGCGTTAACGGCGCGCTTTCGATCGTGAATCGGTTCGATACGTTTCCTTTTTTTTTTTTTTTTTTTTATTCGAGAACGACACGCGAACGATTCGCTCGGTCTCTTATTCGTACCCGGGGCTGTTCTTTCGTCTTAGCTGGATGGCACTGTCGCGTTTCTGGCCATTGATCAAACAGCTTTTATTTATAGCCGAGACAACAACGTTCCTGTACTCTGAATTTTTTCTTTCGCACATTTTCGCAAAAAAAACATTCTGAATAATACCTCTTAACGATTCAGTCGAAATAAATTATTCTTACGTTGGTTACAAATAGACAATGTTAGTAGAGGTAACGTTAGTTATAATTTTTTAAAGAATTTTTGAAATTTTGAAGAATCCCTTAAGATACATTTAAATTCGTTAATTAAATTTTACGAATGTTAGCATTATCCTTTTGCAGACATATACTTTGAGAAAATGAAGCTGAAAATAATTTTCAATTTTTTCAAAGTTAGAAATTGAAAATAGCCAAATGCAGCCTAGGAATCCTCGGAATTTACCGAAAACAAATACCGTTAATTAATCTTAATACGTAATCGTTAAGTTGGAGGGAAGATCGTGGGAAAAGTGGGAAATGATTTCTCAGGGAACAATGAGGGAATCTCGCGAGCACTATGCTCGCGCAGGCTGATGTAAGGGACTTAACGGAGCCTTAAATATTCATTACGTGTCGTTAGACTTCTTTCGAGGACGATAAACCCCTTTCCAAAATTAAAACAAAATATTCTGCGTTCCTGGCGCTCGAAGCTGCCGAGATATCATCGCGTATGTATATTAGATCCTGTTTGGGTCAGTTTATGAGTCACTATGCGTGTAATTCGGGTGACGAGCGATTACGCAGGTGTAGGGAGATACCTCGGAGACATAGATTGCATTACGTGTACTCGAAAGTAATGTATTCTGTGAATGTAATCTGTGAATCTCGATATTTGTGTATTATTCATCAGAGAAATTGATTTTTATCGACATGGCATTCAAAATTTGCACACTAGATGGCAAGAGGAGCCCTCAGTGGCTGTAGCGGTATTTGTAGGTATAGTACGGGCTTAGGAACCCCGAGGTACCCGAGCTAGAGGGGGGCCAACGGGCCCGAATAGATGAGAAGTAGAGATACTGGAAACAGTATTAAAACAATGCAGGAGTCGTGTAAGACGATGATAAGAAGAATGGAAATAAAGTAGTAATAAGTAAGCAGTAGTGCAATAATTTTGTAGAATAAGTTACGCACTTTAAATAAATGAATGAATGATGGCAAAAGGAGGGTGATTAAGGAGGGTGGCGCTGGGGTGGAGATGTATACATTTTAGTTGTAAGCCAATAAACGTATTAACCTAACCTTTCATTTATGAACCGATTTGGATCAAATTCACACGGCGTAATATTTAAATAAAAAGGAAGTCTTAGAATAGGAATAGTATTCCACGCGATTATTTTTGTCCGTGTTAGGCCTTCCTAGATGGCGCTGGGATCGCTTTTCTTAAAAAATTCTTATTTATGAACCGATTTGGATCAAATTCACACCGCGTAAGATTCAAACAAAAAGAAAGTCTTTGGCAAAAATACGAACTGTTTAAGAATGTATTCGAATTCAATATAAAAGAAACGACGTTTCTTTTTAACCCCCCTAATATAACTTCCATTCAGACTTCCAATGGCTCCCTCGATGATAATCTAACCTCGAAACAGTGTAAACCCTCCAAGCAGGCTACGACGAGACGCAATAGGCAAAACTTGGAACGTTTTCCGGGCGATTGCGTTATTACTTGTCGTTTCTTGAAGGCAAACAAGCGAGGAAACGAGCATCAATCCCACCCCGGCCAACCCTAATCGCTTTGTAGTCATTCAGCGGAGCTGAAGCACCCCAGCACTGGTAGAGATTGGTTTTCGAGATAATCGACGGTAAACTGGATTCTAAGCCGTCCAAAATACTTTCCCTTTTTTCTTTCACTCGTCGATCCACCTCTTTCTGGATTTTCGAACACTCCTGGCAGACTCGACTAGACGTTGCTTACCTGAGCAACCCCTTTTAGGCGCGAGAGGCGCGTATGGGCACTTGGACATCCAAATCCGGACCCCGGGCACGTTTTTAGGACTCGTTTTTCAATCTGAAACGGATAGAATGGTTAGAATTCGTTTTCAAAGAGGGTGGAAGGGGGCGAGCATTTTTCGTGGAAGTATCGGAGAGTGTAGAAAATGGTGGATTCAATACAGGACGCCATTCGACACTTTTCCGATATTTGATTACGGAATTCGAGACAGTCTACTCATCCCTAGTGATGAATCAGACAAAGAGGACGTAGATAGACACCACGTATTCGACAAAAATACAATTTTTCCAAGAAAGTAGATTGTTCAAGTGTAGCTTTACATTTTGTATATTTTAAATATTTTTACGTCGAAAGCTTTGATGCCTTTATTCAGAATCGAAATTTCATATATCGATGATTTTATTAAGAACAATAGCTAAATACATAGTTTCAGTTGATTGTAAATTAAATTTGCAAATCATTCTTTTCTATATTTTTCTTTTAAACATTATTCGAACCTACATTATTCGAGTATGATAAGTAGACGTACAATTAGAAACGCTTACAATCCAAATTACATTAGAAATGTTAGATACGTGGTGAATTCGTTTAAATTTTGCCGCCAGAATGGTCGCTTCCGGTTTTGCCTGGGGTCAATCAGTCCGGATCACTACTCATCCTCTGTCCATTCGTCGTGGACTCGTCGACTTCCCAATTTCCAATTCGCTCGAGAAAGAAGTCGGGACTCGTCTGCGTCGGTCAATTTACACCTTGCTCCCTCGCGAGATAAAGAAGCCCTCTCCGGAAGCCATTACGGGCAGGAGGAGGGGGTGAGAGCTCCAAAAAATGTTTCTTATTCCACGAGCGACCGCAACGCCGCTTATTTCACTTCTCCTCTAATCTCGAGGCGCACCGTGATGGAGATGGAGCATGGAGATGGAGCATGTCGACGAGCCAGGGACTCGTTCTTTTGGTGGCAGCCGATGATGATGGTCTGTGTGAACTGGCGAAACGAGAGGACCGGCGAAAACGTGATCTTTTGGAAAGCGGCAATTATACGAGGGGAAACCGTTCTCGAGAACATTGAGATCTTATCTCGGGCTACATCGAACTGCATGGAGAATATTACTTGAACGCGATGAAAAATTATGAAAGGAATAGGAATATGTTAGTACGGGGTGTAGATGTCATGGTGTAGGTCCAATTGTCGAAAAAATGGACGAAAATGGCCCCTAGACTTATTGGTCCGCCATCTTTCGGAGCTTCCGATCGTTTTAAAACTCCTAATACCGGTAATAGATTAATTCGAACGCTTGATCTAGGTCACAAAAGTATCTCTATTGATATTTATAATAGTAGATAGTAGTGTTTGTCGCGCTAATTTTTGAACAAATCAACGAAAAAACTTCCAGACGTATTGGTCCGTCGCCCCCCTGAGAACCTAGCGTCCCGTTCCCTAGGTTAACGATCTAGATGGACACTAAACATTCCATCTTGGCCAAAGTATCTTAATTAGGGGTCCACCTAAACCCGGTCAAGGGATCTCGAGCATCTGTTCTCCGATTAGTCGGTTTCGTCACGATATCGTGGACATTAATCACGATCGTCGAGTGCATCGCAACACCGTGGAAAAAACGCCGGTCTCATCGTGTCTCGGCGAAGGTGCTCGCCTCCACGGTCACAGGGGGAAGTCATCCATCATCGCTTTGGCGACAGCCGCGCTATCAAAACCGCCACGATATCTTGGGAGGCCGTTGTTCGTCTTTCTTCTTGAAACGGAATCGAGAACAAAGCGTGTCCGTGTCCGTGCGCCGTGGATCCATTAGGATGCATGCCAAAGGGGTGTTAGAGCCATTAGGTGGGAGAATAGTCGCAGTTTTCTTCGCCGACAAAGTGACTTTCGTTTTGTTTCGCCGAGTCTTCTCTTCCATTGTGTCCCAATCGCGCGGTGTCCTCGTTTTTAACTTAGGACATACCTGATCCTGGTCCGAGATAGTCCAGCGACTCCGTCCTCCATTATTTCCTCCTTTCAGCAGGAGCACTAATTAATCTCTAATCTGGAAGCTTATTTTCTTCTCTATAATTTTTTAGTATCGTTGGTGGTCTCCAAATAGTTCCTGTTGGTTTCTAGTACAGATTCTTAACAATTCACAAAGAATTTGGCGTTACTAATTAATCTGACGGATTAGCGAAATCCGAATGTCGTAATTCGTGCAGACACAGGTTTGCAGACACGATATATTTCGAAAACAGTGTTCGTTCGTCGAACAATGAGCGGGGAATTAACCGACACGAGAGCACGTTTGACGAGCGTTGCACGTGTGCGTGCGCATAGGCGTAACCGAGACGATCAATTGACGTATATTAATGTATCACGATCACGTTCGCGCGTGGATCGAGCGATCGGAGAATCGCGCTCGTGGCGCATCTGCTCCTCGAACCCCTCGAAACAACAGGTAGATCTTTATCTGTACGAGCCTTTCCGCGATAGAGGCGCACGAAGAAAGCCCGCAACGAGGATAATCGCGTGCATGGAGGGATGGAACGTCACCGGAAGTGATCGCGATTCCTTAGTCTCGGAAAGCAGAAATTCCATGCGTTCCACACCTCGCCAGCACGTAGTTACACGACGGAGGAACGATGTTTCAATTACGTTAAAAACTCGCAATGGAACATGTAGCATTCGGTACTTTGAAGCTTTCGTAATACATAGATTTCAAAGTGGTTGGGACACAAGTTACTATAATTTGCGCTTTATTATAATAGGAGCCTTGACTCTTTAAGGCTTTGCAACTCGAGGCCTGAGCCTTCAAAGCTTTGCAACTGGAGGCTTGACCCTTCAAAGCTTT
>NW_026533254.1:24125526-24141980 GCF_026225885.1 Hylaeus anthracinus | reverse complement strand
TGAGCCTTCAAAGCTTTGCAACTGGAGGCTTGACCCTTCAAAGCTTTGCAACTGGAGACTTGACCCTTCAAAGCTTTGCAATTGAAGGCTTGAGTCTTTAAAGCTTCATAATTGGAGCTATGAGTCTTCAAAGCTTTACAACTGGAGCCTCGAGTCTTCAAAGCTTTACAACTGGAGTCTCGAGTCTTCAAAGCTTTGCAATTGGAGGCTTGACTCTTCAAAGCTTTACAATTGGAGCCTTGAGTATTCAAAGCTTTGCAATTGGAGGCTTGAGTCTTCGGGCATTTCCGTTAGTTTATTTTCGCGTTGATCGTTAGATCCCACTACGATACTGGGAGAGAGAATGTTATTTTACGGCGGGTAGGTGGTTGATGCGAACTGCGAATAATAACTCGTATTCTATCCCAGTGGAACACCGTAGGTGGGTGGTAAAGGGATAATATTTGTCCGGAATTGTCTGTGGACTATCGAAGCATAATATTGCACGGTGTGTAGGCAGCAAATAATTGACATGCAAATGTGCCTTTTACGCTCGATACCATTGACGATGCATCGTGAACCAACGTTCCGACTGCACAGTGTCGTTTCTAACCTGACGCTCCGTTTTCTACTTACTTTCAGTTACGACATCGTGGAAAACCTTAGGTGCTACAAATTACATATTAACACTTTACCAACTACTAGCCTATAAGTCGTCTTTTTGGCACGTGGCAAGCAATACTATTACTGAAATACCACAATCGTTTTAGACTAGAATTTACATAATATTTTATAATTCATACAGCGACAGGAATACTCACATGTTAAAATTATTATCTAAATATCAATTTAAAAACGATTTTAATAGGTATCAAAAATATTGTATAATACTGATGTTACGAAAGTAAAAAAATAATATTAAATGTACATGTCCAAACGCTGGTAAAATATTAATACAGATATGATATGCATTTCATGTCTTATTATCAGTCTTTTTCATCAAAATAATCGTTTTTCAGGATGTGACAAAACCAAAGGACAAAATCTGCGACAACCTTGAGGGAGCCTTTGAAAGCATGAAGAATTTCGTGTGCTCGTAGTAAATACGTTAGGAAAAGAGATTGTCGTTGCACGTCGATCAAACAATAGCCTCGTGGAGCGACGGAGTGCGATACCGGTTCGCAGGGAACTGGCTCTCGATTTTCAAAAATCATCAACTCATTGTGGGGCCGTCTACGGTTCCTCTTTGTCTATGGTGATTTCAATGGCTTCGGCGTTTCGCGTCCGATACGAGAAGCCCGCGATGCGGTTTTCCCACAGTTCGTTCCGTCGTCCGTTCGTTCCGTTTGCCGCACAAATGTTCGATCGCTTGGAAAATAACGAGCACACAGTTGAACTCCCGTCTCGCCGCTGGATCGGGATGAATTCCTCGAAAACCGCAGCGACCAGGTAGATTCGCCTTCCCGTTTTTTTCCTCCTGCTATGAAATTGATTTAGGCGTGCAGGAACGAACGGAATGCCCCCAAAGAGGAAGGGGGGAAAGTAGGGGAAACACTGTTTATGTGATACACGACACGTTGCGCCACGTCACCCACATGTGACGAGGATTTTCAAGGATGAGTGACTAAATACGTTAATTTCGCAGAGTGAGATTTTAAAGAAAATTACTTTGGGCAGGGTTGGTAAATTTGAAAGAAGTTACAAAAATAAGTTCCACTACAAATAGTATATAATTATAATAGAGTATATAATTATAATAGAGTATATAATTATAAATCATGATTTTATTAGCTTTTGGTAGTTGAAACTTCCATCAAACTCCATTGAAAGACCTTATGCTCTCGGAAAAAGAATTTCCTAAACATAGTTTCCGCGATAATCTCGAATATTTCGTTTCAACTTTTTAGTAGAACAATAAAGCGACGTTAAACTTGCGAAGGTCATTGTACGCGCGCTAGGAATCATCGAAACCTGTCCGATACAATGGGAACTGTTGATCCGCGCAGTTTCTTTTTTTAAAGCAAGGTTTCTATCGATTGGTCGAGGGGATTCTCGTTGGGAGGTGATTTACGGTGCCCCATGGTACGAATCGAGAGCACCAGAGTTTAATGCCTGTACTGGGGGGGTTCCCCGCTGCAAAAATTCAACGAAGAATCTATCGATCGTGAGGATAAACGTATCCTCGTGCACCCTTCGACCTGCCAGAGGCTGCATCTCGATGTCTCCCTTGGCCAATAAATTATTCAACGGGTCTTAAATATTTTCGGTGCCGGAACTTTCAGTGATATCGATCGGGGACATTTCAGACCGAAAATTCGGGATTATCCTAGAGAATATTTTCATGTGAGTATTTCTTATCTAATGTCGTAAAACTTGTTCAAACGTACGTGTTCCTCGTCACAATCTACCACTACGAATGTAATAGACGTAGATTCATAGTTCAAAGCTCGAGAAATGTGGTAATTTCAATTGTCATGTGAGAATTTTGTATCCAAACTCCATCAAACTTGTCCAAACATACGTGTTCCTCGTCACAATTTACCACTACGAATGTAATAGACGTAGATTCATAGTTCAAAGCTCGAGAAATGTGGTAATTTCAATTTTCATGTGAGAATTTTTTATCTAAACTCCATCAAACTTGTCCAAACATATTTGTTCCTCGTCACAATCCACCATTACGAATGTAATAGACGTAGATTCGTAACTCAAAGCTATGGAAATATAGAATCTTCAAATTTCATCTGAGAATTTTGAACCCAGGCTCATCAAACTTGTTCATACATACATGTTCCTCATCACGATCCACCATTACGAATATAATAAACCAAGAATTCAGAATAATCCCCCCAGCATGTTCGATTTACGTAAATTCGTAACCCCAATCTCCAGTAACTTCAATTTTCACGTGAGAATTTTTACCCAATCTCTGTCAAACTTGTCCAATGATACGTGTTCCACCATTACGAGTGTAATCGACAGTCCCTGCGAATGCAGTAGTCGAACCCTCGTCACGAACGATTAAACTCACTTTGTGAGGCACCGTATCTCGTAAATTAGCCACGATGCAGTATCTGTGCGGACGAAGTTGATCGCGTGCAAGATCCACGTGCTTTCCTTACATAATGAGCGGGTAAAGGTTCCTTTTGTCGAGGGGGCAGGGCTCTCGGCTGGCTGGCCAGGTGCCTTCTGCGATACAGGAATGACTGTATTCCGTTAGGACGGTGCAAGGTGTTTAATCTCTGTCTGTCCTCGCCGCTAGGTGTATTTTATCGATCCACGGGTATAAGTGCACGATCTTTTAACGAAATTTTTTTCCCTATGAACTAGAGCCTTTGACGAACCATCAGCGTCAGCTGTCGAAATATTGTAAATATGTAAATATTGTAAATTTGACGAATCATCCGCGTGTTGGATTACACATAGTGTGTTCCAAAAATATTGGAAATCCTTGAAAGGGGTGGTTCTGGGGGTGATTTGAAACAACTTTTTCCTTAGCGAAAATGTTGTCCGAGGCTTCGTTAAGGAGTTATCAACGGAAAACCTCGACCAATCAAAGTGCGAGTCCGCTAATCGAGTGTCAGCAGTGGCGTCGAAACGCGCTAATCAGCCGCGCTCTGATTGGACGGGGTTGTCTGTTGATATCTCCTTAACAAAGCCTCGGACAACATTTTTGCTAAGGAAAAAGTTGTTTCAAATCACCCCCCGAACCACCCTTTTCAAGGACCCCCAACATTTTTTTAATTGTACCATCAGAAATACCTAAAAAATGCCGGCGTAACTTAACGAGCAGTCCCTGAGTATTACTCAATGAGTAGTACCAGACTCGTAAAGGGATCGAGTCCCGTATAGGAATGACGCAGGAACCGCGTCCGAGTCGCAGACGTTCGTGATCGCGTTCGAGATCCACGTGCTTTCCGTGCATAATGTGCGGGGAAAAGGTTCCCCCCGTGGCAGGGTTCTCGGTTGGCTGGGCCAGGTGCCTTCTACGCGTGTCACGCGCGCCCACGTTGTCCCTCCTCGGAACGACCAAGAAGGATTGAATGTCCGTGGCCTGTATCGTGCGGAAGGGTACGGAGGAAAAGGGAGAACAAACATCGGGTCGCGGAAGTGGGTGGTGTGAACCCCGCGCGGCAGATGTTGCGTTCCATCACGAATGCCGCGGGGAGCTCTCGATTCCTCTGCGATACGCACACGCGTCCTCATTGTTGGCCAAGATTCGTGTTTCTGTCTCGACCCGGGACCGCTTCAGCTTGCCGTTCCCATTGTCCCGATTTCTTGACTTCTGCGATACGCGTACGCAAGCTGCCGAGAGATTTTTATTTACGTATATGATAAACGTAGATTCGTAACTCAAAGTTCGAGAAATGTGGTAATTTCAATTTGAGAATTTTGTATCCAAACTCCGTCAAACTTGTCCAAACATACGTATTTCTCATCACAATTCACCATTACGAATGTAATAGACGTAGATTCATAGCTCAAAGCTACGGAAATATAGAATCTTCAATTTTCACCTGAAAATTTTGAACCCAGGCTCGTCAAACATGTTCAAACATACACGTTCCCCATTTCGATTGAAGAATTAAATCGAAAAAATTCATGCATACACTCGTACGATTCGTCTTTAATCAAAGAACAATCAAAGGCCGGTTTTTTTAAAATCCTCCATTAAATATTTCTAGGTCTCGATAACTTTATTTACTTGGATTGAATGTAAAGTGTCATCACAAGTAATTATTTCTAATTCAATTCAGCTTAACAGCATCTAACCCCATTTACCTTACATCTAGTTCGCCAAGGCTTGCGATGTACCTATACCACGTGACAATTTTGTATCCCATCGATTTTACCTCGTAACGAGTCAATGAAGTATTCCAGCCGTCCGAACATTCTTATCTTGTCAGGGCGGTCGGTCGTGCGTTTATCCCGCGTCTCCATTTAATGACAGAGGTACACGCGAACGCTGAAAGTTCGGCACGAGCTACACCGGTGAGAGACTGGTTTTCATGGGTTGCGATTCTGGACAATGAACAGGCATACGCATGCGAAACTTACGCACGGGATGCATTATGAACGTAAGTGGGCACGTACTCGCAATCTTCCTTTGGCGGACTCTGAATGCATAACACGTTTTACTTGCTCCCGTGCTCCATTCGTAATCCGTACAATTCTCCGTTAACCATCGACGACTGGTCGACAAGTGCGAGTTCGCGCGTTATTAGTGAACTGGGGATGTTTATGCAAATTCAAATTTGTATCGGTTTACGTAAACCAGGGCTTCTTAGACTTTTTTTCGAAACCCAGAAAATGTAAAATAAATATATGTATTTCGTGATGATTTATTGATTAGGTAACAATGTATATACATATGAAACGAAATATAGTTTTAGTATTTGTTTAGAAAGATACAAAAGCTTGTGAATTTGTGCAATTATTAGAAATCACTGTAGTCTTCCGATGGCATACGAAGAGGATGAAACGTGGTAGTCTATGGTATTTGTCCCTTGCCGCTCAAAGCACACCATGAACTGGATGTCACGGTAAGGTGACTCCACGTGAAACCATAATAACCACACGAGACCCCCAACAAACTAAAAGCATGACCCGTAACCGGATAGATATTACAATAAATGGCGCGCTAAGCACAGTTCGAACCACGAAAGGTCTTCTTCAGACACTGGTCGTTCCACCTGCGACAAGGTACGGGATTGATTAGATTAGAGTAGGTTTACGGAAAACCTACAGGGTGACCCCGTGCGAAGCGGTAGAACGCGCTGTACACTCTGTATATCGACGTAACAGTGATACTGGCTCGTAGATCTCGACAAAAGCAACAGAAAAGTCTTATATCATTTTCTGCTAAAGTGAATATCTTCAGTGGAAGACGCGATTCTTTACCGGGTGTCAGACGTCGTCGTGGATGGTCCATGCGCGCCGCCATCTTGCCCCCTGCACACTCAGTGCGCCGCCATCTTGCCCACTGCGCGCTGTGCGACGCATAAAAAAAGAATTACACTTTCCCCTGTAAATATTCATTTGAGAAAAAAACATTATAAGGATTTTTGGGTTCTTTTATAAAGATTTATTAGGCAATATAATTCTTTTATCGGTTCAAACGACTGAAATAGCTCTTTCTAGCCTAAGGGTGACTCGTTAAAGAATCGTGCTTCCACTTCTGTCTCTCGTAGAACACCCGACACTTTGCGATCATTATAGGCTCTCCAAGTTTCTGGTATAATCAGTCCAAGGAATTCGAAAATTGCCAGTGATGATAGCACTGCCACAATGGATCACAGAAAGCCGTGAATCCTTAGACAAAGAGCATAGATCCCTAGCGAAAAAAAGGAGGGAACGTCTTGGTCACGCGAGTTATCCTTTCGAATGACAAATACGGATCGGAGCCTCGGTTAGGGCGTGCCTGGGCCGATAATTATTCTCGAGGGATCTGGTCCGGACCCCACACGCGATCCAGGGCCCGTGATCGATCGCACGAAAATACCAGATGGCGGGCCCGGCCGCGATTATGTTAGAAATTGCGCGCTCTTTCCGCAGCTTTTTTGTGGGGCGTGTTAGAAAACGTGCAGACTGCGAAATTTTGATTTTGGAGGTAGATTGCGAAGTAAAGAAGAAAAAAAAAGTAGGCGCTAGCTCTTGTACTATGTGCAAAGTAGTTTATATTTAAAATTGGACAGTACACGGATCAGAATATTCCTGACACGTTGTCTGTCAGGATAGAAATCGTGAAAATTTCTGTAAAGGTAAGATTTGTCTCGAAGCTATTGAAGATAATATAATTTAACACTTGTCGTCACAAATATAAATACTATAATAAACATTTTATTATCTAGCCTCCAATATTCTGCAAAGAAAATTTAATCCCAGTAAAAATCTTCAACCAATAACTTCGTGATTGGTAAATTCATGATGAACGAGGACTCTCGTCGTTCAAAAATTTAACTTTGAATACGACGCAATCAAGGAGGAATGTCATCGTTGCATAATTACACGGCGAGATGAAAAGTGTCCGATGACAGAAAAAGTTTAGGACACGCTATTCCAGACAATAGACGTTCCTCTCTCGACACGCACGTCGTCTAGGTAGGCATCCGCGGATTATAAGAAACTTCCGGTTGACTCGTTCGCTCTCCGCTCATTCCGATGGTCATTGTTGGATTGCCAGCGAGTGTGACGACCCGACAACCTCGATCCACTCTCGAGACACCTCTTCCTTGCGCCACGATTACGTTCTAAGACGTAATTTCCTCCGAACGAGGCCACGTTGGATTGTTCCTCGCGTTTTTTCCCTCTTTTTTATTCTTTTCTTTTTTTAAGCGACTGAGTAATCGGCTGAGAACTCGACTCGCGGTTCGCCAAAGAGGGCGCGGTACCTGTCTCTTGTTTAGGTGTTTCCTGAGAGATCGGCTTCGCCCGCGTTCTCAGTTGCGAGGCGGTTCTATTAGCGACTATGGCATTTCCATGGGCCGATCTCGACCGTGGAATGGCTAATCGGAAAGCGAGATCGGTTTGGGTCGCGTCGATTGCTCCTGGAGAATTCACGTGGAAATCGTTAGAGGCCCGTTAGAAATTCTGTTAATCATACGGAAGCCATTTTGTTGAAGCACTGACGATAACCAGTTATTCATTAATAGCAGGAGTACTCTAAGAAAATACGTTATATTCAGGGCGAAGATTAGATTTCTTTCAAATTCAAAAATATGCGAACCTAACCCAGACCTAACCCAGAAGTGATAAACTCTTGTCTAAAACATTTTTTAATTGAACCACCGAATATATTTAAAAATGGTAGCATAATGTTAACGAATAGACCTTATAACCAGATTCCATTGTTTTCTGTATACAGGGTGAAGCATTTAAAACAGGCCACCTGAATAATTCGCCACCATTTTTAGGTATTTTTGGTAGTTCATGAAAAATGAATTAAGCGCCGATTTGACTTCGGTATCATTTCTAAAGTTACCGTTTAATAACAATAGTGTCCAGCAAAAAAATTGGTGTAAACCTGCTCAGACAGTATTTCCGTGTAGACAGTATATGCATTAACCATTTTATCACATTCCTCACTACGTGACTTAAAATACCCATTAATTGAATTTTTATTTGTAAATTATAAAATATTATTCGCAGCCTCTCGCGTTAGTGACCATCAAAAACCTAGGTCTAAACCTACTCAGACAGTACTTCTACAAAGGTTAAGCATTTTGCTAATACCAGGTTCACGCGATACATTTCCTTACTGAACGAATCTCGGTTTCAGTTCCTTGCCAAACTTTTCTCTCCGTTTCGTGAACAACCTCGAAAAGTAAAACATTGTTTCAGCCCGAGTCTCCTCCCAGTCCAATTCCGAAATCGGCGAACCATACTTGGACCTCTCTCGACTTTTTTCCGTCGTTCAACGAACCCTTTACCGCCGTTCGCCAAGTTTATATTTAGGCGTTTCTCTCCGCGGCAGGCCGTTTTTTCGACGGTGTTCGTTATTTCCGTGCGTGTTCCCTTTGATCGGAGCGGAAGCGAGATAAACAAAAGTTCACGCCGGGTATTTGCATTCAAATGAGAATTGCGAAGGAATCTCGCCGCGGACGGGACGGTCGCGCGATTGTGCCGCGTCTGGCCCGCATGACTGCGAAGAAAAGGGAATTATATTGTTCCCTTCGAAAGAACCGAGGCAACCTCGAACTCTAACGAGCCAATCCGGCCGAAAGTTAGGTCTGTTGGGGTGGCTTGGATCGAGAAAATATAAAACGTCGGCTGTGGGAACTCGATGATCCGAAAAACAGGGTCACGTATCCGCGATGCATTGGGTTGGCTTTGAAATTATTTACTAACTATACATTTTCTTTCTGCATTCTATAGATTTCAACTTCGTAGGATACATTTGCAAATTACTAAAAGATGCTCGACAATAAAATAAGAAAATAATAGGCACGTTAGAACTCAAGATTCGTTTGAATTTCGAGAAACCTCGTCGAACGTGTTAGAGAGTCGACCAGGAGAGGTTTACGGTGGGACAATTTGCGAAGAGTTTTACTGCTACATGACATCGGCGAATTTCTCCGATTAGCACAGCCACATCTGGCAGAGTTACTCAAGTATTGGGTCCCGTCGTAAACCAATCTTGGCCCAAGGGGTGACTCGACCTCGAAGCCTAACCCCGGGTCCAGACTGCGGCGAACGCTGGTTCGCGTACATCGTTCGTGAACATGGTAGCTAACCTTGTTATTCACCGGTTTTCGCCGAAGTGTGGACGAGAAATAGCAGAGTTCGCTAACAAATGACCCTCCTAATAGGCGTAAAATCGTAAAAGTAGCCCCGCTGGGTTAGGCGAAAACTGTGTTTGCGAACCAAATTCAGCGATCCACGAGGTGGTGGATCCGGCAAACACGTTCGGGAATAACATCGCCTTTTTCCTCGCTCTTGTCCCTTTTCGAGCCCTCGAAGCTTGGGCATTGCTATTCTTTCCAACTGTGGGGCTGGTCTTTATGACCACGCCGCAAGTAGGTACATACTCCGAAGGGATAATATGCGTGACCGAAGTTAACATTATTTTCTTATTATTCGTCCAAGTTTGTATATTTTTTGTTGTATCTTGATGAACGTATATGCAATATATTGGCGAGATTTTTCTGATAAAAATGGCACCAAACACGATGCAATTCAGACAACTTTAAGTTTCGTTTACAATATGCAATATTTTTATAATATTAATACTTGATTTTGTGAGCCAGTAACCGATTAGAAAGTCTGTTCGAAAATAGGAAACAGATTGTAAAATTCTTGCCAGGAGATAATTAGGGCCTATGGAAAAACTAGGTAACTTTTGTAGCTATGTGAACCTGATACCCGACTTTTCAAAAATTCATTTTTTTTATGGTAAATAATAGCATTTCGTTTGTACTTGATTTTACCATCAATAGTTTCGTTTGTACCGTCATCAATGGGTAGTATGAACTGAATTTAAATAATATCTTCAAGTGTCCGAGTTTATACACGGTCCCAAGCCGTACAACTTGGGTGGTCCTTCAACATAGTAATTAGACGGCACGCAGTGCGATACTGAGGGCTCGACTATCCCCTAACATTGTTTTCTTTTTCTTTTTTTCTTTTTTTGTTTATCAAAATCAAAGTGTACAAGACACTGATATTTTATTAATAATAAATAATAAAATATGAAAAGGTACATAGTGGTGAAAGGATTTGGTATTAGAACAATCTTTTCATTTCTCGACTCTGTAAAAATGCTCGAGAGCAGGAGAAAATAAAAGATCAAGGAGTCCTTCCTATTCATTAAAGTGATTCATAAAGTTTCAGTACTTTACCCCCAAACGTCGTTGTTTTTATTTATTAACATACTTATTTACATTTATTTATCTGAGTCACGGGACTCACGCAAATAGTTTCCGACGCTACAATAATTACAACAAAAATGGTACTTGGAAAAAGATTAATTATAGGTAACGTGATAGAACGTGTAGATGAAAAAACGAGAAAGTTCGAGAAGCGTGGCGACACTTGCATCTGTCACGGTCGCAAAGTGACACGTGGTCGCACCTGCCTGTCGCGCCATGCGCGTGGCTCGGGGTACGAAGAGGAGACTGAGAGAAGCCTGCGTCAGCGAGGAGGAAGGAAGCATCGAAAATGCGCGTGGACGCTTCGAAAGAGTACCCGGGTGCTGCGCATATGCTGCTCTCGAACTTGAGGACATCGCAACGTCTGGACTCCTGCGTGTCAGCTGGGCCAATACACTGTAACAACAACCTAACAGCGGATCTAGGCTACTTTCTCTCCGGCGAACAGGAGTCCTCGAAGATGCGCCTCTTTCGGAAATTGAAAGTCAAAGAATGAACTAGTCCTCTAGTAGACCTAGCCTGACTATTAATTCCCAACTACTGAGGTTGAAAACACTGGATTCTTTGAGTCTCACTCGCTGGAAGAGTTATCCAAATATCGTGGACCATGTAGAAGGCTATTAGTAGAGAACCTAAGAGCTAAAGAACGACCTGGTCATCTAGTAGACCTAGCTGAACTTAACCTACATACCAATCCTCAACCATAGGTCCCAAAAATGTTGTGTCCCTTGAGTCTTATACTCTGGAAGAACTAACCAAAAATCGTGGACCATGTCGAAAGCCATTAGCAGAGAATATAATAGTTAAAGGAATACTTGGTCATCTAGTAGACCTAACTGAACTCAACCTACATATTAATTTTCAATCATAGGTCCCAAAAATGTTATGTCCCTTGAGTCTTACACTCTGGAAGAGGTACCCAAAAATCGTGGACCATGTAGAAGACCATTAGCAGAGTACCCAAGAGTTAAAGAACAACCTGATCATCTAGTAGGCCCAGCTGGACCCTGCCAACCTCGGAACCCCCTGGACACGAGTCTGAGAAACACGGCCACCCCCGCTCGGCTGACTCACTAGGAAAACGAGACCTAACGCTCGCGTCTTCCCACTTTTTCTTCTCCTGTCGTGTTTCCTCGTGAATAATCGTCCACGCGTGAAGGTATATCGCTTCGATACAATAGAACGCGACGCCCACGAGAGCGCGGCGGAACGCATATTCCATAAGTGGAATCTCCGTCGTTGATGCGCCCGAGGGTGTATCCCTTGTCCGAGGATCGGGCCCCCCCCCCAAAAAAAAAGATATCCATAGCCCTCCCGTGCCAACAGATGGACCCCAGACTTTCGTTGCGAGTCTCCTTTCCTAATGCAATGCAAATTACCCGCCGAGGCACGCCGATCCGAGGACGTTGATACAGACTAAGGGAAATGTTCATACGCGCCGACAATGAGTTTATCGTACAAAAAAGAAAAATACGTGTAATTAGAGGGGTTCGACTAATTGGCACGGCCACAAGCGTAATTGCGACGCGATCCTCTGAATCGAATGAGTTGGCGAGCTCTGGAATGTAATGGATATCGCTGTTTCTTGATCCTTGGCTGCATTGAACTACAACGGTGAGAAATAGTACGAGAAAAAACGTCTTTGACATTGGGCGGAGGATAGAGTAGAACCTGAGCTTGGGGGACTATTAGATGTCCCTATGGGAAAATATTTTCTAGATGCGCAAGAAAAAACGTCCTTGATGTTGGAGGAGGCTAGAGTTCAATCTGAACGTTTGCACCTTTGAATCTCTGATCCTTTGAATCTTTGAACGTTTGAACGTCTGAATCTCTGGACCTTTGAACCTTTGAATCTTTGAACCTCTGAACTTCTGAACTTCCCAACATCTGAACATTTGAATCTCTGAACCTTTGAACTTCCGAACATCTGAACCTTTGAATCTCTGAACCTCTGAACTTCTGAACTTCCGAACATCTGAACATTTGAATCTCTGAACTTTTGTACTTCTGAACCTCTGAATCTCTGGGCCTCTGAACCTTTGAATCTTTGAACCTCTGAACTTCTGAACTTCCCAACATCTGAACATTTGAATCTCTGAACCTTTGAACGTCTGAACCTTTGAACCTCTGAACCTCTGAACCTCTGAACCTCTGAACTTCTGAACTTCCGAACATCTGAACCTTTGAATCTCTGAACCTCTGAACTTCTGAACTTCCGAACATCTGAACATTTGAATCTCTGAACTTTTGTACTTTTGAACCTCTGAATCTCTGAGCCTCTGAACCTTTGAATCTTTGAACCTCTGAACTTCTGAACTTCCCAACATCTGAACATTTGAATCTCTGAACCTTTGAACGTCTGAACCTTTGAACCTCTGAACCTCTGAACTTCTGAACTTCCGAACATCTGAACCTTTGAATCTCTGAACCTCTGAACTTCTGAACTTCCGAACATCTGAACATTTGAATCTCTGAACTTTTGTACTTCTGAACCTCTGAATCTCTGAACATCTAAACCTCTGAATTTCAGAACGGCTGAGCCTTTGAACCTCTAAACCTCAGAACCTCTGAAATTCTGAAATTCTGAACTTCTGAACATTTGAACCTTTGAATCTCTGAACTTCTGAACCTCCTAGATATCCCTATTCTAAACCATTTCCTGATATACCCCACCATCCCATTTTCTCTGGTCTCACGTGAGGCAACGGAGGATTAGGTAAATATATCCGTGGCAGGAATACTCAGAGGACAGCTGAAAAGGTAACTGTCTGGAAAGTTCTGCACGGCATCGTACCCAGCGACAATAGGAACGCGACGAGTGATACGGAAGCGAGCAACTAACGTTTGTTGTCAACTTGGACTAAGGATCCACGGTGTGGATGCCTCGTGTGCATCGCATGGAACAGGTATCCACCCCGCTCGCGTGGTGTATATAATCATAGTTCACAGCCCTTTCGGAGCGGTTAAGGCGAGCGGAGACGAGAGAGGCTTGCGCGTGCACACGGTAACTCTGCACGACCGCCTTAGGAAACAGAAGAAAGTTGGGAAGAGCATGTTTCTTCATGCTCGAAGAATTCGCGAAGATGATCCTCCGCTTTGGATCGACTCGTGTCTCCCTACGAGCCAGTGTTATATAATCCTCGCTTCCAACGCGAACGGTGAACCTTCTTCTTGGAGACTTGTCGAGGACAACCTACAAAAGCAAGTTGGAATCAGTTATTTAATTACGTCACGTGGAACTGTAGAATAGAATAGAACTACATGTATATAGTTTAGTTAAGTTAATTATCATTGTGTAATTACGCGAGCACTCTACTTAGTATGTGCGTAACGAAGACGTTACAGTGATAGGAACATACGAAAGATAATGCTCGCGAGAGGGAATAATAATCTGCGAGCCGAAGAAACACATGCGGCGCGTGTAAAGAGAAACCTGCCAAGACTTGTTCGAGTCAGCTGTGACTCGCCTCGGGAATGCCTGGGTATCTTATCAGCGAGACAGTGTTCTCGGAACTGTTTGTCGAGGATTAGGTGTCCGAAACTGTTAAATCACTGGAAAGAACGCTGCCTCTAGAGGATTACGTGGCAGTATCGAGGGGAATTCCTACTGGTGGAATTCCGATTTAATCGACGGAGTCTTTTAAGTTACCACGATATTGGTCAGGATTTCCCAGCGCGTGAAGCAACAATTTATGACATTAGAGTTGCGAAAACGTAGGATCATTTCTTGTAGATACATTTTTATGGTTAATGTTTCGCTTTTTTTTTTTTTAAATTTTTTATTAGAGCCATTTTGTGTTACATGAATTTTCCCATGATAAAGTATTGAACAGTCAGGATTTAAGGTCAAGCTTCAAAGCTTCGATGACTCAGGCAATGTAAAGCTTTGACTCTAATTGTAAAGCTTTGACTCTAATTGTAAAGCTTTGAAGACTCAGGCCTCCAGTTGTAAAGCTTTGAAGAGTCAAGCCACCAATTGCTAAGCTTTGAAGACTCAAGGCTCCAGTTGCAAAGCTTTGAAGACTCAAGCCTCCAATTGCAAAGCTTTGAAGAGTCAAGGCTTTAATTGCGAAGCTTTGAAGACTTAAACCTCCAATTGCAAAGCTTCGAAGACTCAAGCCTCCAGTTGTAAAGCTTTGAAAAGTCAAGGCTTTAATTGCAAAGCTTTGAAGAGTCATGGCTTTAATTTCAAAGCTTTGAAGACTCGAGCCTCCAATTGCAAAGCTTTGAAGACTCGAGCCTCCAATTGCTAAGCTTTGAAGACTCAAGCCTCCAGTTGTAAAGCTTTGAAGAGTCAAGCCCCCAATTGCTAAGCTTTGAAGACTCAAGGCTCCAGTTGCAAAGCTTTGAAGACTCAAGCCTCCAATTGCAAAGCTTTGAAGAGTCAAGGCTTTAATTGCAAATCTTCGAAGACTCAAGCCTCCAGTTGTAAAGCTTTGAAGAGTCAAGGCTCCAGTTGTAAAGCTTTGAAGACTCAAACCTCCAATTGTCACCACTTTCTAAACTATCGATCTACTAGTTTCATATTGGTTCGTGCCTTTCTAATTTCTTCTTCCAAATTATCAGAACAATACCTAATTCCATTCGATCTTCATCTATCTTAACCAAATGTCTTTCAGAAAGAAAATTTTCCATGTTAAAAAGAATTAGTACCAATGCTAGATCGCAAAATCCAGGGTTACCAACCGCGGGTAATTCCCCGAGCTACCAACGAAGCCTTCGAAGGGAAGGGCTTGCTTCGCGATGCCGATTCACCGCAAACACGAGCAGAATTGTTATTCCACGTCCAGTCAAGTCTTTTTCTAAATATAATCGCCTGGTTTCCGGTCGTACACAGCCGGCAAGAGGAGTCGAAAACTATAAATACTTGTACGGTAGCGCAAGCACATCGCGGCGGGAAATCGCGCACTTAAGAATGCCTCTGCACGAATAAATAATGCTTCTGGCATTTTTCTTCCAACGATTATAGTCCGTTCTCCTGAATCGTTAATGCCAAACAAATCTTTAATCATGTGTAATATAAATTTATTTGTACCACACCGACTGCCGGACTGATTATCTTAAAAATTTCTTCCGTGATTAAGTTTTGTTTTGCAGACTATTGGAAGCTACATAATCAAACATTTATTGTAGTATGAATTATTATATTATTGCTTAATAAGTCCTAATCGATTATATGTTTGCAAATGAGGTATTTAATTATTGAAACCGAAAAGAACGAGTCGACGATTGATCTGGAAATGGGGGTGGGGTCAATGAAGACCCCGCCAAGGTTAATCGAAGAATGCGAAAGTACCAGAGCGTCCGATAATGCAAAAAGATATTATCGAGACGTTCCCCGAACGCATTCCAGGTAGTTCGCTAACGAGATCGTGGCTGGCGGCGTGGTACTAACGAGAGAAGGAAGGCGAAAGTACTCGACGGATTTCTTCCTCCTTATTATAAGAGCGAACATCCTGCCGACAGGGTTTCTAACGCTGTGCCAGACAACATCTGGTTATCGCTACCATTACGCCTGCGTACGCACTCCAGTACTTCGGTATTGCGATTCTTCTGGCGTTGGGGGGTCCGGAGCTTTCGAGAGCCATCGCGCGTCATAATTGAATTTTAGAACAAAAGATCACGCCGTTGCTCGACGTAGTCGTAAATATGGAATGGGATACCGTCTGAAAAAGTATAATTATTCTATTAAATATATTTGACGATACCTGGCCTAGAGGTGCCCAATACTGAACCATTGGGTTACGTATCTGAATTGCTAACCTTTACATCGAAGCTTTACCTTAAATTATGAGTGTTCAATGCTTTGCATACAAAGCTAGATTCTTCAAAACTTTGCAACTGGAGGCTTGAGTCTTTTAAGGATTGCAATTGGAGGCTTGAGTTTTCAAAGCTTTACAATTGAAGGCTTGATTCTTCGAAGTTTTACAATTGGAGGCTTGAGTATTCGAAGCTTTACAATTGGAGGCTTGAGTCGTCTAAGCTTTGCAACTGGAGGCTTGAGTCTTCTAAGCTTTGCAATTGGAGGCATGGCTCTTCAAAGCTTTGCAACTGGAGCCTCGAGTCTTCAAAGCTTTACAATTGGAGCCTTGAGTCTTCAAAGCTTTA
>NW_026533254.1:24116750-24125516 GCF_026225885.1 Hylaeus anthracinus | reverse complement strand
AAGCTTTACAATTGGAGCCTTGAGTCTTCAAAGCTTTACAATTGGAGGCTTGAGTCTTCGAAGGTTTACAATTGGAGGCTTGAATCTTCAAAGCTTTACAATTGTGAACTTAAGTCTTTCAGCATTTGAGATGCTGCTTTCGTTCCCGACTTCGTGTGGAATGATAACAAATAAAATTAAAGAAAATTCGATACTTTCGAAGTTGAAGACGAGAATACCCCTTTAATAATGTCGAAGCAATCGCAACGCGAATCATCCGCGTGGGGCCATGTGGTTCTCGAAACGTGTCCGATCCTGACTTGAAGGAGATCCCAGGATCGTGCAAGGTCACTTTTTTGCAAGCTCGTCGACCTCGAAAGAGAAGACACCGAAAGAGAAGGCCCCTCCTACCGATGGACCACCGGATGTGGATCATCGGCGATTTTCTAGGTACAGCAGAACGAACGTTTATTGCGCGATTAAAATCTTCGAACGGACGGAGAGTGTTTTGCCATCCAGTTCTTTGAGACTTCGGGAGGAGGTGTGTTCTTTCTCCGCTCATGGGAACACGCCAATAGCGATGGCATCGAGCCACGTTGCACAACTCGAGGGATCTGTTAACCCTTTGCACTCGACGATTTCATTACGGAGAGATAATAATTTGGACGACTAAATCTTCTGCCGTGATTGGAGAGTTGCGGAAATAAAATATGTTACTGTTAATTCAGTTTGCAACTTAGGAAGCTATTTATGAAATAATCTAAGATATTGTAAATATTATGAAACTGATTGTGAGATTATGAATCTAAGATAAACAAAGACTGTCGCCTCTGAGTCGCCCTTCGAGTCCAAAGGGTTGTGATAGTTGGTAATTTTCGTAGCTGGAATGGACTATACTTTGAAAATTCTTCTAATTCTAATGACTTATATCACAGTCTTCATGATTAAGTGATAGATTGAAATAATGAATGATAAATTCATAATTTGATAAATGATGATCAGGAATTTTGGTAGCTGGAATAGACTATAGCTTGAAAATTCTTCCAATTCTATCAATTTACGTTAAAGTTTGTCTGCATAAAATTTTATATCTAACCGTGTAACCCTTTGCTTCTTCACAACTGTTTACGTAACAGTTGAAATTATTCGCTCGCCATTATGTTACAATTCGGCGAGTCCAGGTATACGAAAGGAAACGAAAGACCTCGTTCTTCTTCGTCCGCGATTTTCACCTCGTAGATCAGCTTCAGAAAGCGTGAAGCCGTGCGTTATGCCTCGTTGCAATCAATCGTCTAGTTATTCAATAGACGAGTAGCCTCTTGCCTTTCATAAATTTTCTTACGCTGTTTTTATGCCTAAAAATTCAACGTAGACGAGGTTGACGATAAACACTGTTAAAAACATATAAACGTACCGATGGAGACTTAATAAGATTTATAATTTAGCCACTTTTGGACCTCCAACATTGTTTACATTTATTTATTTAAACTTTGTTTCCGACATTCTACCTGAAGAATAGTTTTTCATATATTTATCTATTGGGAAGAAGTCTGACCGGTACCAAGCGTTAGGATTTGAATTGCCAATCGATAAAAGTAACGTAAAGAGTAAGGGTTCGTTATTTATAACGTCAAGAGCAAAGAGAGCCTTCTTGTTCTCCCCGCAACCCTTTCATCGAGACTCGCGCGCGTCATCGAAAAATGCTGATGAACAGAAAAAGCATTGAAGCAATTACAAGGGAACACGTGATCACGGTAAGACAAGAATCCCAGCTAATAGCATGTTTCCGGTTTACGAAGGTAACCTACGTGGTAACGAAACAAGTAGATACCTGCGTGAAAGATAAAAACTGAACCCTAACGGAAACCAATATGTACTGCACACGCTGCATCGTGCAATACCAAACCGTGATTCTTTCGATTCTCTGAATTAATATTTAATTAACAAGAAGGAAGTTTGTTATTCCGTTCGTCGAGTCAATTTTTCAGGTGATCGATCTTTATTTTAATCGGAGCCATTTTGTTTACTCGTGGAAATTCTAAGAGGCATAGAGGAAACGAGTTACGAATCGTTAAAAAATTTTTCTACGAAGAAACCATCATCATCTGAGCAGCTGTGGTCGAGAAATAAATAAGATACAATTTATAGCGAGCGTCGTGCTCCCCAGCTGCACTTGCCGCACTCATTATCGTTCCCGTGAGCTCGTTTGCAAGGCAGAAGGTTGCATTTCGCGTGCTGTGTCACGCGAAATGGATCGAACAGGCATTTAAAATAAATTCTACACGGGAGGAAGGGGAAGAGAAAAGAAGGGGGGGATCCGAAGATTTATAATTCACGGTTACTAGGCAAGGACGCCACCCAACACGCGATCCACTCCTCACGATCGAGAGATTCTTGGCATTCCATGTGCCCTTGGGACTGATTAAACGGTCCCCTTCGCGCCTTTGCACCCTTTTTTTTAAATTCCCAGTCGCCCTTCTTCTACCCACCTCGATGATCGTTACTGCGAATCTTTCTGCAAAATAGAATCTTTGTAAAGGTGCCTAGAAAAATTGAATCTAAATAAGAATTTATTTGACCGTGGAAACATGATATCGATTTTACTTTTAATATTTTTATATATTATTGAAAACTGTAGTTTCTTGGAAATTCAAATTTCCTATTAATGCATAAAAATCCGCAGTCTAATCGTTCCATATAAATATAAAAGTACCATATGTCAAAATAAATGTACTAGAGGGGTAGCTGAGATGATTTTGAATCAAAAGTTCCTTCGCAAAAAGGTCGTATGATGCTTCGTTTTTGAATTATTAATGAAAACCCAAGGATTAATCACAGCACCCGAGTAGCGCGCGCCCAACCGCGGGAGGAGGGGCCGGTGGCTGGCCCAATGACTGACCCGATTGTCCTGCCTCGAGCCCGCCTCTCGCGCGACGTGATTGGTCCGTGGTTTTTCGTTAATAATTCAAAAACGAACCACCATTCGACATTTTTGCAAAGGGAATTTTTGTTCAGAATCGTCTCAGCTACCATTTCCGGTGCTTACACTAATTCTGGGACACCCTGTATAAACAACAATAAATTAACACTAAATCTACCACGACCGGTCAAATGACCGTTTTCAAACTTTACCGTATATTTCTTACATGCGATTCTGATTTACACACAATTGTTCCATGTATTATTCAATTCAATTCACCGTAAAACATTTTTGCATTTAATTGAAAAAAGTGTGTTTAAGATTAGTCATTTGGCCCATCACCATATATAGTAAATAGTTAGTTAAAAACGAGCGTCGGTAGGTTTGGTGTTAAATACTCCTATTTTAATATTATCCATTCTTTACGAACAATCTATAAATAATACCCCTAAATAACTGCAAGCAATAACCTCCTACCTAACATGCGACATGTGTCTTTAAGATTAATCATTTGTCCCATCACCACATAAATAGTTACAAACGAGCGTCGGTAGGTTTAGTGTTAAATACTCCTTTTTTAATATTATCCATTCTTTACGAACAATCTATAAATAATACCCCTAAATAACTGCAAGCAATAACCTCCTACTTAACATGCGACATCAAAACCAGAAAAATTAAATCCTGATTAAATCATCCCCGAAATTCTACTCTGGTATTTGCCCCCACGCGAAGGAGCCATCAGGCCTAAGTGTACCCTCAAACAACGAGGCCCACACAGCTGATCAGAGAGCCAAGACAAACCGGAAAGAGTGGTACCAGCGACAATGGGATGGAGACGAATTCCCCACAGAAGGAAAAAGACACTGTGTGTGTGCACACTGCCAAGAGGAGAGGGGCGTAATGCCTTAGCAAAGCAGCTTGTTCCTCGCATTCCTTCTCGCGGTGCTTGTCGCGTTCTCGTCCCGTGCATTATACATATACGACTAAACTCGGCGGTCTCAAGTTCCTGAGAACCGAACCCACGGGGACTCATAACACCGTCGATCCCATACCCTGTGCCGCACCTTCTTTCCCTGCGATCCTCGCCGCCTAAATAGAGAGTCCAACGTCGCCCATTCAGCGTTTCTTTTTATTCCATTCGACACGGGGGCTAAGCCTCTACATCGTCATTACGTCACGATATTGAGTTACGCCCCTCGTCGATGCCTCATTCCTGGATTCCTCAGTTCTCGACAATCCCATAGTACTTTAGGTACCGAGGCTGCGAGTTAAGATAGGAACTAAAAGAAAGGCGATACGCCGAGACTAAACAGTGAAGGTTAGATCCACTTGAAGGAGACTTATCTGTTTTATTTTTTGGAGAATTGAGAATTGTAACTTCTTACACGAAATTAAAATTTTTATTTAATAGTTTTTCGATGTTTCTTTCAGAGATATTGGCAAACGTATAAAAATCTTGCTGTAATTTGCGAATGTGAAGTTACTGTTCAGTTACTGAAAGATACTCTGAAAATGGTACGATAGTTCCGTGATAACCAAATGCAATTTTGTTGTTTTTTTATTGGCACGATTCACCGGACGAAACGAACTTGTATGTATCATGCGAACTCTGCGATTTCTCTTTCGGGTAGGCACACGAACGCGCAGCCACCTAGCGGTTGGGAGCGGTAGTTAGGGAGTACCGAGTATAGCCCAGAGCGTTCAATTAGTACGATAACGATAACTTATTTGCATTTTGATCTAAATTGAAAAAATTCACATGAAAATCCGTGTGTTCCATAAGGGCCCTCGTTAAAATTTCCAAATTTTAATATAAGTTTTCGTAAAACTGTTCAATTTAAATTGAATCGAAGAACAAGGAAGTGAAGTTTCCTTAAAACTCTCCGCTAAATAAATCTACGAAACGGTTTCCTTAAACACGAGTCGACTTCCGGTCGAGAGCGTCGACGAAGTCATTCGGGACCTCTGCGAATCGAGATCTTATCCTATCTTCACGGATTCCTGCGGTTAAAACGGTTCGAGGCTTCCGGGGGTATAAACTGTGTCCTTCTTGGGAGAGGTTTCTCGATTTCTATCGGGTGTTTCAGCTTTCTCAGGGGGAGTGAACGCTGCCATTCAAGTGTTCCGAGACGAACGTACACGTATCGCGCGATTCCTTGTTAGAGTCAGCTGCGGATACCGCGAAATGGTGTCGCCTGATCAACAATCTGAACAGTCTGCACCACCTCCCATCCCAGATGTTCGTTCTGTTCCTCGCACGACCAATTCGGACCTGCAACTGGTGATCAATGATTCCTCACGCAGGGACATTAAACGCGTTGTATCACGTGCAATTCCATGGCACCTGTTGCGACTGTTAGCCACCATCCTTAGACAGATGGGACGAAAGTTTATCTTGGGAGTCATCTGGTTGACCCGAGAATTCGGATTGGCACTTGCCATTTGCATATGGCGGTTAAAAATTATCGGGATTAGCCGACGAACCCTCGCTGTGGACGTTTACAACACGAGTTATACAAAATAGAGCCCCCAAGAAATATCTTATCTTGCTGTTATATAAAGAGACGTTTGTTTGTACGTATTGGGTTGTCCGGAAAGTTCATGCCTATTTTTAAGAAAAATTCAAAGGCATATTTGAATTTTGATGTATATTTGTTGAGTTATATATGTACCATTTTGTTCCACACCTTTCCACCTGTTAAGGAATGTACATATGTTATTTGTTTTCAGCCATTCCGATATATTCAGACCTGTACCGCCTAATAAAAATCGGCATGGACTTTCCAGACAGCCTAATACTCAAAAATTTCCAAAACTACTTGACCGATTGATTCCAAATCTTAATAGTAGCTTCCTTGCTTTATCTGGAGTAACATAGGCTATGTTGTTTTAAGAAAAATGATATTACATTCGCGTAGAAATATGTAAGAATATGAGCAGTGTAAGAATATTGAGCAGTGAGCGCTCTGAGCTATGCCCGCTACTCCCTAACTACCGCTCCCAACCGCTAGGTGGCTGCGCGTTCGTGTGCCTACCCGAAAGAGAAATCGCAGAGTTCGCAGGGTATATACAAGTTTGTTTCAGCAGGTGAATCGTCTCAAAAGGAAGCAACCAAAAATGTTGCATATTCCGAAGTTATGTAATATCACATTACAGTGAATCCAGATTACTAATAATTCATTAAAATCTTAAACTCTGGAAGTATTATTAATACGATCTTTACTTTCAATATTTCTTTATATTCTCGCATATCGTGTGCATTTTATAGTCTCTCGCAGATTCAAATTTCCTCTAAATGCATAAAGATCCGCATATTAATCATTATCGTATTAATTGAACTTCCTGATAGCGAACCCCTCGTGCTAAATGCAATTATTTCCAATTAGATAAGTCGGTTAATGGTCGATTACTGGTTTTCGATTCTGCGCGAAGAAATCGGCGTGCCCCATACGCGAGCAGGCGTAATCCGTTGCAAACGAGCGATAGTATTACGTTTCGTAGCAAAGTTTCCTGGTGGTCCACTTGTCAAGCATCGCACCTGCCTTCCTAACCACTTAATGCCAACGCTAATGACCATTTATGGATCGTTGGGTGCACGACATGTGGGTAGTAAGGTGGAACGCTGTTTATTTTCCGTGCTTGATATGTTCTCTTTCCCTTCCCATGGGGGTAATCGCGGCAGAAAGGTACCTAATCTGCATATAATCGAAGATACACGAGGGGGAGTGGCTGTCGAAACAATGCACCTGGGTAACTCGTTCGCTTTTCAAATAAAAAAATAATTTCTTTCGAAAGCGCGCGAAGACCGAGGAACAAGTCCCAAGGACATTTCAAGGTCGATATAATTTTTGATTACATTAAAGAGACCAGAAAGTAATGTCGTCTCTGCGAATGTTAATACTTGTTCTTCGTTTATTCAAATATAAATCAATTTTTATGCAGACTTGATCCAGAATTGATTTTTATCAATTGCAAAAGGTTATTGACAAGGGACCAATTACATAATTGTTTGAAATTAAGAAGTTATTAAAATTGTATTTGTGTGAATTCGATATAAGGATACATCATCACTTTTCGGTTCTCATTTTGCCCATAGATATTTTTGAGTGATTAATTATAAAGTAAAATTCCAAAGTCGACCTATTTTCGTCCCTTAATCAAAGATGTAGGGGCGAATTTATGCGAAGCTCATTACGACCTCGTTCCAACATCGCGGAGGCCATTAGCAATGTACAAATTAATCAGGCTACCATCGCAAAGGACGTTGCCGGTTTAAGGTCGTTCACATGGCTCCCCGTTCATGGGAATTAATTTTGCTCCGCGCTTCTGTGTATCGATTTGCTCTCAAAGGACGATGAATAATGTAAGAAAAATATTAGCATTCATAGCGTTCCTGTGCTCCCAAATTAAAAACGCAAAACATTCGATCTCCCCTCTAACTTATCGATCCAACTTATTGATCTAACCAAATTGATTAGATTCATCGAATTGTACGCAACTGCCTTTTCGACCTCGATGAAGCAAAACAAATTTCTTTAGTTTAAATTTAAAGAATGGTAGCAAAACACTTTTCCATTCTTTTTCACTCTTTGTGCCTTGGTAATTAAAAGATGGCCGGCGAAGAGGGGCAAAGTCAACTAACGAGACGTATTGTTTCATTTGCAATAAAATTTGCATCCTCATCTGCCAAAGAGCAACGACTCACTTTAAACTTTGTTCGCTCTAAACTTTGTTAATTGCACTGAACATGTTGCATCGGCGTTGTCACGATATGAAATTGATATTAAATATTAAATTGGTGGGGGGAGGAGGGGAGGAGAATTGATTTCTATTTGTATTTGCACGTAAAATATTCTTGGATGTTATATTAAGCAAATGCAAACTTCTATCATTTTTTTGGTAGAGAGTGGGGTTTCAGAGGCCCCTATTAATTTTTATTTTGTAAAGTGACAGCCATCGCGACGTTATAAATGGGTCAACGTCGACTAACGAGGGGTATTGTTTAATTTGCAGATGCGACTGTGATCACCAGCGACGGCCTTCAAGGCTACGACCCCCAGTTCATGGTCGGCTGTTACTTTCCCGCGGAATTTCAGGGTGAGTTCATGACACAGGTGAGCGGAAAGGAAGCCAGCGATACGAACGGCGAGCCCATTCAATACTCCTCCATCAACATCACATTCAACGCCATACCCGTGTGGGGCTACTGCCACAGGAGGGTCGGCGATAACGTGTTGCTAATGGACAGGTCGGTTGAAATTACGAATAATTCATTTGACCGTGATTTTATCTAATTCCGGTGTCTCTCCGCGAACAGACGATGCCGATTCACTGGAATCTTTGTTAATTCCACTCAACATGTTGCATTGGCATTACCGAGCCAGCTATTTCAAATTTGGGGAGTGGATTCATTGAATTTTTAGTTGAAAATTATTCACAGCGCGATAGTGTCCAAAAAAGAACTAGGTCTAAACCTGCTCAGACAGTATTTCTGTGTAGACAGTATATGCATTAACAATATTCCACCAAACTGTCCAATATTGCCGTCTTCTTCACAAACTGGCCCAAACATACTCAGACAGTATTTCCACGTAGACAGTATTACATGTATACATTAATACTACTCAATATCGGCGCTCCCACCAAATATTATCCCAAACGTACTCAGAGAGTATTTCCTTGTAGACAGTACATGCATTAACACTTTTACCACATTCCCCACCACGCGACTTAAAATAACCATGAATTGAATTTTTATTTGTAAATTATAAAATATTATCCACAGCCTCTCGCGTGAGTGTTCAACGAAAACCTAGATCTAAACCTATTCAGACAGTATTTCCGTGTAGACAGTACATGCATTA
>NW_026533254.1:24101417-24116740 GCF_026225885.1 Hylaeus anthracinus | reverse complement strand
TCTAAACCTATTCAGACAGTATTTCCGTGTAGACAGTACATGCATTAACAATTTTATCACATTCATTATAGCAAACATATTTCCAATCCTTCCAAACAATTTCATTATCAACGAAACAGACTTCTTGGCTACCAAACGTTTATAAATGGGTCGTGAATTAATATAAAATTTGCAAGCTGATGCGAGAAGAGCTCCACTCCTGCTGGCTCAATGCACCCTCGGGGATGCTCCGACGTCTGCAGTGTGTCTGGGATGGAAATAGACCAGACTGCAGACACCAGTCGGCTACACTTTTTGCGTTTCGTGACTAATTGTGTACCATTACGAATTTAATTTTCTCCTTTTGTTTGCGAGAAACATTCACAAAAAAATAAATGTTTGCCACGAGTACTTGTCCACCGTGTTGACGATACCAAATATTCGATATGACTCGTGGTTTTCTTCAGGTACAGCGACGGGGAGTGCATCAGGTGCTTTCGTCTGCTGAGAAGATCGCGGAACGTGATCGAAGTGTTCTCTGAGAACCTGAACAGGTGTTACACTACGGAGTCCACCGCTTTGGCCTCTTGCGAAACGTTGAACTCCACGTCGATCTTATATCGTGAGTCAGGATTAAAATTGGTCGGAATTAATTGGGCAATGAATTGAGAAACACTCAGAAAATATTATCGAAAATATTATAGGTACCAAAGAGATTGGAAGCGTTCCTATTAGAAACGAATACTGTCCTATCACTGGACAGTATCATTTCAAGTACAGCGTCAATAATGGATCCGACAGGGTCATCGAATGCAACAGCTTCTCGTCTTCCTTCAACAATTGCCCGGATGGGTCTGTTCTGAGGTTGCATTTCAGTCAGTGCACCTTTGAGGCTCAAGGTATTCCATATACATTACACATATATTTTTATTCATACGCTTTTATACATATGTTCCTTCCAATTTTTGTTCTTACTCTCATAAAGCAAGAATCGAGTCTTCCTAGTCGTTAAAGATTGATAATATTCCAGCAAACCTAACGTTTAACTGTTTGGGAAACTGGCCTGGTCCAAACGGGTCCACCTATTTTGCACTGTTGGACAACAATGCAGCCAGCGAAGGTAGACCACAGTATAGATGCGGGGTGAGTTAGAAATAACTTCTTTTTCAACACATTCACTGCCAAACTGCTTGTGAAAAATTCATGAGCCAATTTGTGTGACATCACTTTGGTTCTATACAACTGAAACTTACTTCTTTTTCATTTAATCTAGTACTTGTCTTTACAATTTCGCCAAGTTCATGAATCTTATTATTTTCTTTAGTATCTCCTCATCAAGAATTAATTTATATTATTATATATGTATATATAATATTAATTTATTTCATTTCGCACAAATGTAATTGTTTACAGCTATACCATGTCGACAATAAAAAGGGTAAGACGTACATGGCACTCAGCAGCGATTCCAGTTGTACAGAGAATTTGGATAACTCGACCAGTGGATACGAGACGCTGATCCTCAGCAAAGTTCCAAATCAGAAGAAAATGCCTAATTACGTGAAGACTCACGTGGCCACGTTAGTACATTTTACCGCATAGACATGTAGTTAATTAAACAAATAAATAACTATACAGTTCATATTCAATATAATACAATACTTGAAAATTTCTGTCAATTTAGATTTCCAAAATGGGCCCAAGGCGTATGGGAACAGTCCCTTATCGTGAATGGCACCATGACCTTTACCGATCTCAACGGCTACAATAGTTACACTTTCATTACTGTGGATTCAAACGAGGAGACTGGTCGTTACATTGTTTATTCCAAAGACCAATGGTAATATTTCAACTAATAAAATTTTGACTGCTTTTGCATATTCGTTGCACATTATATAAAAAAAAAAGTAACGTCGCGTGACTTGTTCATTTTCAGTGAACAAACGGCCTACGTGTGTTTAATGATGAGGCAACGAAGCGAAAATGTACTGGAGTTCACGATAGGTATTTATATCTCTCATGATTTCTGATACAGTTACAATTACAGTTACCATTTCCAAATTGAGAATTTAATTTTTTAAATGGCGATTTACAGGAATGGTGCTGAGTCCAGTTTACCAAACGTACTTGTGCGACGATCCTAATTTAGATAAGCCTGTTTGGATGACACAAGCAAGTAAGTGATACGCAAAAGAAGGTTGTGTAACAATTCAAATTCATATTTTATTTGAATTGCTTTGTTTACTGTAATAATTCTTATAAAATCAGGAGTGGAACGCGTGGTGGAATCGCCTTGTCCAATCACTGGCCAATACATGGGAATGATAACTGACTTGTCAGGAATGTGTGCTGAGCTGAGCAGTAATTGCAATACGCGAGAAATAATGTATTTCAAAGTTACAGACTGTGAGTCTGGTGAACTTTACGAAGGTACCATATCTGATACAGTCTTTAATCAAAATTAATAAGTAACAGTTCGAATCGAAGAAAATATCTCTTTGAAATTGTTTCAGAACGAGCATACTTGTGCTTAGGGCAGTGGGAGGAAAAGGGTGTTATGTACGCGTACACCATGAGAAACGACACCAGCACCAACGAATGCTTTGTAGGTCTAATTGTAAACGACGAAGAAATCTATATAAAGGAGGCAGGGGATCATTGCATTCGAAACATTGATCCCAAACTAGAAGGAATGCGTTTGTATAAAAAAGGTAATTTTCATAGCTCAAACTGTGAATTACAGGGCACTTTGATGCAAGACTTACGCTTAAATAATATTAACTTAGGTCAATGTTATGGAAATTCTCCAAGTCCTGCACCTACACCAATGAAACCAATACCTCACAATCCAATAATGAGAATTGCAACTACCCCTCGATCAAGAATATCAGGTACGGTTATGGTTACACTCGAATATTATACCATAGATTTTACAAAATTTTATTTACATTTATCATCAATGGTTATTTTATTGCGATAACAGGTGGCAACAATATACCAGGAAATAATATTCCATCCCTAACCTCCAGTAACGCAAGTGCATCCTACAATTTCATGACACTGGTAATGATACTTACATTTTTCAAAAGTATTTACATGCATGTTTGAATAACTACACTGCCATTAGCGAAAGAATAACGAGCTAAATGAATATTTTCATGCGACTAACAATGTTATGTAAAATACTGAGAAGACATAAATCGGATTACTTAATTAACTTATAATTACTATGTAATTTATCTTTATCATAAAAATTTGACTTTGAACCGAACATTTGTTCAAATAATGAATATATATCGCTGTCTAGTTAATACAGTGGTGCATACATCAGGAAATTGCTAAATCGTCCCGATATCTAATGTATGTACGATCTATTTTGCTTTTTAAACAAATGACTCTGTATATATGCATACTTTTGTAACTTATGACGTTTTCACCAAACACTGCCTTGTAAGATACAAGTAATAGAAAACTGAAAGCTATAGGTTGCTAGGAGAATCCAAAGAAGTCAACATTTAATGTGCATCATTTTAATACATTTTTCGTACTTCCCTCGATATTTTAATGAATTATTAATTCTATGCTTTTCAGTATAATTGCTGTTATAACTTTTAAAGAGGTTGGTTAGCTAAAACAATATAGAAAAAACTCCTTCAATTTAAAAAAAAATTACACATCAGAAATTGTTTATTGTACAAGTAATAATTCTCTTTTAACATTTGTCTACGAGATAATTAGTCGACCTCTTTAAGGGAGGACATACCACGAAATTTAATTACAATATTATGTTTAAAAAAGTCCTCACTTAGTAATAAAATTAGCAATATTCTAATATATGGGATAATTTAAATTTAATTTGAATTTTGTACCTTTTGAATTTATGTTAAATTGGAAAACCCCTCGTGTACTTTATTTTGTAAATAAAAAATTATCGTTAATTAGTGATGGAACAACGGTAGTGAGAATAAAAAACATTTATCGAAAGATACGAAACAAGAAAGATAAAGATACAAAATTCAATGGAACGATTTAATACACGTAATTATTACTGTTAATTCATCAATGAGACTGACTGTATTAACTATACTGTATAGAATAGTCCACAAGAAACAGAATACCTAATTAAACATTCTTTTGTATCTTTAACAGCAAAGGAGATAGGTGATCTGTTTGTGGTGGACCATCTTGTGTATTAGTAACTATATCGACTTATACCTTAAATGTTACTTATAATAAGTAACTAAAATCACTTTGCTTTTTATTCGTATTTAAAAGATGAAAATAACTCTATTTTCTGACAGAATGCATATTAATATGTATTAATAAATTCTGAAGAAATGAAAGAACTTAGTACACGAAGAAATATATTTTATAATACGCAAAAGTTTTACCGAGAAAATAAACCGTAAACAAAGGATCAAAGATAATAATAATGCAGATAGTAAGATATACTACTGCATATCAGTTGTTCTCTGTGATTTTGTTGGGAAGTTTTCGAAAGCACGATAGGTTATACAACAACTTTAATATTAACTTTTCTATACCGATATAAACAAATGTCGTGTATACGAGTAAACTAAGATTTTTATAAGGAAGCATTGTGTGAAATGGTGATTTTATAGAATACTTTTAAGATTTGTTTTTATATTTATATACAATTGTATATACATGTGTATTTGTAAACTGCTTAATGTATATGTATAGTATGAATGACACAGTAGTATGTACAATGTAGATAGCATTTACTTTGAATTGTGTATAGATGAACCAGACACTAAATCCTCAACAGTCACTGAATATTTTTACAGTTCAATATTGGCCCATATGTTATGTTATGGGGCTCAAATGTGTTAACTCGACTTTTTATTTTACAGAGTTTACTAGTTTGGTATTTGAGAAGGTTGTACATTGAACATATGTACATATAAAAAGGTTACAAGTATGCATCAATTTGCATTTCACGTCTTTTCAATATTTAATAGTGACAGAAACTAAATTTTACATTTAATAATTAGCATGGTTCTAATCATATATAATCTAGTATTCTTTAGATTAATGTAAAGTACTAGAAAATAATAATTTTTTACACGAAATAATTAATCAATTATTATCTAAATACAAATATAAAAAAACATGTGATCTTATTATATACGGATAATTTATATTATCGTCTCATCGTGGTTCTTTAAGCGCTGAAATTCAAACCAACACCATACCGTTCCTGTAATAGTTACAATTTACAATGCAAAAGTGCAATCAAGTCAATTCTTTATTCGAAGATTTTTTGAAAACTTAGGCATTAAATATCGCAACTGTACATAATCGACATCACACGGCAATTGTATATTCAGCAAAAATAATTTTTGTATAATGCTATTTTAATACTGAGTTTTATATTTTTAATTAACAACGTTTTCAACATTTGTGTAATATCTACTTCTTAATGTATAAAACTAAGCAGCAGCTACTTCTTTATGTACTATTAAGTTATTTATTTTATATAGTCATACGATAAAGTAAGTTTGTATATTCGTATCTTTAAACGGAATAAATAATTTTTAACGAACAATTTTTAATTATCCATGATATATTATAAATTTAGGGTAGGGTTTTAAAAAGTTTTTAAAACAACATATTATCAAAATATATTCTTTATTTTTTAATTATCATCATAGTATAAAGAACAATTATTTAAGAAATATTGTATAAATGTATACACTATATAAACATATAGAAAACATAATAAACGATAAGGTTCAGAGATGGTTGGATTCAGACATTAAAATATTTTCTTTGCGGTCTGTTCCCCATTTGTACTTATTACTACCAGACTTTCCCTTCACGCGATGGCACGGTATCAAATATGCAATTTTATTTTTCATTACTGCATTTCCAACAGCACGTGCAGCTTTTGGATGATCTATCATCGATGCAACTTGCTCGTAAGTGACCGTTGTAGCTACTGGGATACTCAATAAGGATCTCCAAACTTTTATTTGAAATTCTGTACCCAGCAGGAGTACCGTGATGTGATCGCCTACAAGTCCACGTGGCGAAAAAATGTTGCGTACAATCTCTTCTGTTTCAAACATGTTGTCTTTTGTCAACTCTGATAGAGGCCAATCGTTCTTCAACTCGGCCAACGCTTTTTCCTGACTTTTATCAACAAACGCTAAATACACTACGGTTTTATCAGAGTCTGTTACGCCAAGCAAACAATTCCCACAGAATGTGGGGTGAAAACCATAAATTATTTTGAAACTCTCATGTTTTGCTCTGTATTCTTCTGATGTCATAGCTCGTATACGAACCATATTGAGATCTAAAGTTTGTTTAAATTATAATACGTAGTGATCGAATCTGGGAACCCGCTCGATTGGATCCTATTTCATAACCTCAATACTTTGATGGCGTCTGCTATATATTTACATGTTACAAAGATTAGTTTTACTTAGGGATGTAACAACTATAGGTGATAATAGTTGAGCAATTCGAGACTCAATAAATGAGTTCATGCTACTTATCAAATATATCCTTTCAGTAATATCAAGGGTATTTTTCGTATTCTTTTAATTAACAATGTTATTTAGAAAAACTTATTAGGTGAAAAAGTAATATCACGGAGGATAAAATAGAAGCCTACAGCTAATATTTTTGACATGAAAATACAAAAATAATATTAATGCATGATTTACAAATATACAAAGTAGTTGCTAACAATTAAATCGCTTAACAACGTGTACTTTTATTTCCTGAGGATCCGCGTTAGCGTTAACATTAAAAAATATTTTGCGGGATTTCGCGTCTGACAGTAACGAATTCCACATTTGGTCTCTCTGTAAAACGTAATATTTGTTGTACAGTATACGTTATGTTTAATGTATAATTATAATGTTGTCCAGAAAGTTCGTGCCAATTTTTAAGAAAACTTCAAAGGCACATTTGAATTGTAATATACATTTATTTATATGTATATTTATTGAATTACATGGGTACCATTTTGTTCCACAACCTTTCCACCTTTTAAGAGATGTACATATATATGTTATTTGTTTTCAGCCATTTCGACATATTCAGACCTGCGCCACCTATCAAAAATCGGCATGGACTTTCCGGACAACCAAATATAATGTTGTATCATCTTACCATGAAGACGTTGAAATTACCACACAGTATCAGACTGTGTTTCGCTCGCGTCAGAGCAACGCAAAGCCTCTGTTTATCGGACAAAAATCCAATTCTCTGGCTTCGTACGCACGACATAATAATAACATCACGTTCTTGTCCTTGGAAACCGTCGACCGTGTTTACTTCAAATTTCACCTTTTTCTTTACACCATCCGATAACAGAGACAACCTGAAATTGTTAGTATCGATCTTAGTATACATTGTACACTGTAAATAACATTTATTAAGTAGGAAAAGGGCAAAGGAGGGCTTACTTTCCATTAATCTTTTCTTGTATTATAGATTTCTGATTGTTGTACGGTGTGAGAATGCCAACAGTCATGCACTCCCATTTATCTAAATTGGCAAAGGACATCATGGAGAAGATCATGTTGGCCACAAACTGTGCTTCAACGGTATTTGAAAAATTCCCATTGTCCTGACTCGTATTGATATTTAGGACTCTGTACGCGTGAAATGGAAAGTTCTCGTTGCGCGTTATGCCGGTTTTCAATTTTGAACCGTAGAAGAATTTATTCGGCCAGGAGGAGATCTCGTATGGCATTCGATACTGGGTGTCCAGCATGATTATAGGATTGCTCTCGCAGTATTCGAAAGCGTTTTGGACTCGCGAGAAAATGGACTGATCCAGGCCCAATTTTTTCGCTTGTGGGCTTAGTACGGTAGCAGGCAATTGCATTGGGTCGCCAACCAAGACCAACGTGCACACCCCTAACATCAACGGTATCAAAGTTTCTGTTTCGCAGCTTTGAGTAGCTTCATCCACGATGCACACGGATATTCTCTTCTTATCGTTGACGAAAATAGATTCCATCTGATTATTATAGCACGAAGAAAGGGTGCAGGTTATTATGTCCGCGTGTGAAAGGACTCTACTCTCCGCTTCGCGCTGTATCTTCGTGAGCTCTCTCGAATTTATTTCGTTCAATGGCCTACGGTGTTTCAACAATTCATATTTTGCAGTTATATCCTCCAGTTTCATTCGAACGTGCTTCCTGTAAACTTCGTCCATGTTTTGAGTGCTCGCTATCTCGCATTTCAGAGCGTTCATTTTAGACTCGAGAAACGCCTTTTCCTCGTCCACGCTGTCCGTTGAAATATTGTTCACGTTGCTTGTCGTTCTTTTAACTTCTCGTTTCGCCAGCTCAGTTACAGAGATGTCTTTTACAACAGGATGCATCACCCCAGACCTACCGATCCTTACCATCTTGAATCCTTTCTGATTTACGTATTTCATGGTGGATCTAATCTGCAACAACCTCAGAGTGATTTCATCGATGGCAGCGTTCGATGGCGCGCAGACCAATATCCTCAAAGGGCCAACGTTATTCGAGTACCTATTGTTTCCATAAAGTACTTGGGTCACGATATTCGCGATAACTTTAGACTTACCGGTGCCTGGTGGGCCCTGTATGAAACACAATTTGGCCTGTTTCTGTACTATGACGTCTGTTATTTTATGAACAGCTTCCAATTGTTTCTGATTCAGATTATCTTGGGTCATCAACGGCTCTGATACAGGGACGTTGGGTAAGTGGTACATTTCGATCTTTGGACTTAAGATTGGAAGCATCAGAGGGGATTTTGGAAGGCACTCCAGAGCGCGCACCATCCTTAACGTGGAACGTAAATAAGTGACTGCCCTCAATCGTTGGACTCGATTCACAGGAATACTTTCGCCAAGAGGCTTCGTTATCATAGTGTACGTTAACAAAGCGTAAGGATTCTTCACGTAATTTCTCAAATCCTTGTTATAGTGGGTCCAGGGCGTTAATATCGTCTGGTGCATATCCGTGACGTAAGCGAATATTTTGTGAAAAGTCTGTCCCCTCTCGTGGTTCTTAACGTACTCGAAAAACACCAAGTCGCCGTAAGCGGGATGAGCCTGCGCCTGAATGTCTTGTTTCGTGGTTAGCACCTCGAGCATCAAAGTCGTCAAATACACGTTAGGGGATTTCATGTTCGTTTGAATGGAATTCTCAACTATGGAGCACATCAAGGTGGGACGTCGAAAGTCTTGCTCGATGTTCTGAAACTCTTTGGTTATCCCGTACCAAGTTTCTAGTAGAAGAAGAGGAGAAATGATTCTGCAATATTCGTCGTACGACTTGTAATGCGTCAGCATTACGTGGAGCTCGTTGTCGCTTACAACGGGTGGCGTAGAATTCAAGTGCTCTTGTTCCTCCAGCCAGACTGGATTCCAAGTAAAGATGCGCAGCAGGAATTCGTGCGTCTTCTCGTTCTCCATTACTCTTCTGGACGCTCTGATAGGGGGCAGGGGGGCATCTTTCCCTGTGAGTTTCCTTAGAACGTTCGTTTCCTCGATTTGATATTCGCGCACTGTCTGAAGAACTGTAGAGAAAGATACTCGTTTCTTCATTTTCTGACCTTTCGGTGGAGTACTTAATGCGGAAGTCAAAGGGGGCTTATTTTGAACAGGCCGTTTTGATTGTGCCTTTGATTTCCCGTGTCCTTTCTTTTTGTTTGTGTTAGTCTTTGCTACTTCTTCCATCGCTGCAATCAAAGAAACATCCCCTAATAATTTATGTGTTCGAGGATTGCTCTTTTGCGGTACATTGTCCAATGTGTTAAGTTCGATGTTGTTGCTCTTTTTTGGTATTCTGCCCAGTTTATTGAGATCAGTAAGCGTTAACGCGCGTTCCAGACGCGTTGATATTTCTTTAGTTGAATCTTTATTCCTCTCGGACTCGGCTGTCCCGGAATTTGTCGAAGTTTTGTTCGCCCTCGAGTGACGACTGGACGAAGTCGACGGTTTTTCTGTCACTTCTGACAAAGATGCAATCGTGTCTTCCACGAGTAGATCGCTACGTGTTTTCATTGATACTTTCGCTTTCGGCTTCGTGGTTGTACGCTTTTTCGTTTGATCGTCTTTCGAAGACGCTTGCTTCTTCTCCATGGCAATTTTCTTCAATTTTTCTTTCCTCTCAGCCGCCAGCGCTTTCTTCTCCTCTTTACTCAAAGATGTCCTTCTCGTATTTTTATTAAGAGGCAAGGAAATAGCCCACGTCTCGAGCTTTTTGCGAATCGTTTGTTCCTTCGTCAACTCGTACTGTTCTATTTTAGATTTCTCCCTCAATTCTTTCGTCTGTTTAGCGGTTAGTCTTTTCTTCGTCGTTTTCTCAGGTAATTCTTGTACTTTGTTTCTATTCCTATGCGTTCTCGAGGGCAAACGAAGCGCTTCGATTTGAGGAACCTTTCTCTCGAGTGATTTCTTTCTACTTGAACTCGCAATAATTTCTGTTGAGCTACTAGCTGAGATATCTAGACGGTTCTCTGTACTTTCTTGCCTCGAAGGCAGAATTTGATTGTTCGGTGTTCCTATATCAATCGCCATATGATCCTCGGAATCAATTCGCATTTTTTCTTCTTCCACCCCTTCTTCGTGCCAAGACTTCCTCGTGGCTTTCACTGTTTCGATCTTCGTAATTGAACTCGACTGTGATTTATCAAGGTCTTCGTTCAAATCTTTATTCAAGTTGAAAATAAGATCATCCACGTCGAGATTTTCTATTTCCATATCTTCTTTGATCTTATTACCAGCCTCCTCGGCCGCTGCACCAATTTCATCGTCCTCGTTGAACGTTTGACTTCGAGACAATCTGCGCAACCAATTGCTGTCTTCCTCGTCGCTATCATCCGATACTGAGATAATCAAATCTTCGTCATCGAGCCTTTTGAATCTCTCGTTGTCCATTTCTACGTTTTCTTCTTTGATTTCCTCCTTAACTGACGCGTTCATACCGAACCCAATGTCAAACAATTGAGAACACGGGAAAATATCGTCCTCGCTGTCGCTTAAATTGACTACGTTGTCCTCCGAGAACTTCGTTTTCGGCATTTGTTCTATCTTCTTCAATTTAATCGGCGATATATCCGCCCTGGAAATCGTATCCTGGCCTTTCCAAACCGCTTCTTCATCGTTGTCAGTTAACTGCAATTCGTCTTCTAGTTTAATTAAGGTGTCGCCGTTGTACACAAAATTCGGATGTAAAGGCGATAAAGGTTCCGCTGGGATACTTTTTGTAGTATCGTGACTCGACGCTGTAGTTTCTGTATTAGTTATTGTTTCCATTTTATTATTTTTTGTTCTTTTCTCGGACTCGATATTGCTACGGTTAAGCGTATGACTATTTAATAAAACCTTCGTATCTTTGCTACTCGGTTGATTGTTCTCCGTACATTTCTCAACATTTTTCGATACGTTTTTCTCCGTCGATTCCGTATTCTTAGTAACGTTCTCTTTCCCTTTAATCCTATTATTTACATTACTCGATACAACTAATTGTACATTCTCCAAATTTGCAGACGAGTTACATGTCTCCTTGCTCTTTCCTTTCTCCTTTTTATCCTGTACACTATGGCTTACTTCAAACATATCGCTATCTGTATGTTTACTTACACTTAATCTATTCACTTCTATGTTTCTTGAAATATTATCACAACTGTCATTACTTCTGTTCTGTGCGCTATTATTCAACAAAACGTGTATAATTTCGATCTCGCTTTCTTCTGAATTTTTCTCCGAACAAGATTTCTCTTTTTTCAACTCGAGTTGTAGTTTGGGTATTTTATTTGGTGAGACTTTTCTGTCATGATTTCTGTCTTCTCTCTTACGTTTGACTACACCATTCAATTTACCATTGGATGTACAAATCTCGAGCGCGTTTGTACTATTCAATACAGTTTCCGAAAGAGCACTGGCACTGACAATCTCCATCAATTGCGGCTGCTGTGATATATAAAACGAACTGTTTAGTAACTATTCGATATTGTAGTGTGTATATAGCCCAAACAAACATACTTTGTTTTAATGAACGTTTTGGGTTTTAATGTAAGTTAGAAATGAATATTTTAAATAGACAAGTTATGTTTGTTCGGACCGCTGCAGGTAGATTTTTACCGTGGCTAAGGATAATCTGAACACGAACATGTTCTTATCCTTAACATCAGTCTCTGAGCAGCCGATCCCTATGATGTCATTCAAATGTAACAGAATTGTTTGAAGAGGGCTCTGGAGAACTCCATTTATGAATACACCATTGGCACTCTAAAATAACAATGAACAGGTCAGAAACAATTTATTGAAATATTATTGCACACCAAAACAATGAATATATGGTACCTTCAAATCCGTAATGAACAGTTCATCTCTGCTACGAAAGAAAATACAGTGACGACGGGATACTGTCAAGCTGGGACATACTATTTCATTGTCTTTGGCTCTGCCACAGGTATACTGAAAACAAATTATTTTTTATATTAAATTTTCTCTAGGAGGTGCTGATTAGATTCGAATTCTTGTGATATAAAGATCTGTTACTACAGAAAGCATGCAGGAAGTGTTTTCTTACAGAGAATTAAGAAATATCAATTGAAGCAGGGAAGATAGGTCAAAGAAAAGATTTATTGGTCATGTTTCATTTGGATTGTAAAAATGTTGATAATTGTTTACACGTACTGTATGGTTTGGTTTGTCAAGGGGAATCTTATCAGGAGCATTTATACGTTCCAATTCAAAGTGGCAGTTAGCGTCCGCACCCATTCTCGTAAAATAATCTTCAATGTTTACAGATCTACTGTGTTCTCTCTGTCAACTCGTTCTCTGTTACTCTGCTGGCATTTTGGAGAATCTTTCGTCGATGTCCCTTCGATGCGTAAAAAATCAGTTACGAATCAGTTCACATGTTGTTCGGCGATATTATTTCTTAGCGATACAATGGTTTTAATTGAATCATCTGTTGTAAACAAATACGCTCCAAAGCATTCGAAAAAAATGAATCGAACGTTTACGTTTATCGTTTCTGGCCATTCAATTGCAGGAACGATAAGAAAAACCTGCGGTTATCGTGGCCACCTGAAATTCGCGAATGTGGTCTGTAAACCACCCAACAGATCATGGCCGCATTATTCGAATTATTCCACAGGTAATCGAATAAAATGCATAAATATCTAATTAATAAATATTAGAATAGATCTGTATTGTAATATTAGGAATATTAGGAGCAATTATTTCTGAGGATTACATAAGACATAGGACAACAAATGGTAGTTTTTACCATGTTGTGAGGGTTGTAATCGTACAGAAAACTGTCTTTTAGGCATTTTGAGTGGCGCCATCTATGAGAAAAAGACCCAAGTTTGTCGTGAAATAGTTCAAAGTTCAAGATGATAGATGGCGCAAATTATGCAAGTCTGCATTTTCAATTTTACTGTATGTAAATACATTTTTTCTGACTGCATCCATTATATTTTAACTAGTAACTGTTAATTTATGTACTTAAACTTGGCTGAAGCTTAGTTTTTAAATAATTAAAAATACACCGGGAGTGACGCCATCTATGAGACAACGGCAGAAGTTTGTCATGGAATAGTTCAGAGTTTGAAACGCTAGATGGCGATACTGACGTACGATTCTTAATTAATCTAAAATTCTTTATATTCTCTAATTGTCTTTGCATAGAAATCAAATTCTACATCGTATGAATCATAATGTAATTTATTTATGCAAAAACAATTAGTGAATATAAAGAATTTTACATTAATTAGGAATCTTGTTTCAGTGTCGCCATCTAGCGTTTCAACCTCTGAACTATTCCATGACAAACTTGAGCCGGGCTCTCATAGATGGCGTCGCTGCTTTTGTATTTTTATTTATTAAAAAAGTCAACATTAACCAAGTTTTACTGCATAACTCAATCATAATACGATGAATTAGGATGAATACAATTAGGAATTACTTATTTGTATGGAGGAAAATAGAAAATATAAAGTTTCATTTATGGTCGCCATCTAGCGTTTGAAATTCTGAACTATTCGTCGACAAGCTTGAGGCGTTCCGTCATAGATGGCGCGACTAAAAAAGCCTAAAAGTTAGTTTCCTGCAGGATTTGTACACTTATAAGCTGGCCAAAATTAGTTCGAGACTCACCGCTAGATGCGCTAGTGTTTTTTGGTCCATAAAATTGATTCAGACATTCTTTGGGACTGTCCGCTCTACACAGAGAGTCATATAAAAATGCTAAGCCAACTTCAGAAACCGGGCTACCCATCGCTTCAAAAAATAGAACCAATTCTGCAGAGCAACAACACCAATATAATAAAAATTGTATCAGCATTTCTTCAAATCAATAGAATCAACATTTAAACATCACCAATACCTTCAGAAGTGCTTTATACAACTCACAAGACTGAGTCATATAAAATATATTTTAAACAATCTATTTTTATGTTATTATTGTACATATTTCTTGTTATACTTTTTACCTAACTAAGCATGACTCGACTGTGTATTAGAACATATAAACTATATTAAGCTTTAAGGTTATGTACTCTGTAAATTCTCTGTATGTGTAATAATAGTGCAATAATAGTGTGCATGGACCCGAGAAGGGTCGAAGCGCTTATCAATAAAACAAAAAAAAAACTGATTCGAAGAGGTGGCCCGTTTGCGACTACGGACAGGCAACCGGTCCGACAAGTCTGTAAGTATATTTTTCGGAATTCTGGACAATTTTGCAAACTCAACAATGTTGCAAATCGTTCCTCTCAAAACTTCAACAATGTTGCAAACCCGACAAAGTTGCAAATCGCTCCTCACGAAACTTCGACAATGTTGCAAACCTAACAATGTTGCAAATCGCTCCCCTCAAAACTTCAACAATGTTGCAAATCGTTCCTCACGAAGCTTCGACAATGTTGCAAACCCCAACAATGTTGCAAATCGTTCCTCACGAAGCTTCGACAATGTTGCAAACCCCAACAATGTTGCAAATCGCTCCTCACGAAACTTCGACAATGTTGCAAACCCAACAATGTTGCAAATCGCTTCTCTCAAAACATCAACAATGTTGCAAACGCAACAATGTTGCGAATCGCTTCTCTCAAAATTGTAATGGGAAATGTCGGATTTTTACTGCTGGTATCAGGAGCACATGATATGCGAAGAGGTGTCACGTTTGCGCCTGCGAGCGGACAACCGGCCCGACATATGTGTAAGCAAAGGTTGCCTAATTCAGGGGGCTCATTTTTTCGGTAAGTATGGGAATTCAGGCCGATTTTACATTTTGGTATCAGGAGCACATGATATGCGAAGAGGTGGCACGTTTGCGCCTACGAGCAGGCAACCGGCCCGACAT
>NW_026533254.1:23961212-24101407 GCF_026225885.1 Hylaeus anthracinus | reverse complement strand
GAAGAGGTGGCACGTTTGCGCCTACGAGCAGGCAACCGGCCCGACATATGTGTAGGCAGAGGTGTCCTAGTTCAAGGGGCACTGTTTTCGGTAAGTTTGGGTATTCTGGCCGATTTTGCATTTTAGTATCAAGAGCACATAATATGCGAAGGGGTGGCACGTGGAATACATGGTACGTACAATATTTTTGCAAATAGCCCCGCTTAAAAGTTAAACAAAGTGGCAATTTAGAAGTTCGAAACGGAGGTAATTTTTCCGATTTTATCACATTTTGTCGAACTTCTGGGTTGCTACTTTGTTGTACTTTTGAGCGCTGCAACTTTGTTGAAGTTTTGAGTTGAGCAAAATTGTCACGGAATGGAAAGAAGTGATTAGGAACTATCGGGAGACGTTCGGTGGTGTAAGGGGATGTTAGGATATGTGTAGGGATGTTAATCATGTTAAATAAAAATGATTTCTTTTAATATGTTTTAAAGTACAGGATGCACAATAAAATATATTATTTATTTAATCGATATTGTTGTATCATTTTCACTGTATTTTCGCATATTTCTTTTTCATATAGAATATAGTACAAACTCTAACTATTCTGTACACTAAAAATGAGACTCGCATTATGATTTTGTTAATCATTATTAACGTATGTGACGAATATCAATAAATCATATCTCCATTTTCTTCTATGACAGAATTAAAAGCAAATATAAGAAATATCTGTTTTATTGTAACCATGTGTACACCGTAGTTTTATGATAAATATGTATATTGCTCGTAAGTAGCACTTACTCAGCCTTACAGTTTTTCTATAGTCTTGAAAATGCGACATTCGACGTTTGTAGATGGGAAAATATGCGTTATTCAAAGTGATGCACAGCCTAGAAATGGTTCTAGCCACTTAAACACAGCGTATTCGTAAAATCTTTATAAAAGTACATCTCTTAATCAACAGATGCTTTTCTGTTCCTTTCTTACTTTCATACAACCGAGATGAACGTTTAAACACGACAGAGACAACGTGTTGTTACGCGTGGAAAATTAATTTAACGATTAACAAAAGTTATAACATTCGTAACACGCTACTGCAAGTCATAAGAATTGCACAGTTCCAAAGACAAATGCACAGTTCCAAAGAACGTTTACAAAATAAATTATCTATCTCTTCGTATTAACACGTATCAAGAAACAATATACACTGACTGTAATCATTGATAATTTTCATACAGTTATCTTAGTTCTGTAATATTGTCATTCTTATTTATAGTAGCATTATCTCTTCATGATATTTAGTCATTCGTTTCTCAAGAAAAAGATAATTATTTTCGTTCAGTCTTCGAACTGAGCCTTGACAAAAATTCCATTGCCTGATTGTCTCCTTTTCTCTGTTCCAATGCTTGAATTATATCAGTACCTAAACATGAAATATAAAAAAAAAAAAGAATAAATTAGTATAAAGAAACAATGTGATTAAAAGAGGTCAAGATTGAAACACACTTCTTTTTGTTGGACGTGAAAGCTTCAGATGAATTTGGCTGAGAGATTCTATCCCTTGGTCCGACACCATCTCAGTAATTTCACTGAATGGTAGAAAGGCTTCAGCTAAGAATCTTGATTTGAAGAAGTCCTTGTACTTCAACTCGAACGCTATTATTGCGTCCACGGTTGTTCTCTGTTCCGTATTCAAAGGACTGCAATCATTCGATATTGATCACACTATGCTAATACAAAGAATTATGAAAATTCGTGGAATGATTCACTTACATGTTGAAGATTTCGTCGAAGAGAGGGTACAAGTTCTCCTTCTGCACGTGAGTCTTTGGCAGTTTCACATCGACGAACTTCTCCTCAGGAAGTAATCTCACTTTAACGTAAGAGTCGCACGTGCCTGGAAAATAGAAACGTTCAGATTTCAGGATGTCCTTCTGGCACACCTAAGGACCCCAATATGGACTCATGCACAGTGAAAGTAACTATCAATGTTGTCGATGGGTCTCCTATCTACAAGGTTCCACGTTTATCATCTGTACTTTTAGCAAATGACTAGAAAAATCTATCTCGAGACACGACAAATTCAATTCTCGTTAGTAGACTGCAGATTTTTATGCATTTATAAGAAATTTGAATGTACAAGAAACTACAAATACGCACAGTATGGAATAATATAAAAAGATATTGAAAGAGAAGTGATATTATACTATTTGTAGAGTAAAATAAATTCCTATCTGGGTTCAAAGATTTGATTTTGCATAAAAATCTTCAGACTATTTATTAGTATTACCATTTGTAACTTATCGAGGAACCCTAGAAAGGTTTGCATCAGTGACAAGCTTCAAGTTTTTAAGGTAAATCGTCATGTACTCTAGGTACTCGTACAGTGTCTAGCTACATCATAACGTGACAGAGACGCCGATTAAGGCTGTGACATGCAAGTCTGAGACTCTGAATTACAAGGGCAGGCAATTTTAATGAGAAACTCTAATTGGAACAGTGATGAGGAAGAGCGTGTCTTTACATCCACGTTTACATACTTGTCTTTGTTTCTTTCAGTCTTTGTTTAGATTTTGTATGAAGATTGCGCTTGAGAGTAGACATCTTGCCTATAAAATCGCCTACAAAATCGAAAGAAAACGTCATTCTCCATGTCGCGGGCTCGATTCCGTCGAGGAATGAAAGGGCCAATGAAAAAGTAAAAAGGCTTTAGTTCGAAGCTGCGATCGAGCAGCTTCGAAATCTGGATTAAGACCTAGACCTCTTAGAAAAATTGCGTTTTGTGATCCCTTGCTTACCGTTGCTGTCAGCTGGCCGCAGCTTCCTCGCGTTGAGGATCTGGATGTTCAACGAGTTGTCAACAAACTGCGCCCTGACAGTGATTTGTCCGTATTCGGACTCCTCTATCTCTTTCTGCTCTTTTATGCGTTCCTGGTGGTAACGATGTATCAGCTTCGCAGTTTCCAGTCCGTGTAGTTCCAGGAGATACTCGATCTTCTCCAAGACCTTCACGTTGGAGGATTCGTCAACTCCAAGGTTGAAGAATCTTACGAGAGTGTGAAGAGTGCGGTGGAGATTCGAGTAAAAGGATGGCGGTCTTCTTTTCTACGAACGGAAGGGTCTTTGTTATTACAAGTCACATGTAAGTATCATTGTGCAGAGGTTTGTAGATTTAGGATCCAAGTACCTCCAAGTTATCATTGACTAATTTGTACAAGGTATCAGACATGATCTCCCAAATCACAAGGAGGACCCTCTCGAAGTTGTCCTCGTTGAGGTTGTCGTGTAAGGTGGTCAAATTGCTATCTAGGTATTGCAAGAGGCGATCCATAGCGTTGCTGGTGGTGTCTATCAATTCTGCGCCCTCCATGAGATACCTGAATCCCAATGGAGACACTCATGCAACGACTACAGCCTTGATAAATACATTATCACGTATTAGACTGCGAATTTTTATGCATTTATAAGAAACTTTGATGTGAAACAAGCTACAAGATTCACGCAATATACAGTAATGTAAGAAAATATTAAAAATAATTATTTGCAGAATAAAATAAATTCCTATTTAGGTTTTGTAGGCATGTTTATAAAGATTTCATTCTGCATAAAGATTCGCAGTATAATAATAAGTAAGTGAACATAGAGCTACCTGTTCATAGCAGGGGCCATTTTGCTAGCAACGATCTGCAACAACTCGATGATCTTGTTCTTGACAGTATCAGTAGCATTGTCTATGATTAGCTGAAGTGTCTGTCTGCAGCGATCCGCTTCCTCGTGGGTCTTCTTCTCAGCCAACGAGTCCACGATGTCTTGGAGCCCTAAGTCGTGGGCCAGTGGCCCTATCGACGTCCTGATGTAGTCGATATTGTTGATAGCGAAACACCAGGCATTGGACACGTAGAATTTTCTCTCGTACACGCTGCTCTCGGACAGCTGCTCCAATTCTGTGGTCAGTTCCGCCTTCTTTGCCATCTTGTCAGCGTACGCCATCGAACACTTGCAGATGTCCTTGTTTAGGAAAGTAAATTTTTATTTTGGAATAGCTGCGCACCAAGGTTCCATCGTGATTATATTTAAAACGAAGAGAAAGGAGCATCGAGTGAGCCCTGTCCCTGATTTTCATCACGAGAAAAAGGAAACCATTGCCAACTCACGTCTATAATTTTGCCAATGAAAGTGTAGGAACCCTCTACGTCGGGCCAGGAGAGCTGCGACCAGAACACTTTGATTTGGTAGAATATCGTCAAAGTGTCTACCGCGCTGGAGCTGTATTGAACGCTATTGTCAACCGCCTGCAGCGTGTCGAACTCCACGGCTCTGTCTATACGTTTCAGGGCCTTGTAGACGGCTATGTCGAGCCAGTGGGCCACGCCAGCTCTAAACCACTCATAGTAACTCTGAATCTTCATGGTTTCCAGTTGCCACTCGGCGCACAACACTCGACCCAAGCTGAAAAGGATACGTTGAGACGAACGATAGATTCGTAGTGTAGACATCCTACAACGATACTTGAAGCTAACTTACACAGCGTATCTCTGCAACGAAAGATAGAGCTCGAACAGCGTCGTCCCAAGACTCAGTTCAACGTCCATGTCGTTGATCTCGATCCTCTTCAACCGACCACAGACGTCTTCGGTGATGATCATGCACATATCGCTGATGATCTTCTCGTACCTCACGTAAAGTGTCCTGGCGTAGGGAAAGTTGATCCGTCTGCGATTGGAACGTCACGATGGGTCAAACATAAGCAGTTTATGATGACTAGATTGCTATCGAATCATCTGTGAAGTTTCTTACCTGATGAACAGCTTGTCATAGTTATCGATGGCGTTCTGTAGGTCTGCTCGTATGAGCTGGATCATTTTTATGTGGTACTTCAGGGCGTCCTCGTCGGTATCGGATTCCGGGGAGTTGTGGTTGACTATGTGCTCGAACCTAAGATGAAGAATGAACCATGAAGTGTCTGAGTGAAAAATACTTCATATTTTTAAATAAAAACGCGTACCATTCCGCTCCACCCTGTTCGACCGTGTACTCTAAAGCTTGAAGAATGCTTGGCCTGTCATCCGGGTCTGGGAACCAAGGGTACATCTTCGTAGGAAACAGGTTTATCTCTTCTGGCACGTTAAGGCACGATATAGACGACAATATTCTGAAACAGAACGTTCCTATTAATTCAGATTATACTTCCAGCGGTCTCGCAACTTCCACATCCCATTCTCCGCCCATTAAGATGAATAAATCGTTTAGTAGACAAGTATTCACCCTAAAATCGCGGCCAATTGCGTCATGGTGTTCTTATCCCCGGGTGTCAGCCTCCTGATCTTGCGTAAACTGTTCAGACAAGAGTACAGGATCTTCTTCGTGGCGTCCCAGAAGAGTCTGGCCTCGTCCAAGGAGAACAGATCGTTCTCCATAGGTCTGAGGAGGTCCATCATCAGCTTGTTGAACACGATGAAGTTCAGAGGATGCTCTTGGTGGATCCTCGCGTACTCGACCCACTGCGCGAGCGTGACGTTCCTGGCCAGCAAGCCTCGTTGGGCGCTGTGCTGAAGAAGCAGGACCTCCGCTGCCGCCGACCATCGCCCGCACCAACAGTACTTCTCTATCTTCTCTGTCTCTATCTCGTGCAACAGCAGCACCCTGATCAGGTGTCTGTGCTCTTGGGCTGCCACCTGCGTGTTGTGCTCCGCGCTGAACGCCAGCCTCAGCTTCACGACCCCTCGTCGCTTCGACTTGTTCTTCTTCTCCAACGAGTACCACATTGTGTGCCCTGTGGTGGGTATGTCCTGGAATTGTTTGCGTAATTACAGATCAAGAGAGGGTCACGCTACTGTTGAGTACTGTAAAAAATGGTATTCATTTTTCGAAGCTTTGGTTTTGGGGGACTGAGTCTGAAGTGGGTCTTTAAAAGTAGAAAAGGGACCACAGAAAAACTGGATCAGGAATAGACGAATAAGGGGTGCATAGAGGTCGAAATGCTTTCTAATCTGTAGCTATGCATTTAAACTCGAGACCTTTCAATGCATGGCGAAACTTTATAAATTTTGATAGTTAATATTGTAAAAACTAAGGCTCAATGGCGCAAAAGCTTCGAGGGTTATGATGTTTGGTATCTATACATAGAATAAACGTCATGTGATATTCTCTAATGGGATGCTAAGGTGCTACGTCTTGAAAAAGAAGCGAGTTGCTGTTCTCAGAAGGTGGTTTCTAAAGGGAGATGCGCAGAGGCGACACTGGCGCCGCCTGGGTCGCGCATACGGGACTACAGAGAGTGTTGCCTAACGGTAGGCGCACCAGGATGAGTAGTGAGCTGTATCATGCTACAGTATGCTGTGTATATACCATGTATTATGCAGTATTATGGTGTATTACACTGTAATATTCTGTATTATTCTGTAATATGCTGTAATATACTGTGATGTGCTGTGTTATGTGGTGTATTATGCTGTATTATGCAGTAATATTCTATTTTATGCACAATTCAGTATAACACGGCATAATAAATGGTATCACAGCATAACGGAGCATGCGTTAATTATTTCATTCTTTACCTTCAAAGGTATACGACATCGTCCGATGAATTCATTATCATGGCTTCCAGTGGTGGCAGTAACCGCGATCTCCTTGGCGAGCTTCACCAATCCTCGAACACCCTTCACATCCTTGACCTTGCTCATCTTCTCAGGAACCGTTTCCGCAGCGTCGAAGTCCCTGGAGAGGACGAAGGACGTTCAAAAGCTTGGACTAAGAAATTATTATCTCTGCTTCGGACTTACCAGACTTCTAGGAAAAGTACATCGTTTTCGGGATCCTCTAGAGGCCTGAAACGGAGGGACGATGAGAGACCTTGCTGGCATATAGATAATACAGAGAATCTGAAGCTCGACTCACAGTTCGAAGTGTTCCTCCCACACTGGGCAGAGGGTGGCCGTTTTCACGGCAGTGTTGTACCTTCTGGTAGGGGCTGACTCGAGATAGAGGGCGCAGAAGGGATCGCTCTTGCCGTTGGAGTCCTTCGACACTAATTCCTTGGCTTCGATCACCTCTACGTTCAAGTGCATCTCTGGGGGCTGTTGTGTAGGGATGATTATTAATTTAATTTAGAAGAACTTCGTTAATAGACATGGGTACGAACACTTATAAGAATGATTGTATGTGTCACAGAGTGTCACAGACTCACCTCGAGGTTCCTAGTCTCTTCCAGGACCCTCTCATGCGTCTCGTTGTCCACCTTGAACGCATTCTGGAGGTGATTCAACAACACCTCCTGGCCACACTCGGTGGAGACGTCGTAACCGATTTGATGTTGGGTCATGTACACTAGAGCAGCATAGAGCTCCTCAATCTGTTGGAGGAAATTTGTCTGTGTGTTTGTGATTTCATTATAACTCCTGTTATTTTTAATCAATCCTGATAAAATTTTTGTCAGCTGACCTTTATGCTCTAACAGAAAATATAGCTCAATTGGTTTGCAAAAATATTAGCTATAGCTTTCTGTGTGTTTGTGATTTCATTATAACTCCTGCTATTTTTAATAAAACCCGATGAAATTTTGTTCAGCTGCTCTTTATGCTCCAACAGAAAGTATAGCCCACTTGGTTTGCAAAAATATTAGTTGTAGATGTCATTAAATATCATCGAAAAATATTAACATAATGGGAAACACATTTCTTTCTCGAATTGTTTTTGAGGGAATCCGTGAATTGAAAAAAACTGTCAGTGATTTCCTGTTAAAATAATCGCCATGAACATTTCCAAATGTGTCATGGATAAGGCCGAGGTTTATTTGTGGTAATTCGTAATGGGATTGTTGATAAGCGCAATCTGATTGCGTCATTTGTAATTGTAGCATCTGCTGTTAATAACAGGCTGACAGCATACAGGGTGGTCCAGTAGAAATTGACAATTCTATTTGATCTAAGTCACTTTGGGTTGGGGTGTGAACAAAATTGTCTAAAATGCGTCTGTTTACATTCAGATCGTATCTGAAGTATATTATTATAAGTTCGGGTGTTAATTATGGATTAGTTCATTAGTGTTTCGACTTTCTGCTCGCTGTGTATATATCGCGGAGCATCGAAGTCATAATCTATTCAGTAAATTACATCGTAACAGGAGCTGGTAATAATCGTTGGTAATAATTGGATCCCGACGGACCTTTCGCATCACCCAATGCAATAAGATTTTCGACGTACAATACTCATGGTTCAAAGGTCTTCGTGTAACACGTGTCCTAATCGAGTAAATAATTACGAAGAGGAACACGGGTGGGATAATCTTGTTTACGTTTTCGTGACGAGCTATTTAAAGAAAGCATTGTTTCGGAGGACGCGTGTCTTTTGAGATTTGCTTTGAAAGCACGTTTACTTCGCAATTATTTGTTTCGACGAGCAATAAATATTTTTAGAGAAAAGTATGGTGAATTTATTTATCGAAGGTTTATGACGATTGAGGAGTACGTCCTCGCGTGGTAGGGGTTAATCGAGTGCTATGAGAGAGCTCGACTTCCAGGTCAGCGATTTACATTTGTATAATTAATTACAGGAAAGCAGCGACTATAGTAGTTGGCATCATACCTCGTTTTTCATATTGTGTGTTTGTGATTTATTTCCAACAATTTTTGTCCAAGAACGAGGTAGATGGAAACATAAACAATGGTGGAGGATGATGTTATCAATATTCGAGATATTGCTGTATGCATACGTGTTTGGCTCATTTATATCTCAGAAGTGGCTCAACACCCTGAACTTTGATATGGTGACTACTGTACATGATTCATCGATGTCACACTGCTTTTGAAAAAATTAGAGGAAGGAGCCTTTGATAAACACTGTTGTGTACTTTTAAGGGAGAAGGCTTTAATATAAGATGTTGCATATTTTTACAATGAAACTTTTGCTAATAATATCCTCAAATTAACTCGCAAAATCGACTCACCGTCATGGCCTGCAGCATAGTGTTTATCCTGCGCTCGACCTCCGCTTTGGGCACCCCGCGGAAAGTGTTCCTGCCCCTATTGAGGGTGGCTACGCCCACGAGTGGACTCGTGCTCACCATTTTCAATTTATCGACGCTCTTCTTTCATTTCACTAACGTCCCGCGATCACTTTCGAAACACCGCGCACCTGTTCCAAGTCCCGAAACACGTCTGGTTCTTCGACTTGTTACGCGAAGATCACTTTCAATGGAAGTTAGGTGGTTTCACGTAAAACTACCTCGAGAACTCGAGGGATCTAGAGCAGCGCGACAATGACCGGCGGACGCATCGCGCAGAAAAAGGAGCAGCTAGTTTAGAACAATGACGTTCACGCAGCAGCACTCGCGGCTTCGATCGGAAGAACCCGAGATCTTCCACTGCCTGACACTTCCGCCCTAGCGCTGGAACAACAGACGAGGCGCACAGGGCGCTAAGCCATGGAACGCGCCGTATCTCGCTTACCGTTGCGTTTACGATAAAAACGCATAGGACAGAAATCATTGAAAATCAAATTTGCCAACTATTTTGTTCTATGCAGATTTTCGATAGATTCGATGGTAACCGAGATATCGACCGATACTTTCTTCTGGCTGCCCCAAAATGATACTGTGACCGATCGTTGCCTTTGCAAGAGTCAAAATTTGTTAAAATTTTGGAAATTCATAGTTTATAATATGTACTTTTTGGTAGTAAGTAAACACTGCGTTTAAAAATAAATGTTCGAAAGTTACCTTGCCTTTTCGTCACTTTGGGGCAACCCCATATCCTTCTCTTTGATAATAGAAACTCTGGAGTCCTAAACCCTCATCTATCGGAAGATTTGATAGTCGATGCTCACTAGGAACGATCAATAATGCGAACGCGGTTCGAGAGACGCTACAGGCGGTCTGGTCGAAAAAATGACATCGCCAAACACACAACACGCTCTTTGCTGATCGAAGTTGAACTTCCACGGCGACTGCGACCTCTCTTATCAATGCTACGCACACTTATTCAGTCGTCCGTATGCATAATTGAACAAGAGTGAACCTGCGATCGGAGCGACACGCGGTGATCGTGGGAATGATGCTTGAACTCCAAATAAAGTAGCCTTTTCTCGATCGAAAATCATTCGGGAACAATTTCAAGCAATTTGTCATTCCTGTAACTATTTTTTATATTTTCGAGGACCATCCCCAGTACCATCTTCAGGATCATCTTTCGCGCCGCCATCTTGAATCTAGCGGTGAGAGCTCTCACAGTTCGTAACCATCGTTCGAAACGCTATTCTCGCGGTTCTCGAATCGAATTCACGCGTGTCTAATTCGAGCCTGACCTTGGAATATCTAAAATCCACTTTTTCCTCGATTCGTGGTTACGCAAGCCACTTTGCGATTCGTTTCTGATCTTCGTTTACCAGCCGAAACGTTTAACGTTTAACGCTCTTTTTTTAGCGTCCTCGAACGCTCGGTTCGAAAGAACGAGAAGAACGCGGCGACGTCTGATCGAAATAGTTGGTTAGACGCCACTTGCTGCGAAAATGTAGTTCATTGAGAAACATCGAAACTAAAGATTTCTTGGGAGATGAATTAAGATAACTGGGTCGAGCGAAGAGCGATCGTTTGTCCGCGAACTCGTGTCTTGCGGATGAGATAAATGCACTGATAAATCGATTCCGGAGGATTCCGGAATGAAACTGATAAGAGCATGTAGCGCGAGATGGGAGAACGAAAATCAGTTTGGATCAGGGGGTCACTGGCGAACTCGAAAAGTGGGCCATAGACTTCAACGGACTCTGGCAAACGCGGCTGCCAAGTGCAGTTGACTCTGACAATGAGATTCCATTTATTTGTACACATTTCGCTATTTCGAACGGCATTGACCCCTTAATCGACGCTAGAAGGACGAAAACGTCGCACGGGCTACTGAAACGGGGACATTAACGATGCCTTCTTTCGTTATTATATATCCGAAACATTATTTAAAGATGATTTGAACTCAGGTTGCAGCTGGGTCGGAACTAGGGATGACTGGTCGCGATGGGGGCGTGGCTAAATAGGACGGAGGCGTGGTTGGGCCCGATGGGGCGTGGTTAAATTCAACGGAGTCGTAGCTAGATACGATGTGGGCGTGACTAAGGAGACTGGGGGCGTGGCTGGACGCGACGGAGGCGTGGCAGCACAATTACCCGGAGCGGTAGGGATAGTGTCGCGGTGTCCTTGGACGGCCAACAGAGTTGGACGCAACTTAACAAGATCTTCGCGAAATCAACTAAAGTTTTCACGAACTCCATGAGGTTACTTTCGAACACTCTGAAACATAACTGAACCGAGATACGATTTCCTGAAAACCTACACGATCTCAGACCTCAACAGCATCGCAACTCGTTATTATGAAACAGGAATAGCTATTTCCTCCCGCGAGAGTTTCTATAATTAAACCGCTGCTTAACCAGCGACTAAGAAAGCAATTAAATAGAAAAAGATGAGCGTACAATGGCGAGCGAATCTCGAGTGTCTCCGTCCAGCGTCTCGGCTGTGTGCGAGACGAATGACGATGTATTGAGTATCGACTATTGAGAATGACGACGGACTGGCCACGCGGTTAACTCGAGGACCAATGGCGCATGAGAAAACAAGACAATGAATCTGCACAAAGGGAAACTATGCCGTATCCTGTTTGAAGCGACCCACGGGGCAAGTGCAACCACAATGTGTTCGTATGCTCGCGCAATTGTACCCAATGAAAATTGATATACCGGCAATTAGCTCATTGACCGACAAGGCGCGTCGGATGGACGACGGTGTACACGCGTCGCGACGTTCCCCGTCCTTCGCGCGGTGCCCAATTTTCGCGATATTATACAAGCCGTACAGTGATCCAACACCCACCCATTCGTCGCGTACTATTTTATTCGGGGAACGTGGTAATTCTGGGAAAATGAGATATTTCGTGCGCTGGCCAGCGAACTTAAACTCTGCTCGTGTTTTTTTTTTCGAACAATTTTTAATCGTTGTTTATCCCTTTGCTGTCCTATGTCGAGTGGAGCTTGACAGAAACTGTACTGAAATTGAAAATATACAAATCTGGACTGCAGAGGGTTGAATGTGTTCGAACTCTTCTGTCTTCTATAAAGTTTGCGTGTGTTTGAGTTTGTGTGTGTTTGTGTGCGTGTCTTGTGTTTATTAAAATTTAATTGGGAACATATAATTTGGCCAATTTGGAACATTTCATTTTGTGTACGTTTTACACGTATTATTTAGTTTTAATATTATATAGCAATTCTGTAGGTAACAATTGTGTCAAAGTTACTGACTATTTTTGTTAGTTTCTCGACGAGATATTTGTGTTATTATTTAACGAATGGTTACGTTTTTAGATCTAACAGAATTTCTAGGTTAAGTTTCCCACTTTCAAGTGAAGTTTAATGCATTCAACATAGAGCTTGTGTCATCGGTCGACAAAATCATGCCGTGTTAAATTAACACGAAAAAAAAGATGGACTGATTGGGACACGCGATTAGTGTCGAATTAAACGCAAAATTTTCAACAGTTTACGAAATCGTACCTCCCTGGCGGAATCATTGGCGATAAGTTTCGAAGATAACTGTTCCCCGTTTATACTAACAAAGCAATTAAAAAAGACGAATCGATAGTTCAACGTAATCAGTCATACACTGACTCCGCTCTGACATCATAGTTCAGCAATTAGAGTATTTACATTTAGTCTTTCGGAATCGTGCAGAGTATCTCGTCGAATAATTACGGTCGCAGATAAATTTTAACAACATGATGAATAATAGTAATATCGTTCTCCTTCCTTTAAATAAATTCCTTTAATTCTCGAGGATCATAGTTCGCGGAGAGTGTGAAATCATTTTCTCTTTAGCGTCTCGATTCAGAGTGTAACTATGCCGCTGACAGTTTGCCAGTTTTTGATGATACGGTACAGAAGGAGATTGCCCAACCCAGTTTTCTCGGTAGGTTTGATTTATTTTTATTACCGCTCTGACGAGTGCTGCTAGCGAGGATCTGCGTCTCAACAACCAGCGAATAAGACGCATTAAAAAAAAAAAAAAAAGTAAGACTCCAATAGAACCTCCAGTAATCCGTTCCAAGTTACGTTATTCGAACCGCGTCTCATAAGAGGGTCCCACGAATTTTTTCCAAGTACAATAAATAATTCCGATGCAAGTTGTAAAATAAAAATTTGTCCTCACTTGCACGGGTCAAAGTATTATTCAAAGTCCGGAGTCTACTGTTATCAAAAAATCAGTTTATATATATCAGTTCGGGTACTGGAGGGTTTGAGGTTAGGTCTGGGGTTAAGTCTGAGGTTAAGTCTGTGGTTAAGTCTGGAGTTAGGTTCGACTCTTCTGCACGCCTTCTGATTTCCAGTACCTTTAATACTCCTGTATCACCTAAGAAGCTACTACTAACCTGCAAGAACAGAGACCTAACCTATCTACAACGTTTGTTTTACATCTTATCTTCAATAAACTACCACAGCGAGGCCAATCGGTCTAAATTTTATCTTTACATTGTTAAGTAACCCTCAACTACCACTTAGTGTGTCTTGAGCCCTAGCATACCCCATCTAAGGAGTCATTACCAGATCTTGGACTCCCTTACCCAATTGTGACATTCCTTCAACACCATATCCTTGAGAAACTATCACAGTAGGTCCACCACTATCTAAACTCTCCCTTCACACTGTTAAGTAACCCTCAACAACCTCTTGAAGCATCTCAAACCCTCGAGCACTCCACCTAAGGAGCTATTACCAGCCTCAGCTTTTTCCAACTCTCACAAACTGAGGCTTCTGGACACCTTTACCCAACTGCAACGATCCATCGACACCACATCCTCAACAAACTACCCCTAACTCCCACTTGAAGCATCTCAAACCCTCGGACACTCTACCTAAGGAGCTATCGCCTTTCCAACTCTCACAAGCTGAGGCTCCTGGACACCTTTACCCAACTGGAACGATCCATCGACACCACATCCTCAACAAACTACCCCTAACTCCCACTTGAAGGGTTTCAAACCACCTCACACCCCACAGTCACATATCGTAATCATCAGTCTAGTTACCTTCACAATAATCACTCGCGATCATCAAACCAATCTCCGCTCTCCACTCTCCAATCTCCAATCTCACATTTTGTCCAGCAATCTTCAGGTCTCGATATCGCGAGACACCGCGAGGATCCACGAAACCATGTCACAAGTGGCGCCCAGCGTCCCCGAGGGCGTCGAACGCGAAGGACGCGGGACAGGACTTCGTCGCGGGAAGACTCGACGGAAACTTGACGGAGTCGGACGGAGCACTGCCAGGAATAGACGAAACGGAGTCGTCGTACGTCGACGTATTCGAGTCGTGGTGGTGTAACGTCCGCGCGTCGGCCAACGCACGTACACCAGGGAGCCGCGTTCTCAGATTGAGCTTAACTGCTCGATTGAGCTTGGAGGATAACACCCCGTGGACAAGCGTGCGCGGCGTGTGTCGCGGTATCGGTGACATAATTGAGGCATTCACGTGACAGGCCTCTTTTCTTCCTCTATTCTCGCTTAGACAGCGCCTGGGAGCGCTGGTTCCGCTGGCTGGAACTGGACGAGACCTTCAATGGAGGATTTGGGATTCGGAGTGGGTAGAGTACCTTGCACTCTGAGCGATTCGAACCGTTTGCTCCGAGAGTCGGAAGCTGTGGAAGCTTTTGATATTTTTGCTGATCAAGAAAATTTGATGTGTCTCTGGATGAGACCTTCACAGATGATTCTGGAATTCTGGGATTTAGATTACCTTGCAGTCGTACTCTGAGTACTTGGAATGTGCTTAGAACTGTCTGTTTTGGGAGTTAGAAGCTATCGAAGTTTTTAATACTTTTGCATATTAATAATTTCGATTGAAAATTTAATGATTATGTGAAAAGGATCGTATCCATGGAATTTTCATTGTTGTTTTTACTCAGGATCCATTCTCCATGTCAATTTGAATCGAAAAGTCCTCTTCCGTTTCACAATCCGAGGCTTCGTTACCGAGATACGAGCAGTTGAAGCTTCCAGACGCGTGGACGCATGCGCAGCGACCAGCTGACTGGAGATAGAAAATGGCGCGCACCAAGAATCACACCATCAAATTTAATTCATTTATATCTAAGCGAAAGTAGTCCAGATTGAAAAATGGTAAAGGACTTTTCGATTTCATTTCTCGCGAGGAATGGATTAGTTAATTTAAAAGGCCTATTGGTTGTGTTCTGGAACGCCATGGTAAACTCAGTAGAATGAAAGAACATCTGAAAGGCTACATTTAGGATGGAGCTTCGATCGAATCGATAAAATACATATACTAGACATTCTGTTCTTTCATAAATTTTATCAGTATTTTTTCGTCTTCTAGAAATACCAAACTAATCGACTAATAGATAAATTAATATACTAAATTAATATCTACTGTGCCCCTCGCCGCTCAACTTACATATTTCTCGTCGAGCTGTAGAGAGAATTTCCCCAGTCGCATTATTCTCAATTCCAAAATTTAGACATAATGGAGGATACGGTGCAACGTCGAGTGTTTAATAGTTTCCTACCACTATAACATGACGAATAGTGGCGAAACAGGACACCTGACTACGACGGAGCTTCGTTTCGAACTGCGACCTTAACGAAATCAATAACTTCTGGTTACCATTGCGTGGCAGAGCCCGCTAGCACGATTCGGTCGAGGTTTGGAACGAATAAGTAATGGAACAATGCTATGAATAAGTTATGGAATATAGATTAAAATTTTCATAGCGACTGGAAGGAAACCGAGGTAAGAAAGAATAAAGGGGGGTTCTCAACCACCTTGGATTTTATCCATTCATAATACAAACTTATCTAATAAATACTTGCTAAACATAACCAAATTGTAATGCAATGAAAATGTAATGGAAAATGAAGTAACAATGTTGCTAAAATAATTGCAGAATATATTCAACATACATGATGTATATTTTATACATGTGTTCTAAATCATTGTACGTCATAAATGCATAAAATCCGCAGCCTAGTGATCACAAAGGACAACTACCCCCAACAGAAAACCTAACAGAGCTCATTAAAACTCGTCATCCATTTCATTCATTTTCTTATACTTTTTTCTAGTCACACAGTTTCCCATGGCCATCTGTTTCCCATAACCTCTGGCCAGAGCATTATGTAAACCAGGCGTTGACGCGATTCTCGAGTAGAACAGACCACCCCTTATCCGCGCTGACGCAGCTAAGACCGCACGAGGCTTATCAAAGTATTTTAAGTTGCCCTTTCGCGCTTCGATGACGCGTTAAATCGCTGTTATTTCGAATCGCACGATGGACCAGGTTTTCCTCGTGTACGTCGTGTCTAAGAAAAGAAACACTCGACGTCTGAAATTTAGCGAGACGGTTAACACCCGCGATCGAGACAGATTTATTACCGAGAGATCGATAAAAATGTGTTTCCCACTTGGTTTTGAAGTACAATAAAATGCCGTAGAGTTTGTGTTCAATCTCCGTTAAATTTGTATAGTCTACGGGCGCTACTAGCTCCTTGATTTCTAAGAAATGCGTTTATCGAGGTCCTACTATACCGACTGAGTTTCGAAGGCCGTCGATCAAGTAGATATCGATATCAACGTGAAATCTAAGGTAAAAGGGATCTAAAAAAAGTTCGAGGGGAATAAAAAAAAAGAAACTCACATTCCACCCCATGGATTCCGCCAAGAAGTTCGTAGCGAGCTCGTTCTCATCCCTGTCGCTGTCTGTGTCCAAAAGCGCCTCGACTGGCTCCTCGATGCTCTCCTCCTCGCTCATGTAGTCCTCTTCCTCCTTTTCCTGAGCGTCATTTCTCTTCCTAGGAAGCGGACCTTCCGCCTGCTCCTGTGCACGAACCCTTTCGGCCAACAGCGTGCCGAGATTCTCGAAGAATCCTCCATCTGACTCCTGTATTCTGCAAATCGAACATCAACAGTTGATCCTCGCGGAAATTGCCGATTTATTTAAAACCGAAGCCGTTTTTAGTAGCATTTCTTTCATTTCCAAAGCAGCGAGCGATTGCAAAAACAAAGGAAGACATGTTAGGAAAGTTAGGTTAGGGAAGAGATGACTATTGCGATCACTCGATGAAATCATGAAGAAGACGAGAAGAACTGAAGACACGAAGAATTCTGCGCTGAAAAGATGAGAGCATCAATCGTGCTAGAGCAATGCTCAGTTGGATTCCAGCCCCGATGCCATATTAATTCGACGCCATCGCGTTGGCGTGCAAGCGGTGATTCTCCGACTCTGATCGATTCCGCTAAGTGCGTTAAGAAGCGTGTTAATCGAAATCATTGAGAACTGTAATTGTCGATTTGCACGCGCTACGGTGTGTTTAGAACACTGTTCCATCTTATTGTTAGACTCGTATTTTTCCACGGTAATTATTACGTTTGAAGTACTGAATAATTTGTTATTATTCAGAACTGTTTTTCCAGAAACCTGCAAGCATCAGGAACGCTTACGCGATTCTAAGTAAAATTCTCAGTTAAATATTTACATTAAAATTGTCATAATTGACATTTATACGTATGTCATGTTCGTTTAGAAATGTATTTTCTTTTACTTTATTTTTAAAATTCGTTTTTCCACGAGTAAAATGTTTACATTGAAATCCTCATAAATAACATTCGTACGTATATTACGTTAATTTAGAAATATATTTTTTTAGAACATAGTCCATCTTAGGTATTATAATTCGTTGCATTTACCTAAGAAAGCGCCTAACTCCTAAGCTTTTATAGCGAGCGCTGTGCATGTCACGTATAATTAGTGAAACACGCCTTCTACCTTTTGTTAACGAAGTTGTGCGCTGCAAATTTCCAGTAGAATCTCGCGACGGTCACCGGTTTTGTTTCCGGGTTTTGACACATTCGAGCTGCGGCGATAGCGTAGTAAGGATGCATCTCGTCCAACTTTTCGAAGTGCGCCATTTTTCCACTACCGCTGTATTCCCCCCAAAAAAAGAAAACACGAAACACGTGACTTGAAACGAGAACTCGACATCGTTTAGCCTTGGAGGGTGAACGAAGCACTGTATAATTGAGGTTAGGTTCGACGGAAACCTAACCTTGAATGAATAATATTTTTTTTTTCTCCAAAATTAAGCATCGATCAGGAAACTGCCGGCTTAATCGCTTTAGTGTAATTGGTGACGTGTGATGAGTCGTGCGAACCATGCGCATCATGCATTTAAATGGCGATTAATTAGACGTCTTTATCGCTTACGGATGTATGAACAGTTTACACAAGGTGTAGTTAAAGTATTCGAAGGTGAGAATAATGGTAGGTATTTTTTTTTTCTGTCGACAGCCTTGGAATAATTTAACTTTGCCCCAAATACTTTCTCATGCATTCATAAACAACGTGGTCGTTTATGTGCTCCCATTTAAATGGTCCATCCTGTGTATACATGACTGCAAAGTATATTTTACGTGTAACTGATCATCCTGCCTCTTTTACAAACTCAGTTTCCATTGTCCCAGTTACCACAAGCTATGTATAAAGTATTATATAAGATTGACATGAATCGTGACCTCCAAATTTCAATAATTATGATAAAAACCGATTTCAAAATATTAAAATTCAAGTCAGAAATGAAGGTATACTATTGTACGATGGAAAACGATCATCACCTATAATTTCTTCTATAATTTTGAATACGTATTTCGAGCCACTGCACATAAACTCTAATATATCGTCATGTTCACTTCACTTTTTATTTAAACACGATTCACTTGACGAGGAACGCAATGTGGACAAGAAAACGTGTCGTTCGAATCATGTCTGCATGCGAACTGCGGAGGTAGCAGGATATTAGTAAGAAACCATCACTGTGTCTACAAACTTTCCCACGCTTTGGGCGCGTCACGTGTATGCGAAAAAAAAAAAATGGGAAATCTGCGCAATTATGAGTATGATAAATAAATGACGTTAGATAACTTGGGAATCGAGCGTGGAAACGTTGAGATAGGTGTAGATTTCTCACGACGTTTAAGGTCGTTGCAGCAGTATATTACGATATGAATTTTTGTGTAAAAAATCGTTGAAAATGGAACGAACGAAAGTTTCCATCCGAGTACGATTAACAGAATTAATAACGGTAGATTCGAGTTCTCCTTTCGTTTGTTTTCCGAAGTCACCGAGTCTCAATTTGTTTTGATCGAAAAGGAACCAACGCCATCTTGAATTTCTTCTTTTAGCGTCGATACATCTTTCTTTATCTGGATCTCTTTTATTTTGAAACCAGAAGAAGACGTGATTCACCGAATCGCATTCCATGCTGGTGCACAACAGTGGATCGGCTCTCTAAACATGTTTCTTTGCTTGCTCTCATTTTCTGCTTTGTATTGCTTGTACTTTCGCAAATGCGTCAAGTTTCGATGGTCTAATTAAGGAATAATGCCCGGGTTAGCACGGGTTCCGAAGCAAAATAACCGTGAAACTAATTCGAAATCATGCTTGTGTGTCCCGTCATACCAAAGTAAGATGTGCCGCAACATGTAGAATCTTACGTTCGTAATGTAACCTCAATGTCGTTCGAGGAGAGATAGAAAGTCTAGACAGGATATCTGCACATTTGAATTTCTGGCTATCTGAAACTGGAGTGTCTCGTGAGCAAGAAGACGAAGGTTTATAGTGATGTAAGCCAGGAGCGACCTTCGGTGCTCTCGACCGTTTCGAAACGAACTCGAACCGACTCGGTCCGCCTCTGCTCGCGTTAATCTCCGCAGTCGCCTTATTTACGTTCGTGTTTTCACATGCTCGCGTCGGAGATCGTTCACAAGAACAAGTGTGAAAACACTGGGCACGATTAAACTCGTGGAAAGTGAAAAAATAAAAATACCAATATAAACATCTTATAAATATAGAATACGTTTCTCATTATTGTTGTAGTAATAATATTGATTCCTGTCAAATTTTTAATTTTTTAATTGTAGTAATAGTTTGTAAATATAGAGTACGTTTCTCGTTACTGTCGTAGTAATATTTAGATACTTTTCAGACACTTATTTTTAATTATATCGAAAATATCAAAGAACTATAATTATAATTACCGTTGCCTTAAGTGGAACATGTAGAGTAAATTTTCTTGGAATAAGCCTGAGGCGACTAGATTTATCACGAAGCGACCCAATTTTCTCTGTCGTCTTAGAATTCTTAAGCGTGGATGTATTACTCATCTACACATATCCAACCGTTCAAACATAAATTCTCGATCATGCGGGACATTCACCTACGCGTGAATATCTCAAGTTCCTCCATTTTCCTTATTAGCGTCTCGGTAGCCAGGAAAAAAAGGGGAATTCCCGTCTAGTTCGCTGCTAATCGTTGACCCGTGGGACTAACGTCGACGCGTGGCGAAAAAGTTGTTGAATCAACGTTCGATTGTTCTTACGATTATTCATAATTACTCGAGGAAAAGGAAACAGACCGTGAACCGTGTTTATCGGAATTGACAACAGCGTTTGTTTACAAGCCTGTGTCGATACAAAGATTTTCCATAAATAGAGGTTAGGATCTGTTATTTATAGATACTGAATAATGCAAGCGTGCAAGGCGGAACTGTTTAAAATTTTGTTCGAGAAATATCGTGTCATATTTATTCATCGAAAACATAATTTTCTAGACACGAGAGGGGTCAGGTATCGATGATGGCGATCCGAAATTTTCGTCCATTTGGTAGGAAGAGGAAAATATAAATTTCATATATTTTCGGTTTGACTTTGACCAATTTAAAGACAGCGAAAAAAAGTTCGTTTTATCAACTACGTTAGGCTCATTGACAGCCACATAACAGCTGAGACATCATAAAAGAATTAATTAGCAGCTCGTGCACGTCCCCACCGCTTGGTATCCGTTTATGGAGGTCGCTCGGAATGTAAGTCTTGTTAGTATACCGCGTGCTTCTTCGGAAGTCGTGCGCACGCGACGAAATCGTCGCATTCCGATTTTCCCCGAGTGTTTTATCGCACGTGACATCAACTGATTAGCGCCACGGACACATTTGTAACACTGAAATCGGCCCTATTATACTTTACGTAATTCCTGTCCGGTCTAAACATATATTTACTAGGTTAATTAAGCAGGCTGTTTTAATCGACGACAATTGTTTTCATAGTGGAAGGGTTATTATTCATTTCACGTTCTTGCTTTAATTAATGGAAATAATAAAGTTTCTTATACATTTTTTTAATATGGTGGATAAACTCATTGATAGATTATATTTATGCATTTATGGCAAGTGAAAATATGACTAAGTATATGAGAATGTACACGAATTCAAAAATACGTAAAATATGAATTTGCATAAACATTCACATTTTACTCGCTAGCAATAAATAAACTGAAGATAAAAATTGCCGAATAATACTTCCACCTGCAAAAATGTATAAAATATCAACAATTACACGTTAAACTGTTCAGGAGATAAATACATCCATACATCCAGGACATACATCCATTTAAATTTTCATTATTCATACGAATCGATAAAAATATGAATTTGCATAAACATCCACGTTTTACTCGCTAGTACTAAGTAAACTGAAGATAAAAATTCCCGAATAAAACTTCCATCTGTTATGTGTAATTTCATAAATGACACTCGATCCATCGTTTCCTAAACATGGCGATCGGCAAGTGCCTAATTTCCAAACACGAGATCGATCGATTAAATAGCGCCCGATGAATCATGGAACCGTTGACCTTGGGCCATGGATCTCGAGGAATCGTGACGCGCGCAAGTTACGTATTCCCGAATGACCTGGAGATGCAACTCCTCCGCAGATGTTTCCCGTACACGCGTTAGTCTCGTTTTATTAATAGCACGTGCAAGCGGTGCATCCGACCGCGTTGCTTTGCATAGCAACGGTCAAAGTGCATACAGCGAAGGAAGGGGTAAGGTGCTGTTTGGCGGGAATTCGAACGTGAAAGTTCCTCGAGGACGGTCACGTGACTTTCTAGTCTAGTAGTTCTAGCGAAACGGTGACTAATGGTATGCGGCAGAGCAAATAACTTCCTTGGAGGACTTCCTCAGAAAAGATAAGTTACGCGCTCCCCTCGAAGAAGACAGGCGACAAAGACAATCTGGATGAAGTCACCTGTTACATTTTCATCTCTGACTCCTGCATCGGTAATCACAGTGAGTCATAACATAGACTCAGTGGCGACCATGTATCTCTGTTCCTTAGACACTGGATCCAAATTTCGAAACATTTAGGTTAAGTAAATTGTGTATCGCTTGCATCTCATTAAATTCGTTCGAAGTGTATTTAAAATTGTTATTTGATAATAAAAAGTATTTCATTCACGAAATGAGAATACTCAAATCCCGAATAAAAGCTTCAGAACCTCGTCTCCCATAATTCCCAAAAAGCCCCAGGAAAACACGACAAAAATTCTCGTACAGGTGCATTAGTATTAGATGCCCTAGGTCACTTACACGATCGTCACCGAATTACACGCAAGCGGTTAGTCGCAAGTGGTTGCAAGTTAGGTCACAAATCCTCGTACGCCCTTGGAGAGCCGACCCCCATAGGCGTCGCTACCTTTTCTCGTGCTCGGTTTTCTCCTGATTTTCCTTTTCTTTGGTCTCTTTCTCCTCCACGATCTTCTGATAGAAACCTTTCCACATCGCCTCCTCGTCCATCCTGGCTGACTTCTTCACGCCCAGGTAGAGTTACGACATCCTCAACAACACTTTCTACCGCTGAAACGTCACTGCGCCTCTCGTAGCCGGCTACGCACCGTCCGTCTCGTGCCTCGGAGATTTTCGCGCAACACAAACAAGGAACGACGTTAACGCCGGTAGGTCAGCTCGAGGCAAACGGTGTAGTCAATAGCAAGGCGCTGCGCCAATTCAATCGTGATTGCGTCTTCAGCCGCCAGATGGCGGATCCTCACGGATGCTGCGTCCATTGCATCCTTTAACCTAATTCTTTTCTTTATATGTATTATAAAATCTAACTCGAGTCGGTGGGATGCTTGAAAATAGTTTTGAGGATTCGATGTATATTCATTGTATATGTATGTTCATTGTTATAGATGTTTTACAGGACCGTTGTGGGTTTTTAAGTTCCGAGGCTTCGAGTTCTGTAAGTTCTGCATTTTAGCTCGAGTAGTGGATTAAGGAGATCCATCATTGCGATGACATCTCGAGGTGCGCTCTTCGAGGTGTGCCAGTAGAAGAGTAGAAGTAACTGAGATGGTTTCAGCGAATTCCTGTGAGTGTCGTTGGCACTTGAGTTATTAGTTTCACATTATTTACATGTAGAATTGATTTTTGTAGATTTTTCAGGTGCGGATGTAACGCGTTGTTTAATGTCCTGTCCTATACGCAAGCGTAGGTTCGCCATTTTCTTCATTAGGGACGCGGTCTACCTGCCCACGCCGCCATTTTTATTTTGCGCCGTGCATACAGTTATACTTTGATACATTTTAATTATATCAGATCAAATTTCTGTATGAATATTATCAGAGGACAGGAATTATAATTAATAACTAATATTTAGGCACTGGAGTATTCGACTCTGGATAACAGGAAGAAAAAGAAGCAAAGGCGCAGAGGATGACAAAATTCCATTTCACGCAATCTTTGTTTCTATTTTTACGGTTTCACCTCATATTTCCTGGACGTTATCTGGCGTTACTCACTTTTATTGTGCTCCTTTATCTTTGGCCAATATTTTTCCACGGATGCTGTCGCGGAACAATATTTACGAACGCCTCCGGCTCTAAAAATCTTTGTCACGCGTGACAAAGCGGCGCAATATTTCAAATCGACCTATCGGAAACGACTGGACCGCCGGTAGAATAAAAATATATATAGCAGAGGCAATTCAGCGAAAATGGAAGAAACTGGAGAAACGCGCTACGTCCGCCATGCTTCTCAAAACCACCCTCCTACTAATTCTAGGTAAGAATAAATAAAAGCACCTACGACAAGGATTCTTTAATTGCTACTTCTTTTAAACTGCATACAGGCGTCGCCACACGATTATCGATTTCCCAACGCCTCGATGGAAACGATTCCATCCTTCCCCTGACAAATGTGCGAAAGGAGCCCAACGAAAACTTCGTGCTGGTCAATCCAAAGCAAGTGCAGCCTCTGGAGACGACGATTCGTCGCTTCCTGTCCAGGGTGGCCACGCCTGTGAAGAGACCTATCGTGCTTCGATCCAAGAAGAACGATCTCCAATCGACCATTCGAGAAATGTGCGACTCCGTGCGCAAGAGACTAATGCAATTTGCGAATGACTGCGGACTGACGACCACTGTTAGAAGATACGAACAGGATCCGAATAACGTTTCGCTCTCCGAGGACTGGTTCTCCGAGGTTTTGCTACAGGGGGCGTACCTCCTGCGCGATCTAGGGGGCATGATCAACGAGATCGAGGGCGGAATCGATCAGTATGTTGGAGAACGCAATACTACGCATGGTATCAAGGTAGATCCGTGAGATTTTAATCAAACTTTACTTGATTGTTGTTAAATTCGCCACGGCAGTTTTGTGAGAACAATTTTGTAATTTTAACACAGATTCTTATCCCTTAAAGAGCCCTTACGGAGTTTGTTCAATTTAAATCGAAATGCATATTTGGGAAGTTGCTGGAAATTTTATATGCTATAAAAGCTGAAATTGTGAACCATTTAAAAAAATTTAACAATCATTGACCGTACCGTAACTGAAATAAAATTCATTAAAATCTGAAACCGAAGGAGGAAATAGTTCTTTAAAAAAGTTTCTCCCTTAACTCCTTGTTACTCTGAGTTTCTGAGTAAAGGTTTCATAAAATAATTCCCCCTCCAGAAACCATTCGAAGAAGATGGCCTCCAGTTCCTGGGTGTCGTGTACGACACAGCAGACTTTGGCGACAGGCTATCGCAGTGCCTCATGCAGATGACGAGCGAGGGCTACAGAAGACCCTTCAACCTCAACCAAGCTATCTTGGAAATCAGCAAGAACCCGCCAGGAATCGCTTTGCAGACTTTAAAATCCAACTTGGACAAGGCTTTACTCAACGATTCGAATAGAAATCGACGCCCACGAAGGTCCTGGAGAGTCTACCTCTGTCACGCTATTATTAAGGGCGAAGGACTCCGTTTGGAGGATTGCATGCGCGAGCTGCAGGGCCTGGAAAGGTGTCTGCATGGGTTGCAACAACGTTCTCGGGGTAAGGAGAAAGCTGGCGAGAGGAGCTCGTGGTCGAAGGCGATCCAACGGTTGAGCGATTGCAAGGTCCGGGTGGACGAGCAGGGGAAGGTACTGGTGTCCTGCAAAGCCAACCGTGGAACGGCTAGGACGATCAAGCAGAAGATGAGGTACGTGTTCGAGAGGATCCTGGATAAGAAGATACCAAGACGGTCGCCACTGCATAGGGCTGCCAGTGATCTTGGCGAGAGTTTGTCTGGGAGCAGGTTGGGACGCAGGTTCGTCGACGAGCTGTATCAGTGCTTTGGGATCTACGACGATGGCCTGAGGAAGCTGAAGAGACTGGAGGCTTCCAAGGCGAAAGACAAGGCGGCTGTGGCGAGGTTAGATAGAATTACCATTAGATATATCGTTGTTTCTGATAGATCTTCAGGAATAGAAATCGAAACTTTACCTAAAAATCAGAAGGTTTGAGGGTTTTAATTTAAATGTTGGCTTCCGTCCAGGCGCAAGGAAATCTCCAGAGCGCTATGGGTTTACAAACGGGGAGTATTCATGAGAACATTTGGCGCCATTGGGAAAATGCATCGTTCTGCTACCGGGCTGGAGACGTTCCTCGTGAAAGGGATCACTGTGGCCCTCAACGAGACCTGGCAGAGCCATGTGAAGATTCTGTCCAGCATGATAGAGTGGATGACCAAGCTTATGGAGCTTCACGTAGTTGGAAATGGTGGAAACGGGCAGACGGTGTTGGAATCCAGCGTGGAGGTTGAAGAGTCGAACGAAGACGAAGATTCCAATATGGAGGAGAGTTCCGAGGACCAGTGGGGACGGACTTTGGCTCGATCCAAAACTGGTTGGCACAATTTCTCGACGTTTTCGTATTTAAATCAAATTTTATGACATTTAGAAATCAGAGTTCTCCTTAGAAATCATAGTATCCTTTATGAATTAATTTAAATTGATGTTGCAGAGATTATGAAAATGGCGGACACCTCCATGAAGGACTTAATGGCGACCATGAATCGCGTGAGCCGACAGAAGAGCTCTAATAACACAAGCATGCTGGCGAGCCTGGCGAATAATCTTCTACTGGTCACGATGTTTATGGAAACCATGGGTTTCGTTTCCACTTTGTTCTGCTTTGGACAAGCCAATAGCGAGGCAAATTCCATCATTTCTGACGACCGGTGGGAACGCACGCGTCGATCGCTGGTCTCTTTGGATGAACGAGAAGATATCGAGTTATCTTCAGAGGATCGTTTGTTACTTGAATTTTATGAAAATAAGACGACGGTGGTCCTCAAACGTTAAAAAATTAACTCTCCAAAATGTAGAAATGATGCAACTTCTGGTGCTTGGGAAAATTGTAGTCGAGTGTAAATAATGAAAATAGAAATCCAATCTTGTGTATCTCATTGTAATTTACTGATGTATTTACCGAATAAAGAAATAAAAATTATTCTCTCTGTAACTAATTGTTTCTTTTTTTATCAAAGATATTTTATAAATATTTTTTCCGGATTTGCTCCAAGTATTTCTTGCGATTTATATAATCATGACGTTTGAATTTAATTTTAATCGTGTTTATTATATAAACATCAAAACATTATCAGTGATACATAAAGGAATAATAATTTAATTAAATTTCCCTTCTGGGATTGTAGATATATTCTCAATATTTTCTCCGTTACTATTAATTTATTATCAAAATCAATTATACACAACTATACTTTTTAACGATGCCATAAAGATCCACCGTAAATCATTGATACCGTTTTATACATTACATTTTGTAACGTGACCAAGGTACTTGCAGATATCGTTGGCAATAAATTTTGCAGATACATTCAAAACAAAAAAAATTCCCAGAATGGATCGCTGCGACTTTTACAGCTTCCGCAGATGCAGAGCGTTCGAGTTTGTCGCATTTGTTCAACATATTCGCCCCGGGAAGTAAATAGAATGCGCGTGGGAGCAGCAATTCTCTACTTAACGTGTAAGCATTACTTATCCTGCCCAATTGAGTCTTTAATTTATTTTTTAAGCAACATAAAATTTTGTTCCAGGTCTGGCGATATCGTCGTACATCGAAAATGTCTCTTGCATGGCCAATACAAAAATAATTGGAGGACGAGCTGTACATATAAGACAGCGACCATTCATGGTACAATTAATTTATTTCTTTATATATTTGTATTTGATATTTTTATATTTATAATAATTTCCAGCTATCTTTGCACAATTCTCAAAAAATTCATTCATGGTAATTAATTTATTTCCTCACATACCTGTATCTAGTATTTGTTAATTAACAATAATTTTCAGTTGTCTTTGCACAATTCTCACGGCTTCGTATGCGGCGCCAGCATACTGTCCCGAAAATGGGGAATCACCGCCCTCCACTGTGTGTAAGTTTCACGGTCGGCGCCATATTAACTTCGTTTTTCGCGTAGCACATGTGCGTGTCGTTTAATTAACGATCGTATTGATTATTCAGGATTTCAGAGGGGATAACCGATTATTACGTGCGAGCCGGGTCGAACACGCCTTACGGGGGATCGTTGCATAGGTTCACGAAGGTGTACGCGTACAACGACACCACGTTTCCGTATTGGTTTTCCAGTATGTTCCATCACGACATCGCCCTCTTCAAAGTGTGGCCGAATTTTCGTTTTTCGAGCTCGGTTCGACCTGTTCGATTGCCGAGCGAGTTCAGCCAACCGCCTCCTAAACTGTACGTTTGTGGCTGGGGTTACATTGATTTTCGAAGCGATGGCGACGTGAGTATCTTTCTTCTTGGTCAGTGTGCTTCGAGGGTTCGGAGTTCAGATTTATCCAGAAATTTCGTTTCCGAATCGCACAATTTTTTACATATTTATTGTTACTAATTTTTTGTTTATTATTGAGGCATTGAGACACTTTTTATTATTACTATTATTAGGCAATAGTCAGCAGGGTCCTGATGGGTGTTTACGTTCGTCGCACGCCATACGAAATCTGCATAAACGAGGCACCGGAGTACAAGCTACTCGTGAAAGAAGAACGACACATCTGCTACGGACAACGCGGAAAGGATTCCTGCTATGGAGATTCCGGAGGCCCTTTGGCTAGCAGAAACACCATTTACGGCGTGGTATCTTTCGGCCAAAAATGTGGCGTAGTGTCAGGGGTTTACGCCAGAGTCTCCTACTATCGAAGCTGGATTAAGCGAGTCACGAAATTGTAAGTGACCAACGAAGGAAAAGAAATAGAACCATCGTTTTTAAAAGTATACATTGTAAATATTTTCTCGATGTGTATTCGTGGGAAATAAATTTAATAGATATGAATTTAAGGGCACAGCATTAAAGAAATAAAGCTACTGTTTTAAAAAGTGTATATGGTAAATATTTTCTCGATGTGTATTCGTTGAAAATAAATATGATAAATATGAATTTAAGGGTACTGCATTAAAGAAATATTATAACTATTAAGAAACTATTATAACTATACTATTATAATACTATTATTACTATTAAGAAACTGTTATAACTATACTATTACGATACTATTATTACTATTAAGAAACTATTATATAATACTATTATAACTATTGTTTTAAAAAGTGTATATGGTAAATATTTTCTCGATGTGTATTCCTTGGAAATAAATATAATAAATATGAATTTAAGGATACTGTAGTATCGCACAGATAAAATTGTCTGAGTTAATTAGTGATGCACACGTTACGGAAGATATGGAAACAATGGTTTCCAGGAAAGACAGAAAGCCGTGACGAATGGGCAGCGTGGACCCCGTGTTCAGGTTCGATGCACACAGGAAGTCCATTACGCACGTTCTGCGCAAGATCCTGCCGCGCACACGGACACACGGCGCACGTACCGTGTACTTAGGGCTGAATGAAGTTCGAGGCCCTCGGGTAATACGTAATTACTTAGAAACTATTGTGCACGTCGCTTGATAATATCGACACGCATAACCATCGGCGAGGGAATCACCGTTTTCGATGAAAACACAACGTGAATAAGAAGAGACTATCCTGGTGCAATGCTAATATCGTTTTTTAATTACTTTTTTAATTAACGAGGATGTCGTTCAAGAATCTTCCCTTCTACGATTAACAATTGTTATCCTCGTTATTAAACCGTTAATACTGGTACGAAACCTAACTTCAACTTTTATCTACCACGAATACTATTTCAATTTGTTTCATTTTGTGGAGATATTTATTAATTCCGCCAATTTGGTCAATTCTCTGGTTATTATTTGCCAATTGACGCGACGTCTACGTCTTTCGAATTACAGTCACGTGACCGTCCACGTGTTAAGATGGCGGTCACGTTGGAAATCTCGCCCGCCTCGATTTTAAATCTCGAGGAATAACTTAAGCATTCCGTGGAGGGAGCTTGCCCGGTGGTTCGTTTGTTATTGTATGACGGTGCGCACGCGAGGGTTACACCAGCTCGCTGTCATTTAGTCCCATGACTCACCCAGACAGGTTACCCTACCTAACCACCGGCTCTTCCACTATTGTGCCGAGGGTCTTTAAACTCGCTGGCCACGTGCAACGCGAGGTGTCTTCGTAGCAGACCGTGAGAAGTCCGCTATCACTAGGAACACATCCGTCTCTTTATCATTAAGCTAGATAAAGACCTATTCGTCTAGATCAGAGCTCGGTCTGGTGTACCTCAAACCATTTTTTTTCCATTCAGGGAAAAATGAGACGTTCTCATTTGCTCCGATTGCGCAAAATTCATACTTTTAACAAAACAAAAACCTGTTGATCGAGTAGGGGTGATACTCACCTCACCACCACTTCGGGGCAAACCTTGTTCTGCATGCTCTTCAGCATCTGGCGCCTCAGCCTCACGAACCACGCGCTGGTGCACTTAGGGCTGCAGTAATCCAACGACGCACTGTCCACTGTCGCGTTGTCCGCGACATCACCGTGATTCACGATTACCCAATCCAAATTTGGAAACACTGGCAGCTCTTCGGCGCCGACAGTGATCCATGGTTGAACGGAATTTCTGAAGAATCCTTGGGAAAGGTTGGCGCTCACAGGGCGCTCCTTACCCGATCGAACCGAATTTCCCGGGCAGAGATCGGGCTCGTCGTCGGTCATTATCGATATATTACGATTCTCTAAGTACTTCTCTCTGTAGATGATCGAATCCACTGGTTTCTCTTTATCTGGAACCTTTTCGAAATTCGAGGTGACTGCACGTCTTCTTCGACGACGCTTCAACTTCGCCAATCCGGTTAACATCGCACCTGATTGGAGCAATTAACGTGCACGCGATCACCACACGACTTTGCCATGTATCAGTCCTTTAAATGTTTATTTGAATCGTTATTCAATGTGACACATTGCCTGTTTGTACAGCACAGAAGTGTTGCATTAGCAGACGAGTTCGATGGACATGTGCTTGTTTATGCTATCGACAAAGCAACGGCGCCCCATGTGCGCCTGGCACAGGAAAGAGCGAAACTGAGGAAAGACTGTAAATATTCACAGAGTGAGACGGCGATAGGTGACTATGAGCCCATGACCACAGGGAAGGGGCACCAGAGATTGTCCCTCGTGTGTCTCATGCAGAAATCCCCCATTCGACGTCAGTTCTGTTTTTTATTACGATTAGCATGAATGAATGAGGAAGTATCCAAACATAAATATCTCTAATGAGCTGTTATTACTTGCTGGAATTACTTGACAAGATTGTTGGCAGACTTTTCCTGATAGTAATGTAGAACATATCTAATGTTTTATCCTTTTTAATAAGGAAGAATTGGAGAAAATGTCTTAGGAGTGGGAATGATTTAATTAAGTTTTTAGAAGTAGTCATCTGGCCTTAATAAACCAAGCCAAATGTTTATTTTGACTGTACTTGTATATTTGGATATTTCTGTGTGGCTATATTTCTGTGTTCTGTGTTACTATATTTCTGTGTTTTTATGTTACAGTGTTTCTATATTTCTATATCTTTATATTTTTATATTTCTATATTGCTATATTTCTATATTTCTATATTTTTATATTTTTATATTTTTATATTTTTATATTTTAATATTTTAGTATTTTAATATTTTTATATTTTTATATTTTTATATTTTTATATTTCTGTATTTTTATATTTTTATATTTCAATATTGCTATACTGCTATATATTACTGCATTTCTATTATACATTTCTATATTTCTATATTTTTATATTCCTATATTGCTATACTGCTATATTCCTGCATTTCTATTATACGTTTTTATATTTCTATATTTCTGTATTTCTGTATTTCTGTATTTCCATATTTCTATATTTCTATATTTTTATATTTTTATATTTCTATATTGCTATATTGCTATATTACTATATTCCTGCATTTCTATTATACATTACTATATTTCTATATTTTTAAATTTCTATATTGCTATAATGCTATATTCCTGCATTTCTATTATACATTTCTATATTTCTATATTTCTATATTTTTATATTTCTATATTGCTATATTGCTATATTGCTATATTCCTGCATTTCTGTATTTCTATATTTTTATATTTCTGACAGTATTTATCTACAATGTCATAGAAACAAAACTGTACCATGTCCTTAACCAAACGTGCATTTTGCCTATATTTCTACGTATATTTCTTGCAAAAATCGACGAAATTGTGTCATAGACACAAAAGTGTAGCATATCCCTAAAAAAATTTTTTATTTCAACTGTATTTTATATTTCTTCAAGGAAGTAGTACTCCAGAAACAAAAGTGTTGCAAGTGATTAAAGGAATTCACATGACTTTTGCGTTATGCATTAGAATCTTCGGTGAGCCTGTACGAGTGAACGATAATGAAATGGAATTCCCCGGAGAAGGATATTGAGGTTTCCTAGCATCCTCTGTCAATCATCGCGAATTAATTGCTAACATATCGCGATAAGATCTCGACTGTCTAACGACGCGGGTATCGATAGTAAAAATTGAGATGACGTCATGAAAAATCTCCGCGTGTAGTCGTTCATGCCCGATTGTTATCCACCGCTAACGAGTCAGAACCATCCGACACACAATTGCGGCCATTATCCATCCAATTGCCACCTTTTGTGTGTCACAAGTAAGAAAAAAATTATTTACGAACGACTCGACTGCTCGAAGTGGAATTACGTTCTTGCGATGATCAGGCAAGGTAAAGTTTTAGCTAAGTCATTCGTGCAATCTTTGAGGAAGAAATTGTTAGAAATAATTCAAATGGAATTAAAGCGTTAAGAAATAGAAAATAAAAATTGTTAATTGAAAGGAAAACATAGTTAAATTTTTGCTTGGAATTTTCAAGACATTATTTAGTATTACGTTGAATATTCATAAAAAGTCCACCAGAAGTTCGTTGGAAATAATATTAGTGATAATAAGTAATTCTATTTTCAGCAGTAATAGTTGACCTTGATCACTAGTTACAGAAGTTCGACAAACACCGTAAAATACTGGGCGTGATAAATTGTTCCTGTCAGCGACGATCTGTTATTAACTGGTAATGATAACACCAGGAGCACACCATTTACGAATTCGTAAGGAATGTTGCTTCAAGATTATTTTCGATTATTCATTTACGCTTTCTCAGGTAGGGAAGCCAGAACTTGCCAGACACTGTCTCCTATAGTTTGTTTGCCACACCTACCACATTTTATTTTACAAATGATAAATGTTTTACGTTTTACTAAAAATAAAATCCATACTCCATTCCTGCAATATGCAGAGTTGATCGAAGCACTATTCTTCGAGCAACCTAAACTTTGCCCCGTTTCCTCTTTCGACCATTTTCCGAAGAAGTTATCGAGAAAAACATATCAATAAACCCGAGGCTAGTCGAAATCCAAGGTTTCGATCAACTTCGTTAACGTGTACTCACATAGGCCTGATTCCCACGCAGAGTACCTTGGGCATGGTCTGCATCCATCTGGCCTCGTACGCATCGAACGCGAATTTCGGCTGGTACGCACGTTTCCGTTTGAACGCCACCCAGGCGAGCATCTCTACAGGTGGGGGGGGTGGCTTTCACCGGTGATTTTCACGAGTAATTTTCACGGATAATTTTCACCCAAGATCTACGGAGCAACACTAGGGGAAAATCGAACGCGCGACACTGTTCCGTGGAAGTCTCGTCGAGGTAAGCTGGAAGAAGACTCCTCGAGAAAACAATGTCCCAGCTGGACGTGGTGCGGTTGTCGTCGCGAGTCGCACGGTAGCCGTGAAGGATGAGTTATTGAGGTGTCTCGAGTGGGGGTGAGAATAATCTTACACGTGACACCACGTTCAGGTTTGGTAAACAAAACCGCGACCGTGTTACGTTTCTCGTCACCGATTACGTATAATCGAACACTTGTTTCGCGTATTTTTGGTTCTTCTTTTCCGCGAGCTTCGAGTCTCGTGAATTAGGTTTGAAAATGTCACGCTGATGTCCGCGTCGTTTGACGTAACAATTGCGTAATTCGAAGGAGGCTCGCGCTCGTTCGCGGTTAATTATCATGGAGATTCTCATGAAACCAGTTCGCGTCGACTGGACACGGGATCCCGAGGGATGGTTGACCGATCCATTCGAAATTTTGGGGGAATGGTTTTGGGGTCCCATTCGTATGTACAGTTGAAATTAAAATATTAATTTTGGACACGTAGAATTGGATCTTCATGTTTTCACTATTCTTTTTTAAGGGAAGAATTGAAGAGAGGGGGTACGAAAAAATTAAAGCATTCATTTTGGAACCATAGAATTGAATTTTCTTACGTTTTCACTATTTTTTTTTTTTAAGGGGAAAATTGATGAGAGGGGGTACGAACCCCTTTTGGAACCAGGTATATTATTTCGACCGAATCGTTTCAATTTATCAATAAAATTGACTCAGATTAACCATTTTAGAGACCTAATTGCACAAGGAGCACAAGATCAGAGGACCATACTCCCCACTCCCCACCCCTAAAAAAATCCCCACACGCATATTGACATCAGCGCCAGTAAATTTCAATATATTCCATCCCTTATCCACCATTTCGAGAGCCTCGAAGGAACGAAAGTGGCCTGATCCGAACCCCTACGTCACGGCGTCATCGCGGCCGAAACGATGACGCAAATTGACTCCGTGCGGCGTCGATCAATCTCTGTTACGGGTCTCCAGCGCGCCCAGGGTTCCTCGATAATCGCGGGGATCATTAATAAAGCAAACGAACCTCGCAAATTGCCTCGAAAATCGAACATTACCGTAACGTCGAGACACACAGGGTTTCGAGGAGGGTGGAATGGGGTGGTGGTGGCACGAGGACGAGCGGAAGTAGAGGGGAAGGATGGGCACACGTAAAATCCACAAATATGCACACGCGCTCCGGCTTCGATGTAGATGTCACAGCGAAACGCGCGCAAAACGGACGCAGTCTCAGTTCCCCGGTTTCTCTCCGACGCATTCAACCGCCTTACCCCCTCGCCGGTACCCCTATCCCCACCCCCGCAGGCTGCGTCGGTACTCCCGTTCTACGCGCGATATTAAAGCCACGGCAATTAGCGGTGGGGGTTGCGCGAGAGGGCAGATGCTGAGGGCGACAGTTTCCGCGAGCCATCGACTGGTGGGGCTGGCCCGGATATGATTGGGCGTCGCGGGGGGTTAATCCCGGGCCCGGCCACACCCCGACACGTCTCAATCCATCCTGCTCCTCGCCTCTGACTACCCCACCCCCCCCCTACGGGTCGCGACTTCCGGACGTGGCTTTCGCTGGCGCGGGGAGGATGCGTCTTTGGGAAAACGCGAGGATTGATTGAGATCTTTGGCACGGCGACCTGGCCGCTATGAAAATCTTGATGGACTCCTGGAGGGAGGAGGGAGGGAGGGATGGGGTTGGTAAGTCGAGAATCTTCAGAGGGTGACGTGCGGCAAGGAAGAGCCTTGCTAATTGGCGACGATGATAGAGCCGGGAGGAATTGTTTCGGTTTGATTGTTAGTTGGGGGGAGGTGTTTTAGATTTTTTGGTTTGAGGTGGGGAATTTATTATGCCGTATGGTGCGGATTAATGCGGAATAATACGGAGTAATACGGAGTGATACGTGATAATACAAAGTAATGCAATATAATACAGAATAATACAGAATCATGCAGAGTAAGACAGAGTAATACAAGGTAATACAGAGTAATACATGGCGATACAAAACGATGCAGCATAGTACAGAATAATACAGAGTCATATATGATAATACAAAAAGATGCAGCATAATACAGAATAATACAAGGTAATACAAAGTAATACATGGCGATACAAAATGATGCAGGATAATACAGAATAATACAGAGTAGTACATGGCGATACAAAATGATGCAGCATAATACAGAATAATACAAGGTAATACAGAGCAATACATGGCAATACAAAATGATGCAGCACAATACAGAATAATATAAAATAATACTGCAATATACAGGGTTAAACGTTATTTGTTAGTGACAATATAAGGACCACAGCAAAGAAATTGATCTGGATTTGTCGTTCACTTTGGAAAAGCAAGGTATTTTATATTTTCAAGTCCAACACAGAGAAATGCCAGGGTTAAACGTCATTTTTTAGGGAGAATTTATTAAGAACAAGAAAATAAATTGAAATTGAAATTACCTAGACATTCTTTCTAAAAGTGTCCAGAACTGCTCCCTGCCGCTTACGTGGTTTGCACAGCCCATCGCGCATTCTTAATTAAGATGTCGAAAGAGCGCAATGCAAGCGTTGTTCTTTTAAAGATGGCGTCCAATTCAATAACAGGAGGTTAGAGGTACGGTTTGTCGAAAGATGAAAGGGGAAACCTCTAATAAGAGACGCGGTAATAAAAATCTCCAGATAGGAGGAGTGAGAGTGGAGAAGGAGGGGATGGAACGAAGACGAAGGAAGGAAGAATCGTGGAACGCACGCAATAGCGCTTGATGAGTGGGGAGCTAAGGATTTTTCGTTTGAAAGATCAAAAGAGGGTAATAACGTTATAGAGCCAGTTCCTTACTTTAATGCGGTATGTAGGCGATTCGGTTTAATCTGATTTCTCGATGATAATGGAACTCGTCGACTTCTCTAGCTTAGTTTGCTCACTTGTAGTTAGGGATTATAGTACTCCCTGTTAGGTTGTCACAAACATCAGTCTTTCTCAGTTTTGTCTTCAATGCAGACAAAGTTTATGGAGAATAAAACAGGTCGTCGCAATGTTATTCTCATTTACCAATTCAATTGACACGACATAGTTATTACAAGTATTCCGTATAACCTTGCCACAAGTCACTATCACACTTCAATCGAGAGGGCATAATTACTAGACTAAAAGTATTCCCTATTACCTTGTCATGAATCACTCTACCACACTGTATCCTTTCACTTACCCTTAATATATACAAAGTCAGACACCACGCACTGCAACATCGCCTTAAAAATACACCATACCATTCAAAGGAGTATCGACAACCTTCGAATGACCTTGCGAAACAACGCGAAACAAAAGACAACATTCGCGTCGTCGCATTCGTTCCTCGAAGCGATTTTCCAGTTCGAAATTAGCCGCTTATCCGAGCGTGTTCATTTTTAACGGCCACGGGACTAATTAAAGATTACGCCGAGGCAAACTTAGGCGATCCTCCGATGCGAGCGAGACTCCACGGCCTCGGGATCGTCGTCTTCGCCTTCTATATTGGCACGTAAGGGCGGCTCTTATAAAGCGGGAGCAATTATCCGGATAAAATACTCTCCGAAATTTCCGTGATAAATTTCCTGGCCGTAATAAGGGTGAGTCGCAAGTCATTTGGCCCCCGGGGCATCGAGGGGATGGGATATCGGGCTTCAATAGAAATTCTTTCCGACCCTCCCCCCACGACGACGACGCTCCAAGCGCCGCTGTGCCCGTTTAATTTAAACATTTGTCGCCGATCTCATTCAATACGGTGTTCTTCCACTTCTTCCGCTCGAAAGCTAATAATTACCGACTCTGAATGCAGTGCGAACGGGGGTGAGGAAGCTCCAGACGTTTCGGTGGGTTGCTTTTCTTTCGATCTCGAAGGACTCGGAGTTAAAATTAAAATGTACCCTTTGGATAATCGTTGATCGCTGCGTGGTAGGTTATTAGGTTATAAATAGACCGTAGATCTTTATTATTAAACATAATTACGAATTTATTTTGCTCTGTAAATATTTTATTATGATCTTTACTTTCAATGTTTTTTTTCTATATTTTTGCACGTCGTGTGCATTTTGTAATTTCTTGCACATTCGAATTTCATAAAAATGCATAAATTATTTAAAGACATGCCTGTGAGCAAAAATTTAAATTCTAGAAAGTTGTGCGCCATATTTGAAATTAAATTAAAAAATAAAATAAAATGAAATCGAAATGTAATTTTTTAGGTTATAAATATCGTAATGTTCAAAGACAAGCACTACTGTCGGTAAAGGTTAGAATTCCAAAAAGTTACGCGCCATATTTTTAATGCCACATCGCGGATGAATCGCCCGACTGAAAAATTCAATTTCCCCTGAAATTTTATGGCGTAGCGTCTTTTGAACGGGCCTGAAAGTTGCACGCGAAGTTAGCAACCCTGTGATATATACGATGTAATTACAGGGATGCATTGTTCGGTTTCGTAAAATATATTCGAGCAACGGTCGAAGTAAATTTGGGATTTATAGCTGGATCCCAACTTCATAATGGCGTCGCGGAACTTTTATCCCCCGTCCATTAAATTCGACTCTATTTTCTGCCGCTAGAGGGCTATCGGGTTTGTACAGAGGACTGATATTCGGATCCTCGATAAAATAAATCGACGAGGAACGATACAGCAATTCAATTCTTTTTTTCTTCTCGCGATTAAGTAGACGGTCGCGTAATTATTAATTATGATAGAGCGCGTGGGGCAAGAAAGCAAGTAAGATGGTGACGAAGGGGAATAAGTGATCGCGACGTGTAAAACCTGGACGTAATTAAGCACTCGCCCTTGAGCTTAAGCTCCTTAGAGGTTTTCCCGAGGCACTGAAATTCCTGCATACCCGTCAACGTCTAATGAGGGGATGAAGGTTCGGTCTAGAAAGGGGGCCAATTAGGCGAACCGTGCTTGCTGAAAATGTACGACACTTGTAAACAACGCGACGTTCAATCGAACGGTCGGAAGACGTCGCTGTTGCGTCACGCGGCGAGTGCATTATTATTAACTTAATTGCGTAACGGGGAACCTAAGTGCCAACGCCAGTCTCTATGAAGCACCAGGCGCACGTAGGTACACGTCGCCAATCCTATCCACTATTTGCGGCCAGATAGGCAGCTAATTAATCCAACTTGGAATATCATCACGCAATCCAATATTAAACATCGGAGCACGTGTCGAACATCACAGTTCATCAACTCTAAACGCATCTTCCATGCACCGAAGGATCGAAGGATTAACCCTTTGCACTCCAGAAGTGACCCTCGGGCACCACTAGGTTTTCTTTAGGTATAATTTCTTTGGAATTCGAAGTGCCAATAAAACGACTGTCGTTGAGGCAAAGACTGAATCTCAAATCTCAAATTAGAGATCTCATTTTCAAAATCAATATAATCTTAGCATTCGTGGCAATAGAAGGGTTAACCCTTTGCGCTCGACAGGTAACTCTCAGTCACCTCTAGGTTCGGAGCAGTAAATAATTTACAGTAAATCAACCAGCAATAATGTTTATTTGGGCGTAATTCTTTTAAAACTCGAAGTATCAATAAAACGAATGTCAGTGGCAATAGAATGCTGAGAAAACATCTCGAGTTGCCGATAGATACCAGGAAAAAATTCCTCGAGTGCAAAGGGTCAATGGATTTGACGGGACACCTAGCAAACTGACCGCCAAACGTTCCAAAATGCTTCATTGGTCTCTGATGCTTAGCTCTGAGGTCGCCTATCGGGGCCGGTCCTCCCGGCAAGTGAATTCATCAGCGGGTGGCGGTGGCACGATCCGAGACAACGCAAGAAAGATCACCGGGACAAAATTAAACGACCTCATCATCATTAGAACGGCCACCTAATTACAGGGAACGTCTTAGACGCGGATGACATCGTCGACGAGCCGAGAAGGCTAAGAGCCGGTACGCGGAACGGTGGTCTTCCGTGTTGGTGAGTTTATCCTCTTCCTCGCGTTCCGTGTCCGTGTGTCGAAGGGAAGGTGGCGGTGGAGGGGAAGGGGGGATAAGCCGCGTTGGTCTACAGAGGAAAGCTTATTAATGGGGCTCGCGAAGGGGGGAAGAGGGAGGGTTGGAAGGCCTAGAACAGGACGAGGGGAAGAACGAGCCTTGAGAGCTGCCGCTCGGATCCCTGGCTGGGTGGTTTGAGGCGGAGGGTGGAAAAAAAGTAACAGACTCCCCGCAAATAACCCCCCTCCCACGATGCTTCCTGGTGGGCGTGTCGCGGCGGAGGGGTGGTGGAGGGACTCGACCAACCGGTGCTCGCCTGGTGGCCGCGCTTAGGGGCTTCCTTCGTCGAACGAAAAAATATTGACGGCGGCGAGGGGGTATTCTGCGGTCCATTTGGGGGTTGCGGAGGTGAAACGCGATGCTGGACTGATTGTTAGGAGAGCGGCTACACGGGAGAGGGGGGGGTGGTGCGCAAGGCCGGGTGAATACCCCCCTCGTCACGTACGGGATCATTAGCCGGATATCCTTAGTCCTGCTGGCAAACCCTCTCTGATAGCGGTGATCCTCGTGCCTGACATCATTATCCTGGGATGCTGTGCAGCGCCAGCGCGGTTCGGCCATCCTTCCGAGCTGCCCCCGTCGTCGTTTCGGTGCGGTCCTTCGCGTTTTTCCCGTTTCCGCCGACGGTTCGAGAACTCCGCGACCCTTTCGACCGGTCGTTTCGATGATGTCGTTGGACGCGTGACGCCGGTCCACGGGGCTCCTCCGTCTGACGGACTTGTGACAGAGTGGTGCAGTGACACGAGTCTCGCCCGGGGAAAACCGATCCTGAGAGATCGCTTCGATAACAATGGGACTCGCATGACAGTGTCCGGCATCGGTCTAGCGAGGGATAAATATAACCGTGATAGTTGACTCCGGACTTTTTTCCGTGAAGTTCAGTTGACTCGTTGGGAGTTCAGTTACCGAAAGGATCGTCGCTGACGATGGAGTCGTGCGATCCGTCGGGACGCCTCACCGTCGATGACCTGTCGGACTGCAGGAGCGACAGCAGCCACTCCGAGACCCAGTTGAGAGCGTTCCAGGACTACGAACGCGTGAAGGAGTTGAACCTTTCCGTGGGCAAGTCGAAGGAGGAGACGTCGGAGCCGAAGGACTTTCACTTGGGCTTGGACCCCGGCAGGACCTCCATCCGCTTCGAGGAGTTCGAGACCACCGCGAGGAATCTCCCGATGACGCTCAACAAAGGCAAGGACTTCGGGTACATAGCGAACAGTCTGAACGAAATGGGCTACCCGTTGGACAGATCCAGCGAGAACGACGAGTCGATGGACACCACGAGCCTCTGCAGGTCCAAGAATCCGACGGCCAAGGATCTCCTGTTCAATTTCCGCGAAGGCAGACAGAAGAACGTTCACGCTGCACTGGCGCTGGACAGGTACAGCAAGGACCTCGGTTTCGCGGTGTCCGAGAAGGACATCAAGGATTTCGGGTTGCTGAAGAATTACAGCTTGGATCGGATGAAGGAGTTCAGTCTTTCGTTGGACAGAACGAGGGACGGTCACATCGGGAACTTCGCTCTCGAAAGACTGCGCGGAGGCGCTGGGATGCTGGACAGTCCTCCCGTTTTGGAGCACAACGAGTTCAAGAGCGTTCAAGTGCAGCCCAGGAGTCAGAATCTCGAGGCGATCGCGTTGGACCGCATGAGACGTTCCCATCTGCTTGGCACCGATCTGTCAGCACAGAATCTATCCTCGCACCTCCCTCATCCGCACTCCATCACTCAGATGCAGCACTCGCAGCAGCAACAGCAACAACAAGCCAAGTCCTTCACTATAGACGCGATCCTCGGGCTGAGGAACAATCCCAGGGAGAAACGCAGCCAGCAGCAACAGTACAAGAAGCATCAGGGTATTTCGATCGTTTCTCTTTTTAAATTTATGTAGTATCGAGTTTGATTTATTCTACGCTCTGTAGAATGATTTTTGTAACACCTGAGATTGGCATCGAAAGGCAAAGAACACAGCTTGCTAACTTCGCGCGAACGTCAATCCAAAACAAACGCGAGTAGAAAATATTGCGTCGATAGTTGATCGCTACGTGGTTCGGTGAAAATTTTTGTGCTGATTTATCGCATTTTGAAAAATTCCTGTTCGTCGTGGCAGCGATCGACAGTTATTGCGAACTGTAATAACTCGTCGATAGTAGCAACGTTCTGAGATCTTTGGTTACTTAGTCGCAGCCTGGTTCTTGTCGCAAGGTATAGATTCTGACGTTTCCATAACCTTTTTAACCGACTTCGAAAAAGGAGGAGGGTACTCGATTCGACATGTATATATACTGTTTCTTCATAACTTTGAAAATTTCGTTCCAATGACGCGTGACGATTAGATTTTCCAAAAACAAAATCTTTTCACAATTTAGACGAGTTAAAGATTCTCTCCATATTTGAATCGAAAACTGAATAAAGGCAATCAAGGATACTACTTTTGAAACGAAGAATATTGTTCCTTGCGTAACAATAATATGCAACATATTTCTAGGATCAATTTTCCATGTTGATACTAATTAAAAAGCTCCTTTACAATTTCGCAATCGAACGTTTCGCTACCGAGATACACGCAGCTGAAGTTTCGCGCGTGTGACGCGTGTGCGCATGCGTAATCACGCGATCAGCTGACGGGTAACAAAAATGGCGCGTGCTGTTTCAGCAAACTTCAACCGCTAATATCTCCATAACGAAACGTTCGATTGCGAAACGGTAAAGGACTTTACCATTCCTTTTCGCGCGAAGAATTTACCTCCGTGAAAAACTCCAGCGAATAAATTAAATTACCGTTGTTATGATATCCGTAACGCTAAAATGGGCAAAGAACGCAGTTTGTAACGTTGTAAAATTCGATTTAGCATATCAGTTTATGATCTGTCGATTCCAGGCCAGGAAGGGGGAACGAAGAACAGTGGCTCGAGCTCCTGTTCCAGCGGTAGTGGTAAGCTGAAGAGGGTGCGAACGATCTTCACTGCCGAGCAACTGGAGCGGCTGGAGGGTGAATTCGCGCGTCAACAGTACATGGTGGGCCCGGAACGTCTGTACCTGGCGCACGCACTGAGGCTGACGGAGGCCCAAGTGAAGGTCTGGTTCCAGAACCGACGGATCAAGTGGCGGAAGCACCACCACGAGCAGCAGAGCCAGAGGGTGCACGAGTTCCAGCGCACGCTGACCTCCTCGCTGGAGCACGAGGACAGCAACGAAACCGACAAATGGTGAAAGGATTTCGTGCTCCTCGATCGTGAACGTTTCCTCATCCCACCCTGCGCGTCCCTCGATCCTAGGTACCTTCCAAGTCTCGCCTCGAACGCGATCGAGGACGAGCTGACAGCGCTGACGTCCTCGAGGCATCCGGACACCGTTGTTTCCGTTTCCCCGAGGGTCACGTCCCTCGAGTCCAAACCGAAAAGGAACAGTTCTAGCTAGAATAAGGTAACGGGTGACGATTCTAGCTTGAAGTAGCTAGCAGTCGAAGAACAGTTCTAGATTACACGTAGAAGCCGGCGGCTCCAGCTTCGTGCGACGCGAAGCCTTGCTCGAGGACGCTTGTAGATCTCGAGGAAGTGTGATCAGTGTGTTCCACGCGGAACTAACCCCGGCTGACGATCCTCGATCGTTCAATCTGATATAAAAAAAAAACTTTGGAGAAGCTGGAAGAGCTTCTCGAATATTTAAGAGACAATCTAGTGACCCTGACTCGTGTAACGAAATTAGTGTCCATAATTTCTTTCAAATGTCTTGACAGTGTTGGACGATATCGTGGTATAATAACGCGACGTACGAAACCTTGTGGATATGTAAATTCTTTTAGAACGCGCGCAAAGGTGGACGTTTGAACGGTTCTTGTAGAGATTGGAGGAGACAATCGCAACCATGAAGCAAGTAGAATGTCATAAATCGAAGTACATGCAGCCGCTTCCCGACGGCAGGAACTCGCCTGACGTGTATTGGAACCATCAGCAGAAGAAGAGTCAGTATCCTCCTCATGGCAGGGGTAGCAGGTGTGTAACGTTAGATTGTCTTAAAAAGGACCGTCGATTTTACTAAAATATTTCTTGGTTATTTACACGTCTGTGAATGAAATCACGACTGCTTCAGTGCACTGCGAATAAACTAGTGACGTCACAGGTGGATGACTACTAGCGCCACTAGTTTGCGTGCTCGCCGTGCGCTGAAAAGATCCCGACGCCCAGCGCTGTCCTGAACAATAAGTGGCTGATCCCGCAATACCTTGCACGGTTTCTCACGCAAAAGAATTTTATATTTTCTCAAGGAGCCCCGAAGCCCTGGCGAGCTACTCCTTTTTGACTGCTTACAAGCCACCGAGGACTCACGCGTGTTCCGGTCAAGTCTGCCCCAAGTACACGTCTTCCCACGGTCCTGACGTGTCGCGCCACGGTCCCCAGAGTCATTCCAAACTCCCCAGAGACAAGTACGCCGTTAATTTCTCGAGGAAAAATCGCTACGACGAGGATTCGGGGAACAACGAGAAACGAAATTACTTCGAGGAGGAATTGGGGAACTTCACCGAGGACGCTGAAGAAGACGTGGAGGGAGAAGCTACAGGTGAACCTGGCTTTGTGAGGGACAAACGTTGAGGGACACATTAGTCTGTTGGGTCGGAAAAGCTCGCCACGAACAGATGAGCCCATGAGTGGTAATATCTAGACCTTGCTATGACAGAGGACGAAGCAGGCGAATTCTTGGCCAAGGACTACGACGAGCAGGAGGCTGACGATGAGGTAGACGAGGAATCCGACGCGCCGCAGACCTACAGAGCCAAGAGAGGTAAGAAGGAGGCGTTGCTGAGGCTACAACGATGGAGACACTCTGAACAGCAGCAGGACCCCCGAAGACACTGCCATCAGCAGTGCGTATCGGCTCAAGGCCAAGGACATTCCTCATCTCCCAGGTCAGTATAGCGACCTAGTATACCATCAGAAATTGTCGATGCTGTTACTAGTCTGTTAGTATCCACACTTTGAAACGTCACTGTGCTTAGGTACTACCACAACGTCGCAGAGCACGACGTCTCCCCGGCCCCGTCAGAAGAAGACTTCGTCCCGACGTCCCTGAAGAGTCCTACGAGACGATCAGCCGCGGACTATCATCAGTGGACGCCTCCCTCGAGAGGCGAGTCTGATCGCTACGATGGCTTAGCAATGCCAATCCAGCCTCGACGAGCCCGCACAAAACCAGAAATGGACCGCCTGATAGAGTCCGAGTTGGGCAAACTCAAGAAGTGCAATCGCTGTGGTAGCCTGTCGAATAAGAAGAGCGAGCCTCCTAAGAACAACTGCAGGTTCGATGACCGCTCGAACTTTCCTGCCAAGGGACCAATCGGTGAGCTCTTCTATTTGCCACTGGGTTTGTGCTTGGGTTTGGGCTTGCTAGGTCTCTAGGGCGTAGGATCTTGAATTATTCAGAGCTCTGCTCTTCCTGTCACGGATTCTGTCCTGAACCTTAGGTCCTGGTTAGTCTTGTCTAGTCTTGCTAGGTCTCCAGAGTCTAGAATTCCTAGGTCTTGCATGTCTAGCCTTGCTAGGTTTTGAGAATCTAGACATCCTAGGTCCTCCTTGGCTAGCCTTCCTAGGTCCCCAGAGCCTAGACTCTTGAACCATTCAGACCTGTACTGTCCCCGTCACAGAGATCCTCTTCTCCAATGTCTAATTATCCTTGCCTAGTCTTCCTAGGTCCCCAGAATCTAGATTCTCGAACCACTCAAACCTTTACTCTTCCCGTCACAGAGATCCTGTCCCCCAGTGCTTCATTCTCATGATTCCTTCTCGTTTTCTAGGCGACGAGCCCGACATCCACGATCAGGCGTACTACGGCCGAAGCAGCCTCAGGCACTCATCGAAGGACCCTAACGACGTCTCCTCGAGCCCCTACTCGAGTAAACAGCGCAGATCGAGGGAAGTCAATTCCCCACCGATCTACGAAGTCGCCGAGCATAACCAGCTCGACCACCTCTCGAACGATTACTCGAGGTCCTCGTCGAGGTACCACAGGAAAGCTGCGGACGTGTTCCCAGAGAAGATGAAACGTTCCGTGCACACGTCCCACGATATTCCGCGCGGGACTCGTTACGAGGAATAACACCTGGATTCTCCCAAACTAGAGTCTCGAATACATCAAACCACGTCCGGCAACCTGTGATGTCGTGCAAGCGCCGAAGACCTGGAAGCATTGAAAATTCACGTGAAAGTCTTTCGTCTCTAATTCCGCTTAGGGTCCTAGGGTCCTAGTAAGGCCGTGTTTGGGCCCATTTTCATTGGAAGAACCCGACCAGTCCGAGCAGTCGATCCTAACCTCAAAAGATGCTCGTCCAGCGCGACGAGTTATCCTGCGATCTTTCGAGGTATTCCTGCGCTAGCTCGCGTGGGATGTAGTTACGAGTTTGTATCCGATCGAATGCGTTTGAAGGCACCCCTTCGTCGGGTGCGAGAACTTAGAGAGCGTCGCGACGTAGTAATACTTCTATCCGATCCTTTACCTCCTAACTGGTTGTGTAATATATATTTTTGTAACTGTCCTCGAGTAGATGTTAACTGTGCGTTGTCCGCAACCAGATTCTGCGAGAGCACCGACACCACTGTACATATAGGCGAAGCTACACTTGATTTGGGTCGAACGCGTCCTCCGCTTCTCGTCCTCGCTGTGACGACCTTCTAACCACGTTTCTTCGGCACCGACGCACAAAAATCGATTGTATATACGTAACACCACTAATGTTTCTTGTGTACACGTACGCGTACATGTTGCAAAAAAAAAAAAGGAAATAAATCTTCGAATCTATACGTGGCGAGTCAATCTTTTTCCTTCTCGTCCTTCGCACATTTACATCCTTGCTTGGGGTCGTTAACGTTGATCGAACTAAGGGATAGGTCGGATGGATGACACACATTTGATTAATAAATGATAATATATTTAACATAAGAAATGAAATATGAAATTAGATCGCGAACTCACACACAACGTCATATTCTTTCTCGCTCCGTCCTAACTCGCACACTAAGACCCATTTTCATGCACGATTTATATAAAAACAATTTCCATCGTCGTTTCACCTTTCCTGAGGACGCGTCGATTAATTTATTGAACCGAGTTTAACGGTGTAATAAATACTTTATTTTTCTTCAAACTTAGCAATCGAAAATCTCATCGAAACGTAAATGCTTCCTCCAATTGTTTCTGTCCGTTTTATTCTCGACTCGAAAAGCTTCGAGTAACCTTAATTAAAGACAAGTACCGTCGTCGGTTTTATTTTCATTATAGGTCGATCGCGGTGAAAATGGCGGCAAAGTTATTTCAGTCAAGGGTAAGGCAACGATTAAGCTCCTCGAAAACCTCCCTCTCGCGGCTTGTTTTCTTCTTCCAATTGCTAGTAATTAATTAGTAATGAGCCTCGCGCTCTTTCTGGGATTTTATTTGCCTCGCTACAAGAGGGGGCGGAGGGGGGCCGCGGGAGGCGAGTGGCGCAGGCTTTTTGCCGAGCCACAAAGGCAGAAGCTCTCAGCGGAGCTTTTGTTTAAATATTAATAACGCGCTGAAACTCTGTCGCTCTCTAGCGAGCGGAAGCCCCGAGCTTTGTACAATTAAACTTAATATCTTTATTCTATCGGACCGTCCAAAGCGGATATTATTTATTGCGGTACGAGCTGCGGCGAGGAGGGAGGCGGACGCTGCCGCCAAAAACACGATAACAATTATTTCCAGCGACGTTCCCTCCAAATTGGACTGAATTAACATTTTTCAGATTGAATATTACGACGTTTCGTACTCTTTCCTTATGACGGTGACTCCAGCCTCCATAAACGTCGAGTCCAGCATGAAGTGGACGACAATAAGCGAAACAGGTAGAACGTTGTAGTCGTTGATTTCCTGTACACGCACGCAAACGTGACACTGTCACGGAAAAATCTGACGTGGATGACGTTGGTAACTAATATTCGCTCGTTACGCGCACCCCTTTTGTCGTCCGTGATAAATTAGCCGTCGACCCATGTCAAAGGGCTACAAAGAAAGCAAACCTTCGATGGAGAATCGTACGGACTTCGCTATCACACCGTCGCGGTAGGCGATATCGATTTCTTTGATCTCACGGTACGAATCAGTTTGGATGAGTCGTGGACGTGCTCTCGTATGATTTATATTATATTGTCATATCCGATCTAGCATTGCAGTACTGGAACACAGAATGTGCGATTAGTGTTTAGACTAGACAGGAATATATTTTACTTTGCAAATATTGTGATGTGAAATTTATTTTCAATATATTTTATATTATAGTATACCGTGTGTATTTTATGCAATTAAATCTTTGCAAACGTACCTACAAAAATTGAACCTAAATAAAAATATGTTTCCACCCGCAGATATTATAACATGAACTTTATTTTCAATCTTGTTTATATCACTGCATACTGTGTGTATTTTGCACATTTAAATCTCCCATAAATGCACAAAAATGCTCGGTCCAGTGATCAGCAGCCATCGCAATCTCTGCGTAGACAATTTTCCAAGTCTTCCTCTTCCTAATCCAAATCAATTAATCGCATAAGCGTCCCCAAACCGCAGCAACGTCAGGTGGGTTCAATCCTATTAAAACGTACGTTTCGAAATAATCCGCGAAGGAAAATCTCGGGGCGCGGAGAACGCGTATGAAAATCGACGAGAGAAAAGAGCGATAGGTGATAAGCCTCGATATCTGGAGCTACACCCCATGCGCGAGATGTAAGCTCCGCCTATCGCTGGGTTACACCGGTACTTCCAAGACCCCCGTGAACCCCCCACTCCTCCGTACGAGGGGATAACCCAACCCCCAGTACCATCGTCGTTGGCATCCGCGGCATTCCAATTAGCTCGCGAATCAAAAGAGCCCCACTGCCTTTGTGGGGTCTCACCCTCCCCAGTAAACTGTCTCCATCCCTCTTCCACCCCCTCCCTCCACCCCTCTCCGCCACCATACGTTGGTCTTCTCCTTCCTCGCGTTCGTTCGGTCGTTCGTCTCTCTCTTTCCGTCGCCCACGCGTTCCCTTATCGTTCTCCTCGTCCCTCTTTTCCCTTCCGCCGTTCCCTTTTCCTCCGACCCTCCTCACCGCCCTCACTCGCCCCTCCCCCACCCCCCCTCGCCACATCGAATCTTTCCTCCGCAGTTTTAACTTCACGACACGCGTTCTGTCGTTCGCTGAATCGCGAGTAGCGTGGAATATTTCCACCGCAGCGAATCGCGACGCAGGACCCCGGGGGTCACGTGGTGTCCTCCCCCCCCCCCCCGTTGATTACTCTTTTTTTCTCGGAAAGCATGGTCTCCATTTTCGGTGTTTCGCGTTCTCGTTGCGTCGAAGAGATCGCGTTAGGATTCTTTAGCGAACCCGTAGGTAGTGGGAACGAAAAATAAGAGGCACTCTCGGGAGATTCGAACCCCCACGATCCTGGGATTGAAAGTCGATCGTTTTTCCTACACGACCAGTCCTGCGATTCGTTTTCGAATGCTACGAAACATGTTTTGACAGTAACGAAAGGTGGAGATTGATATCGCAGATCCTCCGGTGTCTAATTATTCTCGTCTGGTCTTTGCTAGGTCTTCGCAGCTTAGACTCTTGAACCATTCGATGTCAATAAATCGATGGGTCGTTCTTTCGAAAGGGGACGAGTTGGAGGAGCTCGCCATTTTTCGATCCATCTGAGTAAATAATTAAATATCCTGTTTTGCTCGACTCCCCTCCAGAAAATATAATGTCTAGCCTTGCACAGGACCTAAAAACTAACCAAAGGACCTGCTCGATGTCCTCGCGGCGTCACTCGAAACCGGGATACCTATGCAGACGAGGCCCCCCGGGAGGTAATTGAAATCGGAGGAAACCGCTCGTGACGTTTTACCTCCTGCTTGGCCGCGACGAAGCGGAACACAAATTTTATTACGGGCGCGCCTCTATCCACTTCGTTAGATACCACTTTGTTTATCATTCGCGGATATTAAAATCGTCGACGTGGCGCACCGGTTCGCCCCGCCCCCTCCCCTCACTCCCTCTCTCTAGCGTACACGTATATACACGTCGACATCCGATTCCCCGGTGAATCCGGCGACCGTGTTTTTCGGGTGGTCGTAAGCACGATGGAACTCCCGTTTTCGAGATTAAAATCCAACGTTAAGAATTCCACGTTCGAGCGAGCCGATGACCGTATCGAGCTTTTCGCCCCCCCCCCCCCCCTCCACCATCCCGCCGTCGCCCTTGTCCGCCAGCCAAAGGTTTTTTATTACTTTCCGCGGGCCGTTTATGAAATTACGGCGCGAATTTTTTCGCTAATTGCCAGAGCGTCCTCCGGACGCGGCCGATTGGAACGTTGGAAATTGATGTAACCCGCTCCCGCGAAATTATGTCAAAGCATACGAGCGGAAACGGGTTATTGAAATGTTTGTTTTTTTTTTAGAGGGCGGCGAGGGGCGAGAGGGTAGCTACAGAGCGCGGACGGATAAAATTAAACGAATCACTCGATTAATTCGACCTTTCAACGATCTAGATTTTTTGATTTTAGTTCTTGTTGAGTTCTTGTTGAGGTTTTCTCGATGTTGTTCCAGGAAGGGTCGGGTGTACGAGTGTAATAAGTGTGACTATGTATTTAGGGCTTATGAAAATATGGGCATACGGTGAGAATGTGCACGAATGCAAAAATATATAAAAATAACTGTCAGAAAGTGACTTTTTTTTTTTTAACCGATTTCGGAAAGGAGAAGGTGTATATTCGACAGGTATATATTTTTATTATCATAACCAATTTGTCTGAAAAACTATCATCCTAAACGAACAAAAGATATTCTTCGAAGATCATCTGATGTTTACATTCGTGACTCTTTACTACTCTCTACTAGAGAGAAATAATTCTTGTACAACTATAATTATAATTATAACCTAAGAATAATCACGTTTGAATTTGCCATTTCAGTAGCTATAAGACTAGAATTTGTTTGTCAGTCATATGCTCCCCTCTGAATCAAACATTTTCTTCTGAAGGCATATCTTCGTATCATTAAAAGCAACAGAGATATTTTAGGTAAAAGTTTTAGGTGACTAAATTTCCAGCTAAATTTTGCATAAACATCTGCAGGTAATAAGGATCACGTTCTGTGATATTACGAATTTTTCAAGGACCGAATAATCGCAGCAATGCGTAGATGGCCACGCAGAATATGTCGGCACGATCAAAGAGCATTCCTTTGCCCGGAACACGGTGGAAAGCCCCGGTCGGATTCATATCGAACGATGACTGAACCCGTAATTGGCATAAGCAAACGGTGGAATATTCGAGAAGAATGGAAGTCTGCAAATCTCTGCTCTTCGATAACAGAAAACACCGAGGAATGATGATGACAGTGGTCGAGGGGAAAAATGATATTTTAGTGATACTTTAGGTTAGGTGATCTAAACATGTATTAACCCTTTGCACTCGAGAGATGACTCTCAGTCGTCATTAGGTTTCACGCAGCGAATCTATCAGCAATAATGTTTCTTTAGGTTTAATTTCTTTGGAACTCGAAGTGACCTGATTCTCAAATCTCGAATCTGGCAGATACTAGAAAAAAGGCCTCGAGTGCAAAGGGTTAATATTTGATTGGTCGACGTCAATGCAGCATGGATTTGAAACTGCGTTCTAACATTATTATTTGTTTATATTGAGTTGCCCGGAAAGTTCGTGCCTATTTTTAAGAAAAATTCAAAGGCATATTTGAATTTTGATGTATATTTATTGAATTATATATGTACCATTTTGTTCCACAACTTTTCCATATTTTAAGGAATGTATATATGTTATTTGTTTTCAGCCATTCCGACATATTCAGACCTGTGCCGTCTACTAGAAATCGGCATGGACTTTCCAGACAGCCCAATAATTTGCAGTGTGATTTGAAGATAAGCGATTTCCATATAATATAAACTCTTCAAAAATCACAAATTTTTGTTTGGAGATTCTCGATAAAAAGATTTTTCCAAGTGTATCGATTTCCATGCGAAGGAAACAGAAAATCTAGAGGCTCGTGGACGTTGGTCCAATTAACGTTGTCGACGCGATAACGAGTGAGCCCACCATTTAATTTATCGTACGATGAAACGACTGTTCGCAACAAATCGCAATATTCTTCCGAGATTCGTTTGTCTCGCGTCACCGAACAGCATGACCGATGCCTCCGTTATTAAGGGGTCGAGAAAGCATACAAATATTTTCGTTGCGATTAGTCGCGCGCAATGTGGAACGTCCGACTGCACCTGCATCTCTGAAACCGACACCATACATCATAACTTCGATCACGGGCCCGCCACTGCCGGAGGAAGAGCTTCAATAACGGTGCAATCTCATTCAGACGGTGGTTAGCGTTGGGTAGAAACGAACACCCGTTACGAATTCATTCGAACAAGCGCCGAACTATGACTCGAGGTTAGTCTTATTCTTTACGTCGAATCCTACAATTCTCAAGACTTGAATTATGTAACAGTTGTCGAAATATTAACTCTCCTCTTGAAATATTAACAATTGTAATAAAATAATTTTTGGATAAAGAATATAACCGGCTTCGAAAAAATATTAAAATTGCACTAAAAAGTATGAAATAATTTCTATTTCATTTATATTAAATGATATTCAATAATATATTACATTTCTATTTCCTTTATATTAAATTGATATAAAATTGATCCTCTTAACGCTACTAAATCGAATAAAAAATGTTCTTTTCCTTACAGGGCAACCAAACTCTTATTTATATATTTCATTAATTTAAGGTTGAATTAATGATAAATTCTTGATCGTTAAATCGGTCGACGACTGTCACTGATAGCGACCACGAATATACATGTCGTAAAAAGCATAACCGCTTCGCAGGAGCCGAATAGAAGGGGGGAAGGGGGCTGCACGCAGAGGGGTTGCGTATAGCTCGCATTCATAACATCAGACGGGGTAATAAAAGTCAGCACCCCCTTTCCTCCCCCGCTCTTTCCATTTCGTCTCCCACCATCGCCTCGAGAATAGGAGGGGTCGCAGAGGCACGTAGGTGAGTCAAAAAGCGACAAGGGAGGGACGATGCGGGTCATATTATTCTGTAACGTCGACGGATTTTTCTCATAAACGTCTATGCACATATTTTTTTTTCATACGAGCTCGAAATTACTGTATGAAGAAGAAACGAGTGCTAATTGGTAAGTAAAAGATTCGGGCTGTTCCTAATTTCTTCTCTGTTTGTTTAAACTATTGGAAATGGGGTATAATGAAACAATGAGATTCTAATTTTATTAATTAAAAGTTCTAGCTGTATGAAGCGCAATTTTATCTGTTTAGGCTCTGGGAAACTATAGGAAGGTTCCTTAATGGCACTTGAGAGGGCAGGCCATATCCAAAACTTTCTCTTTTCTTGTTTTGCAGTGACAGGTGTATATACATACGCATATTCTCAGTACATTTATTTTTGTAGTAAAATAAAAGATTGAACTGTAATAAATATTCCAACACAGATAATACACTAAAACAGATATTCAGGTGGTCCATGCATTTGGTCCACTCTGTACATAACAGTCTATAAAATAGAAACTATAAAGAGTTTTCGATTTTCTTTAGTATAATGTTATTCGCCATAAAATTCTCCATAATTTGCTGTCTCATTTAATCACCTGTGCCTATTTTGTAGCCTCCTGTTTTCCTCTACTTCCACGAAACGTTTCAAAATTTTCTGAATGTTTTCAGTGCACTGTACACGACACGCGTAATCTGCATCTGCACCTGGCGATCAACACGTCAACGAGTCAAATAAGCATCAGGAATTTCAAGGCGGATTCATTAAACGTGTCTCTTTCGAAGGGTTGCAGGTTCAAAGATCGAGCTTGCACGTTCCCCGTGGCCGATTAAAGGGAAGAACGATCGTATCTTCGGCAGTCACTTTGTCCCCCCGACCGATGTAATCCCCTTGTAAACTACCGCGTCCCCCATGTCGCCAAGGGTCAAGTGTTTCCAGCCACTTGAACGCACAGCAAGGGGGAAATAGGGTCCCGGACCGAAAGAATCGCAACTATTTCATTTCAGGGGCAGATTAGACGGATTAGCGACCGACGACACGACGAAACGCTATTTAGAACTGTCAGTTACGCAACTGCATTCCGCAGGGGATGCTGGAGAATATTATTTTTTGGAAATCGTCCACCCCCGATGCCGTAGAAACGTTTATGCTTGGTCCATGGGGGGCTTTACGCCCCTCGTGACACCCCCCCCCCCATTGTTATCGTTTTCATGTTGCGTCAGTTGGATGCTTGACTTCAATATTTATGTGTATTTTTGTTTATCTCAATCCTGAATTTAAGGCCCCCCCTCATTATTTTTAATAGCGATGATGATATGTTTCGTTTTTAACGGAATACCCTGTATATAAATTAACGAATTGAGTTATTTTATGGAAATCATCCATCTCGCTGCAAAAATATTTATGCTTGGTCCAAGGGGGGTTTTATACCCTTGTGACTCTCTCCCTCTCTCTCTCACTGTTATCGTTATCATATTGTGATATCTGGTTGCTCGATTTCAATATTTATGTGTATTCTTATTGTTTGAATACTACATTTAAAGTAAAAATAAAAATTGACCAGTTTGTAGAAGGGAACCCCTCTCATTATATAAAATCACGAATACCTTGTGTATAATATCACGAAGTGGGGAATTAACTTTAAATGTTTATGTTAATTAAGTAGCTCGAAATTTTCAGGTGGACATGAAACGTTTGAGGATCGTGCACGGTATCAATATTCGCATCATGCGCGTTAATTAAGTACCCCTTTGAGCACGTAATATCTTTATCTGTGCTGGAACCTTTCGTTTCGGACAAAGGGTTTAAGCCGAAAATCCGATTCGGATGTTTAATTTAGAGTAACTTTGTGTCCCAGCCCTGCTACAAATACATCCAACCAAAGAAGAATATCCAGATAATGAATAACGATTTTAACGAGAGAGAAACAATTTATACACGCTTATACCGAAGGACGGAGTACTGTTAACAAGCAATCCGTCCATTGAAACGGAAACTATTTTGCTTTTTTATCGATACATTTCATTTTTCAAACAGATACATTTCAGATTAAAAGTTGAGTAATTAAAATTTTAGATTGTTACCTTTTGTCTGCAGTCGTCAGGTTCTTTTTCCGCGTTGTACGCTCCTGAGATTGAAGTGCATAGGAATAGAAAAGGACGCGATCACATGGTGACAGGAAAAACTGAATAAAATTCTGTCCGTCATTCTTAAATGAACAATCGATTGACCAGGCTTCAATATTTTTGAAATCTTTAACTTCCGTCCAAAATTGGTTATTAATAATTGTATATTTCTTGATTTTCCTGATTTTCAGTTAACACATACGTACAGAGTACCGAAACTGTGAGTAAGTGAACTCGCGGGAAACTGTTACATGTTCGAAGAAGAAATTTGGACTACCATTTTTTGAAGTGAAATAAAATTGTAAACTTTAAGTAATTCCGGAGATTTTATATTTTGTATGAAATTGGCATTCCTTTAACGTATATTTAGATTGGTTTCGATACTGTCATTGCTTTTTATTAAGTATTTCATTTTAGAAATTGATAAATGCGTACCGCTGTCACGTTCAAACTATTCAAACTGTCCGCGCAAAGCATGCTGGGTAAAATATTGCAAAAACTTCCATTCCCGATCGGTGGCTGGAAGCGTCTAGATCGATTCTGCGATTGAAGATGAATTATTCAATTAATTTTTTTACTTTCTTCGCTGCGATGCGTCTAAATTGTACTACAACCTTCAAGAAATAATTATTGTTACTCCGTATGTGCTGTCCATCTGTATTTTAAAGGTAAGATACGCTTAAATATGTGTTCTCGACACACAGCCGAATCAGTTAGAAGCGCATAGAATGTTAAAGTAGCTTATAACGATTTTCTGCATAATGATTCAATCATTTTTCACTTTCTCTATGAAGCAAACAATTCTTTAATTTGCAGTGACTAACAGTTACCTTCAATTAATCTTTTTTTTAGCATATACTGGATGTAGCGTTTGAATCCACGCTGTGGTGGAACATTGCCTTGAATGTCGAACGATTGAATTTCTACGACTTGTCTATGATTGGTGAGTTGCATTTGTTATTTTCATTGTCTTTTAAACAAAAGTAAAACAAGTTCGTAAATAGCGAAGTATAAAATGGACATATATTCTGAATATTTTGTGACGTACAAAAGTTCACATTCCATGGCAGTTCTGTTAAATTATTTTGTCTAAATATAATGTATATCACTACTAAGCAACATGTTCGTTGAATATAAACTTCAATTTTTGAGAAAATTGCTTGATTTTGTAAAGATGGCGCATTGAAGTAACATTTGTTCGTTCTCAAATCATCTCGAGTCATTCAAGTAAAACCTTTCATTAAATGTTAAATTACAAAAGAAACTACAAACCATTAATTTATGCTATTAATATGCATAATTGGAATTGTTACGACGCATTTGATGTAATGTAGAAACTTATACATTAACATAGCAAATTTCGTGGATGGCTTAAGCATGTGCATAGCATTATAAACATTATATTTTCCAGTCATATTGTGGAAACTTACTACTCAATTCACTAACTGCATATTTAAAACATTTTTGACATTAAAATAATCATTTATCGTGTTTCCGAAATATCAGAGAAACTTTTAATGATAGATTTTTCACGACAGCTATTAAAAGTAATTTTAAAAACTTTGCAGACATTTTAAATATTGTACACTTACAATAAAATATGAACATTTAATTATTTATACAATATTATGAATAGAACAATACTTTTTATTGGAACAGAAATTATATGTTACAAATGGCTAACTTTATTTAATCTTTATAAAAAATATAAAGCTATTTTGGTGAAAAAATCTGTTATTATAAGTTTCTGCAATTGGTTCAAAGTCGCATATATAATATAATTGAAAAATCACAGTTCTCTTATTAACTAAATTGTGACCTGCTTCCGTGTATGCTCTTATCCAGAGTTCAGACTTTAGTATTTCAAATCATGAGTTCCTCTTTTCTTGGAAGCAGATCACATATTTAATAATCCTATATACCTTGACTGTGCATTATGCATTCCGCATTATGCAGTTAATCAATTACATCTGATCAGGGAATTTATTTCCCTTATATTATCGATAACTAAACATAAGATTCAGTTATCCAACTATTAAAGAAGCAATTATGTAAAAAATTTCTATCATAATTTAAATATTGACATTTTTATGTATCCATGTTAAACATAACAAAAATTACATTAACTTTAACCTAAAGCAATAAGGGAAAATTTCAATTTCTATATTTGTCTTTAGAAAGCAAAATGATTCTTATTGAAATATTTATCGCAATAAATAAATTGCTTCTTTCGAACAATAAGACTAGCTGGAATTTCAAAACCTGTATTCTAGTTTCTCATTAGATATAAGTACAGGACTCTCGAAAAGTCTGAGGCAGACTAAATGTTCCATTAGTATAAAAAATGAATACGTATAAATATAATATGTACGACTATGTTTCAATATTATAGCATATAATGTTAATACTTTTTAAATATTCCATACGCGCGTTATCGATCTTTGGTAACTTTTAGTTATCAACATTCAGTCGCTTTACCAGCGTGGCGATGCTTGTGGTAAACTTTGTTGAGTTAGTAACGACGGTCCACTGAAAAATAATGTTAAGTATTTTATGAAAAATAACAAAGACAGCATTAACAATTTAAATTTCATTTTACATACCTCCACGCGATAAGAGGTGTTAGCCTTTCGGTTAGTCTTTGGTAATTTCTTTCTAATTCTCGTTGGTAATCACGCTGATCCGGACCAATTAGATTTTTGTTTCTTCTCAATGCGTCGAGACACTTTTTCGAAAAATCTTTAAAACATAAACGCAACTTGTGTTGCAATTTCGTAGGCTGTGCATTTTGTTCGCGTAATCCAGAAAGAAACACAACTGCAACTTCTGCAGGGCCTTGGTTAACCGTTGTCCCAATGCAACCTTGCAATACCATTTGCAACATTTTCGCATCTGGCGGTTCTTGAGCTGTGGCTGCAGCAACCTATACAAAATTTAAGCGAATAGTTTAAAAGAATATTAACAAAATTTTAATTTAAATCTTCTAATTTATACGTACCTCTGCAGTTTTCTTTTGTATGTCTTCTATAGCAACTTCGATTGGACTCAAAACTATTTGCTTCCTAGCAACTACACGAATTCTTGTTTTCAAGTATGGGAAATGTGTAGCTACCGTTAGAATTGTTTTACGCTTGCACTGCTCTCTCAATTCTCCGTGAGCCTTACCACCAGGTGTAAAAGGTGTCGCATACACGAATCGTTCTGAGAATAATTCATAGCGATGACAATAATATAATAATTAAAGTTATTAAAATTGATACTCACTGATATTAAAATTTCTATGAAAAATAGTTGGTCTGTGCCTAAGTTCGTGTGGCTCAAAGTATGGTTCTACGTAAGTGATTTGAACGTAGGCTTTATCTGGTTCTAGTTTGCTGGGGTCTACGGGATTGGAATCTTTTATTATCACGATATTCTCCGTGCCAAATCTTTCAGCGTAAAAGTTTTCTAGCCTAGAAAATATTTCTGGCAATTTCGTTAAAGTGGGTTCCTTGTAAACGAATTCTTCGCCAGCTAGATCTCCAAATCTTCCTCCGTAAAAACCTACTCTGAAGTATGTACCGAATACTCGTTTTCCTGCTAGTTGTTCTACACGTGTGTATGCCTCGTGAAGTTTACTGTAAATAAAAGTTAGAACATAGATACCAACCATAGTTTGAGAAACACGATTTTAGGAGGATTTTATATACAGTACCCATGAATGTTAGCTAATTTTTTGTAATCATGCGCGGCTTCTGCTATTGGAAGTAATACTCTGTACACATCAGGAATGGCTTCATACATGCCAGCCGCGTGGAAGGAACTAGCAGCGTGTTCCAATAAACCTGCTAGTCCACTTTCTGAGAAATCGGGCCCTAAACACAGGCCTTCCTCTCTTCTGGCTAACACGTCGTCTCCAACAGCACTTTCCTCTAAAGCATTTGGCGTAACAGGACACAGAGCTACAGCACCTACTGGTCGACCACCACCTCCTGGTTCCAATAGGTGTAGATACTCTGCTACCAAAGCTGCACTGTGTACCAGACACATAGCAGCTTCCGTGTGATTCTTTCTTTCCATATGCTGTTGAGCCATATTTGCCAGCCACGTGAGTCTGAGATCTGGTGATCCTTGGTAGCCTTTCGCGATTCTATAGAATTTATTTTAGTACAGCTTAGGTTTTATATTTTATATTTATATTTTACGTTTATCAAATAAATGACACACCTGTACATAAGATCTAGGAGCATTTCAGGATCCTCTTGGAATTCTTTCATTTTAACGGTATCGGACAGTATCATATGTAGATTGAACAAAAGATCCTTTACTTGCTCTGGAAAACTCGTGTCTGCCAATTCTGTGTCTCTCTCAGCGTACACCAGTACAGTCTTCAGCGCTCTCCTAAGTGCTCCTTCGCTAGGTGCTCTTCCCCTTCCAACAAGAGCTGATAAAGACGTCGTTACTTGCATCTTAACTCGCGCGAAGTTCTAGAATCGTCACGTTGTGTATTTAGATAATATATTTAACAAATCAAACAAGAAGGTATTCTCGAAGCACTTACATTACCAATTTCGAAATTTTGACGCATCAGCAAATAAAGGCTGGCTGCAGCATGGCTGCGAACAGCACTCAAAGGAGAGCTGCACCTAGTGAGTAGCGTTAGGCACAGATCTCCACATCTTTCGCTTTCCTCATCGAACAGAGCACTGTGATACTTGAATACCAAAGCTCTTTGTGTATTGAACATATGTTGCAATACAGATGTGCTTTGATTTCTAGCTAATGCCCTTAACAGCACTTTTAATACTGCTCCTACGACTGCACCTATATAATTTTAAGAACAATTTATTACTTAGTCTATCGTGGAGAGACTTTACTTTTGCTTACCTCCACCGCCATCAGCCTGAACAACTGTTTCCAAAGCGTCTAAAACCACAAGAGACGCTTCAGCTGCTAAGGCACCTTCTATATGAGCATCTTGCTCCACAGCTCTCCCTTCTGATTGCTCGCAAGACCTTTGAAAACAGAAATCAGTAGTAAACTCCTATCGATGGAGTCTTCGCAAACTCGTGACAATACCTGTAAGGCATTTGGTCTTTCCGCCACCTCAACTTGTCTCCAGTCAGTCTTTCCTTCCTGCGAAGCATCATTTCGCTCCTGGCACTTCCTTGACCTAGAATAACATCTTCCAATCTGGATCTGATGTCGCTGGTGGCAGCAGCTTGCGGTGGAAGTCTTTTCAACGCTTTCTTGCCCTTGTACTCGAAAGCTGCTGTGGCAATATTTAGAACTTGAAGAAGGCACAATATACGCCTGGAACTCAACTCTGAACACCATTGCACCAACGCTGACTGTTCCAGTCCCTTGAGCACCCACAGAACGCACATGAGAAGATGTCGCGTGGCTTCTGAACTTAAGGAAACTCTGCACTGGGTGCCTGCAGTGTCTGCAGATACTCCGCCAGCTATAGCTAGAGCCACGGATTGCGTGATGGACGCGGATTCGTCGGGGTACACGCTCTTATCTTTGGAATCCCAATGGTACAATTGAGGCAAAGCATCCATTATGATGTTCAGAAGTGGCAAATACAGAGCAGCGACTCGAGCTCTGGCTGCAGGATCGGAGTATCTCGAATCTACGTCGTGGTACGCCATCAGGTGTCTAACCGTTCCAATGGCCTTATTCTGAAGCATGGGATTCGGTATTTCCAACGTGTTGGACAGGTCCGACAACACGATTCCTACTAAAAAGTGTTGCTGTCTGAATTCCTGGCTGAGTTCGGAAAATCTGGCGCGATCGCCAGGGACGAGAGTAGATATCAAACTGCCCGAGCTGCCTGTGGACGGACTAGGGGACGCTGGAGCTGATCCCGACGTGTATCCAGTCCCGAAAGGAAGATTCAAAGCCACATAGTGCTCGTGAGAACACACCGTTCGCACAAGGTCCAACTTCAACGCAAAAAGGCCAGCTGAATCAGGAATATGCATGGACGCATCCGATAGAGAGCAACACGCAGCACGAATGAGCGACAAAACGAAGCCCCTATCCATTATCGACAGCAAATCTGAGAGGAAGTTACCAAGACTGGATATCAAATTATTGGGCACCCTGTTCTCTTTTCCACATCGCGACACCACTTCCGAAGTTAGCGCTGCCGTAAGGGTCGCTACGTCGTCGCAGAACTGAGGAGAGAACCTCGATTTTCTGGGAGCATCCAGCATCCCTAATTCCGCCAGTGTCACGACCATGGATCGAACGATCAGTTCCAAGAAAAACCACGAATAGGTGACCGCGAGGTCGCGTGCTTGGCCCGTGGACACAACCCAATGCAAGGCGAGTTCTTCGTGAAGAAGCCTCCTCGACGATTGACTGTTTATAGAAGGCGATTCCTGACGCATCGACGCAGTACGATCCAGACCCCGGGAATGCATTTCCATCTCCAAGTCTTCCAGAGGTAGATCAGGATTGCTTTGAGCTCGCGCGATGCCTGGAGTGTTCGCCATTCTCGGCAAAGAGCACTGATATGCCACGTATGTGGCCAAGAGAGCGTGCCTTCCGTGCGCGTCTAATTGACCATCCGGTAGATTGGTAATATTTCGTACCAGCAGGCCTATTGCTTCGAAAACGGTTGCCGCCACGTTGAGTGGCTGAGATGGTAATATTGGAGGACGTACTAGAAGCGATATTAACTGATCCAGTAGCTGAGGCAGCGATCGCACCAAAGCCGAATGCGATGCTCTTGCCAATTCCAAGAGTGCAGATTTAAGCTCGGATTCCATTCCTGCTTCGCCGATACGAGGAGGTACTTGGCCGGTTTCCAAGTAACCGCACAGCGATAAAAATCTGTAATTCGATTTCAATTTAGCACGGGGGGGGTTCTATTTTGGCTATTTTTGTTAAATATCCGGTGAAACTTATGAGTCGCCATACCTGTCGATATATTTGTCCTGGGGATGAACACTGGATACTGGTTCTAAAATTACTGTGAAGACTCCTCTGTGGGCATCGACCCATCTCGTACCTGGCAAAAGCACGTCAGGTGCGATATAAGAATAATTCGCTGGGGGTGGATCTAGCATCGCTGGAAGACTGAATTCGCCAGATTGTAGGTGTCCATCTCTCAGTAGTGGCAACCACTGAACATATTAAATTAAATGCTTAGGTAGTTACGATAGGTTCCTGCAATAAACAACGTAATTATTCTTACCGTGTACGCCACAGCAGTTTCGACGTTCGGTTGCTCTGCCTTCTTTTGGCAACTGATGTGATAGAATGTAAACAACAAATGGTGTTTCGCACTTAAATCAGCTGGAAGACGAATTTTCACCTCGTCGTAGAAATTCGGATTTTTATTATGATACGAGACGGAAGTGAAGCACTCGTGGGTCATTTCCGGACAGGACGATCTTCCGAAAATGGCTGTAAGGGCGTCAGCTTCTTGTTCGCCACCCATCAGCTGCATTCTCACAGCGATATTTCGTGCAGAACCGGTTCTGGAGCTGAAATTTGCTTCCTGAAACATATTGTCGACATCAGCAATTGATTTTAATTAACGCAAAGCGATCGTTGGTAATTTACCTTAGGGTAAATGTAAAGTAGATTGCGATACGTTAAATCTGGTGACACAATTTCGCTAGGGAATTCGAGTATTTCTTTAACTGGTCGACTTTTCTCGTCTGGATAGGGCACCAGTCTTCTGAGGTCAGGATCCAGGCATCTAGGTAGCTCTTCAGGTCTGGGACTAAGGTCTAGTTTCAATATACCTGGTAGGCACTTCAGTCGTTTCAGGTTGGAACCTGGTCTTCTTAGCTCAACTAAGAGTTTATAAAGGTCTTCGTCCCTCAGCCGTTCGCTTTCTTGTTTGAAGAAACTCGAAACAGTCAATGTGATAGGTCTGAAAGTGTCGAGGCAATTAGCAAAGTCATCTGGAGACCAACTGCGCCTTTTATCAGAGCTCCGTCTTTCGAGGGAACCTCTTCGAGTCGGAGGTTCAACTTTTTTACGCCACTGTTCAAGTCCTCCCGACTTTCTGTCTAACGAACCAGCACTTCCAGTGCTATCCGTGTCTCCACCACCTCCTATCACGCCAGAAAGGTGGATGGCAGTCCACGCAAGCGGCATTCTATACCTACCTAAGCGTTCGCATGCAGCTGCAGCAGCAGCTCTTACCTATTTCGAAGAAATTTTTTATTTGAACACAGTCAAACTTAATCAAACCGACTCAATTATTAGTAAAACTCGCGTTTACCTTGTCTTTATTTTTATCCTCGCGTACGTACGGTTCTGCGCATTCCGAGATATCGCCTTGCAATACTTTTTCAAGTCTAACGACTAAGAACAAATCCGGACTCGGTTTACTGATACTCATTATACAACTTCTTGCCAAAGTACTAGCATCACTGTATGCGATATGACCACCGAGCATTCTTTTCAAACCTTCCGAGTTCATGTCCACGTAAAAGTTTTCGGAGACCTGCGATTTTCCAGTTCAGTTAGAAAATGTGTGTTCGCTTATTTTTCAGAACGAAAGTTAGATCAAATACCTTCTTCTTCTCCCTAGCATCATACAATGCCAGGCTTGCAAAAATTGGTTCAACTTCCAGTTCCAATTTCAGTTGAAGACATTTCACGAGTATTTTGTGAGCAAATGGGTCTGTAGGTTCTGGTGCAGCACCAATTTCTTGCCACTCGTCGTCAGGTGAAGCTGGAGGTGCATAAAGTGGAAATAATGCTTCCTGAAATTAATATCGACACAGCAAATTATCAAAATTTTATTGCATTGTTATATTCGACACATACTTGACGATCTTCCGAGCGCTTTTGCTCGTTCATCTGGTCGATAGTTTCAGGGCAGACACGATCCAACAAGCTTGGAAGAAGAGGGTCGTGTTGTGAATGCCTTAAATCTAAACTTGCCCAAGATCCTCTTGGTGTATCACCACAATTCGATAAATCCTCCTCTTCATTTGGTGAACCAGAGCCATTTGTGTCCTCTTGATCCACCTGTTTTACATATAGGCATATTTAACTCGAGAATTAATTATTTGATTAATATGACTTGTTTCAAGCACCTCAAAATCTTGTCTTGGAGTATCTTGCAACAATCTGTCCCTTGCAATAGGAGACACTCTACGCTTGTATTTTCTGTGTACCACTACCCAATCCGAAGTAAAACTTTCAATACACCTTCTAACATAAGGAGATACTGTGTCCCTGAAAATGAACAACAGTTGTCAATTAAGACCCTAAGTGATGCTAGTTTTGTGGGTATTTTGAAATTATTCTTACAGAGACTCATAGGGCACAATTGGTTCTTCGGTTCGAATCTTCCTTTTCACAACAGTAAGTTCAACATCTGCTGGTGGGAAATCTAGTATTGATTTCAGAGGATCACGATCAAGGGCTGTCTGATGTTGACCCAGGAACTCTTCGTAGTCCAAAGGTTCTAGTACTTCGCATAATGACATCTTGGAAAAGTAAATATATGATTAATATAGATAGCTTGGGCATCATTGGTGTTGCTGATGACATACCGTAGAAGAAAAACCTGAGAAAGTACTGCCACTCTTTGATAAATCACGAGAATATGAGGTAGAAGTAGCAATTTGTCGTCTTACATCAGCTGCATGCTGTTTACTCAATTTTTGAGTAAAAGCTCGCTGCATGGATGACATTATAAATGCCGGGGTAAAATACTCCTTGGATGAAATCCTAGACATTTCGTGAACGCAAAAACGAAAAATTAAACAAGTTAAATAACGTAATAGATAAGTGTAACATGATTTTCACGACTGTAATTGAGATCGTCTCATTGATTTCTATTCAAATTGGTTTCCATATATTTTTCACTCGTAGAACTTTACACTGTTTAATTGAGACCATTATTGAAACAATTGCATGCACACTTTTACGATGTTCAGTTAAGCATGTAATTAACGTAAATTTAATAAAGACTAACGTGCAGGAGTGAAATGTTATACGTACGTGACTTTATGTTTACTAAACGTCCATTATGTAAAAATTACGAACACGTTCGAGTCAATATTTTAATATTTTGACAGTTCTTGTCATAAACTTTTGTTGCTCAAGGGCTATGCCTTCAGGAAGCCAAAATTTCCATTAACGTTAGAGTAGTATAGTGTAGAGGGGAAACATTTGGGATTGGATGATAGCAGCCTCTCTGATAACTACCGCTACCTTACGACAGGATTACGTACTACGTTCTCGCATTGATTAAATTTCATTCGCTATAACTGTCGATTCTTATTTAATTTTTAAGTATTTCTAAATCAGATCGAACACGACGAAAATGAATATTTATTGTTTTAGAAAGTCAGGTTTCGAATTGTTTACAAGTTATTACAATCCAAGTACCTTTGAGGTATCGACGTTGCTGAGCATGGCGCAGCTAGTTACAAACGGTTTGAGTTTTTCCCCTAGTCGGTATACACTGGGTGACGAAATAAAACGGGATTCAGATGAGTAATTAGTACATTTTAACTTCGATATTATTTATAGACTCATTTTGCGTAGCGTGTACGTTTAGAAATTCTTATTTCTCATTAATAATATATGAATTAATTTTTACATATATCTATACTTCCGAGAAATCGATACACCCGTTATAGTTCATCTTCGAAGCCCTACGACTCTTCTAACGTGTCGAACTGTCGAACAAACAATTGAATTTTCCACATTGGAACCATACATTCTGTGTATACATATGTTTGCTCGAGAGGGTGCAACGTGCTTTTTAAAGTTTCGTAAGGCTTTGTTTACACACCCTGACGACGGAACTGAGTCGTTCAACTCAAGACTTCCTTGTCGCTTCTATGTTCGATGAAACGAATACATTTTAAATTAACAAGGAAGACTCGTATTAATATAATTAAGAAAACCATATCGTTACTTCAAACCTACGAAACGAAGTTCCATCTATTTTTAATTCGTTAGAAGAAGGACGGTCCAAGCTCTTTCGTGACGCTAGCAGCTGTCTACTTTGTAATATCAAAGTTGTTGCTTCTGCCCTGCGGGACGGACACTTGTCGATGCGCCACGTCGCTTGGCAGCGAAATTCCTTCGAACGGCGAGCTTGTACCTGTCTCTGAAGCTAGCTGGCATGTCGCTAAGGTAGCAGGTGGCCATGTCATCGCGAGGGGAGGGAAAAAGAATCCCGCCGCTCTCGTGTTTGCCAGAAGCGAGTTCACAAAGGAGCACGATCTTTCCTTCCACCCGTATGTGCTCTTCCCCCAAACGAGCCCCACGAGCGAAACTTTCCATTCTACGGGTAATTTCGCATTCCTCCTCGAATTTATTCCTCGAAATCGGTGTCCCGAACACCCTGGAACTCGGAACGAGCCATGAAAAAACTTTCAGCGATTTTGCCCGCAATACCGTGTAAGTTTTCCATTCGAGCTGCTCTCGTGAAACGGGGATGGCAAGTACTGGCAAGTACTCGTCTCACGAGTATGATACGGAGTGTATTCGATGGACGTTTGATGGCTAGGGGGATTCTTTGAACTATTCTGATAATAAGAACTTCCGTATGACGTCTCTATTTCGTTAGGACTTCTGAAACTTTTTTTTTTTTACATGGAGAATGCATTTATGGCCCCAACTCTTGAAAGGAGGGGTAAGTGTGGGACTCACCCCTCAGAAGGAGGGGAATTCGTAAATACTAAAACTCCCCAGTGGCCGGCCTCGGCGCTTTGGGGAGAGACACCGGGATCTGCTTCGAATACTACCGGTACTCCTCCCGCGTCCCCTCCACCATGCGATGGCGGAGTGCCGTCTCCAGTGGGGAGCCACCGGACCGCGGTTGCAACTACCCACAGTCACTCCTGCCCCTTTTAGTCGCCTCTTACGACAGTTTTTGGTGTAGTTTCCTTGAGTTAGTAGTTGTGATGCGTTAGAATAGTGTATGAGAGTATCGCAGTCTCGACTAACCTTAATTGACCTTCCCTGACCCTGAAATAACATTGCTCGACCGTCGGAATGTCTTATAAGGGGCTCGAAATAACACAGAATTGCGTATAAGTTTAACGAACATTTGGCGGGAACAGTGGCCAGGATCGGGTGTCGGGAATCGGAAGGATTTCGCTTTGATCTCATGGCGAAACTCCCGGGGATTTGGCCGTGGAAAACTTTGATGGCCTGAAAGGATTTTTCTCGGGACAGTACTCAGACCGCGTCGCAGCGAATTCCTGGCAGTATCCTTGGGAAGGGAATAAAGTAGAAAGGGTTGATGGCTCGTGACAGAATGAAAAGTATCGGTCCGGAGTTCCTTCCCCCGTTCCTTTATTTTCTTGGGTATATATTCTCCCTGGCTACGCGGCAGAGAAAGCACTGCGACCAGGAAGCATTCGTTTTCCCTCGCTTATTTTATTAACGCGCAGTTAATTCCCAGGCATGTATCTCTCTCCCAGTGTTCCTCTTTTCTTTTTTTCTCCCGTCCCGTGTATATCCGCCGCTTTTTTCCCATCTGCTCGTTATCGTCAGCCGGTGTGTTTCCCTCTTCCGCCACGCGGTCCGGTATTCGAACCCGATCCCTTTGATTTCCCACGAAGCTCCGTGCTTTCTCCGTTCTACTTTAACCTGAAAAGTTCCCGATAAAATTAGGGGTCGGAGTTAAAGACTGGTAATCTCTGGAGTTGGGCAGTATCGACTAATTGTATATTTCCTGGGTATTTTCTGGGGCGAAATGAAGCTCCACGGGAAGTCCTCTGATAAAAGGCAGGGCTTTTATTGGTTTCGCTCCGCAAAGGTATAACTGCGACGCTCACGGCGTGCGATGCGTTTATTCTTCCTCCGTTTGAGTCAATTTCGCGACTCTCGTATTTAACACTCGAGTGAAAAAAGACTCGCTGGAAACTCAGAGTGCAAAATGGAAGTTTTAAATTTTAGACTTTTTTATTGGAGAAAAATTCGGAATACCACGATTTATGACCTGGTACCGCCCATAGTTTTCATTCAACGAGGGAGAAATCTGATAACGGTTCCATCCTAGTTTCAGATTGTATCGGTACACTTTTTCTTTCCTGTTTTTGCCAAAATTATTCGGTACAGGTATCGAATAGCGCTGGTAGCCGGTTCTTAAAATAGAAGGGTGTTACCGGTTTGCAAAACGAAAGCCTCTATGTCTACTGGACAGGATCGTGTTGGTATGTGTTCGCCTTTAGGCGAATGAGAGGTGTGCAACGCGCGCGGAAAAAAAACCCAGGTGGAGGCGGTTCGGCGACAACTCGTGATCGCAAAAAAACAAAAGCTGACGCCGCGGCAAGTGGAAAACTCGCGGCTGTCGATAAATCTCGTGGCGCTGAGTGTGACTAGAGACACGTTTAGTATTTCCTCCGGAACGAGTTGAGGGATTTGATGAAAGACTTTTTTGGCCGTGAAACTGTTCGTTCGAAACATGTCCATGAATAAAACATGGATTAAAAATTATCGTTATTCAATCACACGAAAAAATAATAAAGTTTTCGATAGCGGATGGCTTAACGAGTGGTCAGAATAAATAGTAACGAGACGTTTACAAAATTTCGACTCGAAAGATTAAGCTTGATTAACTCGACACCCGTTGTGTGCGGCGCTTCGTTAACTCCGACGCATCGACTTCCTCGGGATTAGGTTTGGTACGTTAGGCTGCATCCTCAAGGCCTTTGCACCTACAGGCACCTCCACCACAGAGGTCTTCCACGATCCACGCTGTACCTACATCTCAAGGAGACGATGAATCGCAAGTACAGCGACTGCTTTTGGGAATTTAATCATCCGGTTCGAGTAACCACGCGCTGCTCCTCGCCAACCCCCTTGAGATCTTGCGGAGTTTCCGTACTTCGAGGAGTGCGCTACTCTGTCTCAACTGCGAAAAAACAGTAATTACAGTCGCTTGTAATAATCAGTGCTTCCCGTGGCTAATTAGAAAATGTAGACCCTAAAACAGACACCGAGAACTCGGGATCACTCATGGTGGTTCATTAGCATCGGGAGGATAATAACAATGTCGTATGGAATCGTTTGAGGTCGGAGTCCAAAGGATAAAATTCTAATCTTCTTGAAGACAGTCGTACCGAAATAATATAACGAGTCACGTGTAAGAGGCCAAATCTCGACGTTAAATAAATAAAGGAAACGAGCAAAATACTTTTTGCGAGACCAAGAACTCGAGAATCACTCATGGCACTTCGTTAGAATCAAGAGGATAATAACAACGTTGGATGGAATCGCTTGAGGTTAGAAACTAAAGACTACGGACCGAGGATAACATTTTGAAATAATAGAGCGAGTCTCGTATAAGATGCGCCAGCTTGACGTTAAGTAAATAAATAAAGAAAACAAGGAAAATACTTTTCGCGAAACCAAGGCGTGCGTCGCTGGAGGAAAATTCAACGACGAAGACGGCGCGGTTATTCGAGAAACACGTCCACAACATTAAGGCGGACACGTGTCCCGATGCCAGGGATATTTATCATCCTGAAAATCTCTGGGGCGGCCGGCACGATGACGATTTTCCTCCCGTGTCTGAAAACGCAAGAAAAGGGTTTCTACTGACGGGGCCAGCCAGCATGAATAAATGAACGTGACCTTAAGGTTCGGCGTGCTGTCGTTGAGACGTTTACACGTACTCTTTGGACGGACGGAGACGCGCTTAGCCTCGTTTCCGTTAATCCCGCGATGGTTCGAGGCGGCAGCCATCCAGCGTTGCGTGTTTGTCCCCGTCTTATTAATTTACAAGGCGGTGGGAGGGAACAGGAGCGGTTGGATGTTGAATAAATATCCAGGAGACGAGAACGAAATTCGGGATACCCCGGGCCCTCGAAAGCACACCGTGGAGCGCAGAGGCAAGCACGGTGTAAGACCGTGTTTAATTTATTTCGACTGCCAAGGACCCGGGCATTAAGCTTCCACTATTCTCCTCCTCTGCCGTCCTTATTTGCCTTGCATTCGTCACCGGGCGGGAGTACGTTTCGTCTCTAACAATAAGAACGCCTCGGGCATGGTTTCCTCCACTCGCTTCACGCAGCCTAATCCTTTTCCTTTCGCGTTTGTCCCTCGTTCGCCACGCAAATTACACATCATGAGTTGCAAGAAACGTTCACCTAATCTCCGTCGCCGACGTATTAACGTGGATTTACGTTACGTGCAGATTTGGGGCCACGCCACGTGCAAAAGAAACCACAGGTTCCGATCGCGGCTAATTCTGGTATTATGATAAGAAGATCATGGGAAGAACCTGTTGGATAAGGTAGAGCACTTTAGATTATCGACAGGTCGCTCTGCGTTACCAGCAGCGCGTTCTATATTGCCAACAGGGAATGCATTCTACAGAATCGACATAGTACTCTAGCTTATCGATCTTGCACTGCGTTTAGGATTCCTCGCGAGATGTTCTACATTGCCAACAGAGAATACACTCTACAGTATCGACATAGGACTCTAGCTTATCGATCTTGCACTGCGTTTAGGATTCCTCGCGAGATGTTCTACATTGCCAACAGAGAATGCATTCTACAGAATCGACATAGTACTCTAGCTTATCGATCTTGCACTGCGTTTAGCATTCCCCGCAAGATGTCGTGATTTAGAGCAAACATTACCACCAGCATGGAATCTTATTACTATGTAACTAATTTCCCTTGCATTCGTCACTGAGTGGAAGTACAGTTCGCCTCCAACAATAAGAACGCCTCGGGCAGGGTTTCCTCTACCCGCTTCGCGCAGCCTCTTCCTTTGTCGATTCCCATTATCTCGTTACGCTAGGCTAGAGAGTCTTAATTTTTTTAATTCGCGACACAATTATACAAACAGCGTTTAATACTTTTTAACAAACCAATGTTAATATTTCCCGAATTTCCTTCGTCTTCGAAGTCGCTAGAAGTAACTAATAATTCTAAATTTACGAAAAATGATCACTTCGGAAATTCGTTGCAGCTTCTCGACGCGATCAAAGAAATCGTATCGTTACGTTAATTACATTTTGAGGTGCTCGCGTGTCTATCCAATTTCAGCTCAGATCGATACCCATTACTTGATACGAATGTTTCTGTTACGAGTAAAATTAAAAAAAAAAAAAAAAAAAAAGAGGGAAAAAAGCCTCGCCGTTATCGCGTTTCATTAGTTATATCCGATGGAAAATATCGCGAGTGGAACTCGATCGTTTTCAAGATATATTGGAAGTGCAAACCGGTCGGCGTTGCCTCGTTATTGTTGATCCGGACTAATTAGCGGCTGGCAATTCTCAGCCGCGCGATGGAATAACTCTTAACGATAATACGTTAATTTTGGTCGCAATTGTTATTGCGTGGCAGATCTCGCAACGCGAATACCTTGGTACATTAATCCGCGATCGTTCCCCGAGACTCCGTGATGATTGTGTTATCGATTCGCGAGGTTCTCTCGATGAAAACGAGCCTAAACATGACTACATTCGGATTACCTATAATTATCCCAAACAGGAAATTAAAAAATAAAAGAATTATCGGTATAGTCAGAACGAGGTCGTGTTTGGATTCATTTTCACCAGGATCGTAGCCATTTTCACGTCATTTTTACGCCAAATCGTAGACAATACCTTCATGGGGATACATTGAAAAGTATACATATATAACTTTTAATTGTTAATTATTCGATTCTGTCATTGTTACTAGTGAATTTATTTGTAAATCTCGCGGCTATATAAAACAATAGCGCTCGTCGTGTTTCGCGTCGTGTACGGTTCGTCAATGAAGGCGGATCCCCGACGGTGTTTAATTAGCACGAACTTCCGCGGCGGAGTCGCGAGAATGATTAGTTTTGTAATAATTAGAAGAAGGAAGAGGAACGGCGAGAAGATAGTTATTATGAATTAGCTCGATATCTCGCGTCGATGCTACCTCGTCGCTCTTCGCGCCAGCCAGGGCTCTAACACCGTAAACTCATCTCGCGGTTATTACAAAAGGGAGATTGAGAGAAGAGCGGAGGCAGAGGTGAAACTTTCGCGAAACTCCTTAACGAGACGTAACAAGGTCCATTCTTTACGGCGATGCCACGGGGGTTGCTGGAAAATGGCGAGACGCGCACCTATAATTCGGGAGAATCAGCCGAGTTCGACGATAAATACACGAAAAATATTAAGTACGCCTGCTGCTTCGTCTCCGTTGTACGCTCTATCCGAACTATTGCAATTATTATATTTAATCGATAACGAGGGAGTCACGTCCCTACCGTACGGAATCTTCAAAGAACCGCCTGAAGACCAAGATTAATTCATTAGTTCAGAGAAGTGTTTATATAAACATCCTTTCACGCGTCCAGCATATCAGGTGTAGATTGATCTTTGTCGATCGTATATTCCAACACAAACGATCCCCCCAAAATTCATTTAAAAAATGCTTTCGTGATTATTCCATCATTTTCATCGAGCAAGCAGACAAAATATTTCGAGCAAATTGCCAGCGAATATTTTATAATATTGACGCAGTTTCTAAAACGTTTAATTACGTAGAATTCGCGTTCCTCTTCATCGAATAATAGTTCGAATATAAATAAGCGCCCGGTGTTTGGATCCCGCAAAATTCCTTTAAAAACCGATTTCCTTTTCCTACCGTATTTGTTCCATTATCGTCATCAAACAAGTAGTAAAAATATTCCGAGCAAATTGCCGGCGAATGCTTATTAATATCGATGCAGCTCTCGAAACATTTAATTATGTAGAGTTCTCGTTTCTCTTCCTCCATCGAATAATACACGCAGCTCCCCCAAAAGCGAACGAACTTGTTACTCAAGCTGACATTACGCTTCGCGATAAACGTCGTGCGCTCCCTTGTACGCCGTTTCAGCGATAAAAGTTCGCGCGAGAACGCGTGATGTTAACGCCCCGTATTAAAAGTTGTTGCCCGTATACGGAACTAAATTTAATTACGCGTGCCCAGAGCATACGTCATTCTGAAGTTCTTCAAAAAGCTTTACAAGTTCTTCATTAACGGTACATTCACTGTTCCCTGGGAAAGTTTTCGAGGCGATACGGTTAAACGGTACGAATTTAATTATTCGAAATTCCTTGTTGCGCCACGGGCACGCGCGTACGCGAAACAATATTGGAACGGATACTGCAGTTGCGAAAGTGCCCACTTTCGCTCGTAATGCTCCAAAAGGGAAGAATTCGTATGCGCGATCGTTCGAATTAACCGTTTCGATGAACCCGAGTCATTCGAGAAGTCCTGTACGGCAGTCCGCGAATGCGTTTTATCCCGAGTTCGAGTAACAAGTTTGTACACAAAAAGAAGGATGAGTGGGGCTAACATTTCATAACGCTGTGTAGAACCTACTCAAGTTCTCTACTCCTCTTCACACTTATGCAATAAAGAAAGAACAATCATGCGTTTTTTCCAGCATTTGTGGGCCCGTGAAACCATTTTCACGTAATCGCAAGTATTGCCACCATTTTGAATTTTCACAATCCGCTTCCGAAACAGCGACTACCATAGCGTTTGATCGTTGAAGCCCTTTAACGACGGTCGTATAATGCCTTTGGTGCGGATAACGAGATCCGTTATCACGCGGCCATTTAAAACGTTAGAGCGGCCTCTTCTCCAGTCGTCACTCCTTTTTTAACCTCGGTCAAACCGTCGCAATAAAATGGTCCGTAAACCGGGCCGCGCACACTGGCCTTGTCGCCCTCTCGAGGCTGGAACGCTCGAAGCCGACCAGCTGCAGGGTTTTATCAGACACGCGCGATGCCACCGGGCTTCAAACCGTTGAATTGCCAGCGTAGAGCGTATAGTTTCGTTTAATTGGTGGACCGTTTCGGTCTGGCGTTGCTTCGTTTCCCTCCCTTTCAGTTTGGCGGTTTCGTCGATGCATCGTTTGATCGCGATGTTTGTTTCTTTTCGAGGACTTTGCTCCAATGAATAGGGACGATTCGAACACGACGATAGTGTAATCGAACCGTTACCGTGTTTTCGATTTGTTTCCAGTTAACGCGCGACAGTGTCCTTCAGGTTGTCGCGGAGGTATTGCTTTCAACTAGCCACAACTTCATACATTATTAAATTTCATACTTTATCAGCGTTTATTAATTCAACAAATTATTTATGCATTTTTATATACAGAAACTAGATTTTTCTTTTGTTCGAAAGAAAGGGGAAGGGCAGAAGAAATGGAACGCTTTATCACGTCGCTCTATTATCGCACCATCGAGTATAATACGACGTGCAACGTTAGGGTAACGGTAATTGCAATAGGGGAAGGAAGAAAGTTATTTCCACTTGTCACGAGTCCATCGGTCTCATTTTCCCCCGTGGAGAACGTTAATAGAAGTTTTTCTAATTCCATACCTAATTGTATGGCATCGAATCGATACATGAAGCGTGGTCGTACAAGTCCACGCGATGACTAAACAAGAAAATTACGCGTGGACATCCTTCTACAGTCAAAGCGACAGAAATAGTTCGGAAAATTTTGACCGTCGATAACTTCCCAACGAACAAGTTTAGAGCATAAATATGCTAGTAATTTTTTGTAGAGCACAAGAAACTGCATCGATCAGAGCCGTCAGAAATATAGGTTTCCATTTAAAGAGAAAAGTGCAGTTGAATTTTTCTGATACACGGATGCACAAAACTGCATATAATTCGAAACCATGTAACTTTCACTTATAAGATTCTTTTCTATTCCCAATCGTTTAGCGGTTATAGCCTATTTCAGTTGCGTGGGACACCCTGTATATCTACTCTGTGCAGTCGATAGAAAAAAAAGAAATACATGTTCAATTGAGTAACCTTCTCCTTTTTTAAAGCCGGTTAAAAAAGGTATTACACCTACTTTTCTACCTCGACTTTCACACGAACGTTTTTTTTTCTTCACACCCTATGTATACGTCTGTATCATCGGTGGCGATCAATGGATCCCAGTCCCTGCGCCACGGGCTGACCTCTCGCTGAATTCTAAGCGTGTATATTGCCTGGACATAATCCATAGAGTCTGTATAAACTTGAGTTCGTGCATGGTCCTGTTCGCGATACACGTGTCTGAGCTTAGTGACGACCTGGAAGCCATTGCACCATGGATTGACATGGCTTCGCGTAGATCACCTTTTAGAGATGGCGGACATTAGCGTCATTGCCACCGTCTTCGCCACGTTCCCCCATTTCACAGAGCTATCCCAAAAACACATCTTCCTTTGAAAGGTATCTATTTTATTTTCCAAACGCCTTTGGGAACTCCTGTAATTACACAGGACGCCATCCAGTAGAGGTCGAAGTAGTTTGAAAAACGCACGCGTCAAAGATAAAGTCATCGGGTTCGGTGGTCCACGTCGCTCATCGTGAAAGTCGATTGAATATCGAGATACCGAGGGCGCCACCGGTTATTTCATGATTTACGCGTTGTTGTAGCCCCGTTCGCGACTATCGTACCACGATTATCGCAAATAATGGAGGATTTATGTCAGCCCTTCATTTGCAATTACCCGTTGGGATTTATAATCTCGTCTATCGGGTCCACCTCGACTTCCATCGTTCCTCTCTTTCTCGTTTATTTTCATTTTCCCCACCGTCGCGGCTTCGGCCCCCTCTATCGGGATACACTTTCGACGGAGTTGCCGCCGTCCATTATCTTGGACGATCCTTTACGGCCGTTATTTACGATTATTATTATTGCCGAGTGACGGCCGGTACGCCGTTGCCCAGCTCCCGCAGACGCGGAAACTCTTTCAAGGAAGAGAAACGAACGGTTCGCGTCGAAAGTTGCCACTTCGTAATTTTATTTTCGAGCTTCCCTCCGCGCTCTGGAATTAGATGTTCAGGGGACCATACTATCGCCGACCAGAGGGGAATTCCCGTACCGACGAAGTTTCAATTCTTATTCAATTGGGACGACGAGGTACCGCTGTTTTTATTCCACCGTGAACTTTATTTCACGTTTCAAATAAGGAATGGTTACTTGCGCGTCTGGTAATTGGTTAATACTTGAACTAGCACTCGGCCTCGTAAATTTTTCGTGTTTTTACACTTTTAATTGAAACGGTAACACGTGGAAAGCTCTTTCCTTCGCCGGTGAGGTCGAAAGGTCGATAAATGTAAGAAACTCGCCGATCGAATAAGCATTCTAATCTGAAATCTCGTCTTATGCAAAGTCGCGGCAAGAAACTTTGGCTTCTTATACGAAATTTTCTTGATCATGGCTGCAAACACATTTACGCCATCGTGGCACTTTATAGAACTTTCTAGTCTCAAAGATGCGGAGAAAGTCACGTTAGTTTCATAAATTTTGGTCTCATTCCTTGTTACTATCTTCGACAAACATTTGCACTAAATAGGTGGATACATACGCGCCAGGAAAGAAATACTTTATGACTGTAACGTTCGCAAATCTAACAAGAGACTTCTCCGCAGTGTTTCCCACTTGATCTTTAATTATATGGTATTATAAAGGACTCCATCGATAAAACAGATCGCGTTGTTGGCAACGTAGAACATTTCGTTGGTAAGTTCTTGGGCTCAGTTAGAACTCTACATTACCGACTGAATGCGCTACATTACCTTCGTAATTCCAAACTCTAAAGCGTATTTAGATATCGGGAAAGTTTCCTTGCAAAATGCATCCTACAACCCCGCGCACACGGTTCATCATCGTCGTTTGTCCAAGACCTATCCCCTAACCATCGTTAGCGCAGTCCGCTAACGATACAAACGGCGTATCGCATGGCCTCACGAAGGAAGGACGCGCAAGGCACGATGAAAATTTAACCAGCGTTTACCCCGCCACAATACGACCAGTTATCGTAATGCATAAAGTGTTCGCTATCAGCAGCATCGCGCTTAGAGCGGGGTTTAATCCTTGCGCTCCGTTTCGCTCCGGCGCGCCGCTATGTCGGCGCCTCCCCTATAACTTACATCACAGGTCGGTGATCCTGAACGTTACGGAAGCTACTTTGAGGATCCGAAACTCCCGTAAGACCTCAGACCCGTGCATGCTGCGGGAGAAGGAAGGTACCGGGGGAAGGAAAAAAGACGGACAACAAAGAGCCGCGCTGGAATTTGTATTCCTTTGATCGGCCAGGAAGTCGAAATCTATTTCACGAAGCACTTTGAAATCGGCGCCGAATCATTTGTATTCGGTTTCATTTGGATTTCTTTCGCACAACTGAAACTGTTCCGCGGGAGCGTGGACTTTCCCATCGTCGGAAGACGCTCAGCCAAGGCGACCATGGTCGCGTTTTTCACGGCGCCTCTACAGCACCCGTGACACGGGGCGTTATGAACGGCATCGCTGAACTCCGGGGGGTGTTTTTTCTCCGGGCAAACCGGAGAAAGGAAACACGAGGCGTAATGGAATGGAGAGGCGAAGTAGAATACGATACCGTGGTTGCGTTGGGAACGGTGTTACCGGGGCTCCGCGAGGCTGGGGGAACTTTTCGAAGAGGCGCAAAATGGAAAACGGTGATACCGTTGCGTGATATAGCGGATGAAACAAATACACCTCGTAATAAATGGAGGGCAGCACGCGGATGGATACAGAGCAGGGTTTCGTTGGAACAGAGAAATTTTTCGTGGATGCTTCAAGTGCTTCTTAAATGGTCAACTTGAGGCCCGCAATGATTGCTCAACGGAATTCCACCGCAGATCTAACCCGGATGCTAAACAAAGGCCCCGAATTTTGAAGCGGACGAGACAGAGGCGGAGGACTTCGGCATGTTCGCAGCTAACTCTGGAAAACGATTCCCCTAGGCGCTGTTCTCCAAGACTTCTCATCATCGAGCTCTAGCCATCACCGAGGTCTCAAGCCACCTCTTCCGACCACCCTAGGCTGTCCCTTTTTCCATCCCGCGCATCCTTCCCCTCCTGTCGTCGCTCACGATGTTACCATTTACGTCCAAGCGCGTTACCTCGACGCGCCGCCTTTACGCCAACCTCGAAATCTTCCCCGTGATTCCCCTCTCCCCGCCTTCCTCGCAGGGAAAAACAGCCCAGCGGGGGCGCAGCAATCATCTCCAAAGCCTGGGCGCGCCGCGGGAGTGGTTGCAATATCGTTGCGAATGCATTCGCAGCCGTAGGAAAATCTTTTCCGCGGAATTCTTTTCACGCGTTTCCTCCTGGAGATCGCGATTCTCTTTCGATTTCATCAGGCCACGCGCGGAAGGGAGACAACCCCCACCGCCTGTTGCGGTGATTCAGGATAGACGCGCGCTGTCAGCGAGATGAAAATTTGTTTCGTAGGCTGGGATTTAATGGAATGGGAGAAGTGGTGGTGTTCGGAGTGTGTACGATGGGCAGGAAGCTGATGCGAAGATGACTGTGTAGCGTGGAGGAAATTGGAATTATGTGATTAAGATGAGATGTTATTTTTTATGTTATTGACGCGGAAAGTGCAGTCCGAGTGGTGCTGAGGAGTGATTTTGTGAAATAATGCTTGGTAAGGAAGTGTAAGCTAATGTCAGGTTCGACAGAGTGTGGTTAAATATTGGATCATCTAATAGAAAACTAGTTTAAGGTTGGGTCATTTAAGAGAAGACTGACCCTTCAACATGTGGCCAAAGTTCTGTGTAATGCAATTAGTATGGGACCGTACAACAGGTGACAACTAACATCATACAAGAGGTTGTCGAATGTAGCGCCATCTGGCATAATACGAGAAGTTATCCAGTACAACGCCATCTACCTTACAAGAGGTTATTGAGGATAGCGCCATCTATCACACAGGAGGTTATTCAGTGCAGCGCCATCTACCTTCATGCAAGAGATCACAACAGCGCCATCTAGCAAAAAATTGATCCACGATTCCCCGCGCCTTCCCCGCTAATTTATCGCCGCATTAAAAATCTGACGCAGGACCCGCCATCTCCGAAGAATTCGAAGTTCCAGGAAGCCGGATGCATGCGAAGGGATGGAACATCGGTCACCCACCTGGCACCCGATAAGTGCGTGTCAGCGAAGAGATACAACGGCAATATTGCAACATCGGCAGGTAGTAAGCATCCAAGAGGACAAGATTAATACCTGCCATGGTGGGAAGTGGCTGGGGCGTTCGATCCTCGAGCATACGTAGATTGTCCGGTGTCCTATTCGCGCGAATGTTCAGGCTTTGTTTCTCAGAATATCCTGCGGTGATTGTGATTCCGTTAGACGCGGTTCAAACGGCTTAACCGCGGACACATTTCGTATGCAAATGGGAAATGTGTTCCCGAATAAGCTTACGTCTCTGTAGCTGTTACGGATCAGCTCTTACGACGTAAATCGTTTCCGAGCGGGGCACGGAGCCCGCGCGTGTTTCCACGATCAACTTTTCGTAACACGATTAATCTTTCACTAGTCAGGATCACGGTAGACGAGACACTGGAATAATTTAGGAACGGCGATCCCCCGACCTCGCGTTATGAACTTTACGCCATTTGGCACGGGGTACTCTCATCGACAATCGTTCTCGTAATGTCCGCGTACAACTTCAGTCGGTGTATCGTCCTGTCGATAGGTTGATTCAACTGGCATTAGAAGCGATTTTATTGCCTTGGATTCCTGGAATCAAGTTCAATTCGATAACAACAAAATAAGAACAACGGGAACGACAATAGCTTTAGGGATATAAACCATAAGTACATGGGACACGAACAGTGTTAACAATGGCTACGACGATAACAAACATCAATCGCAACACAACGAAAATAATACCGCACTAAAAGCTCCACCCTTCGATTTTGTAATGCACGGATGTATCCGCGTAGATCCTCGTATTTGCCGCGCTTCATGCAAATATATCATGGGCTCCGACGGGCACGTAAAATCCCTTCGAAAAACAAGGAGTCGCATTGGTAGGCGACACGCCACCCGTTTAATCGGTACGAAATAAAAAATTACCAAACATAGTCGATCTACGTGACGCAAATTTTTGATCTCGAAGTATGGATTCCCGTCAACGCGACGGAATGGAAAATCCATCGACGTCGCGCGCTCTTTTCACGGGACGATTCGCGACGATGGCGTCCTAGACGTTGTATTCCCGTCGATAAATTCCTCGAGTGCATTCCAGTGGGATCGGTTCGTGCTTTTTGGGCCACCTCGGGGTCGGAAAACTCGAGCCCCTCCTCTTCGAATGCTAGAGGGGACGGGGTGTCCTTCGTGCGCGAGGCGAGACTAAGTTCTAATCGAATCAACGACCCCCCAGCTTCGATTTACTCCGCACGAAGGAACGGGACGAGCGAGAAACTCGTCCTCGAACTATCCCCCAAAGATGAAGCAGCGGCAGCTGTTCCTTCCCTCCTTCCCCGTTGCGTCTACTTCCGCCCACGCTCTCTGGAAATATTATTTACTGTTTCTCCCAGCGCCCCCGGGATCGTTGTAATGTTCCGTTATTCCACGTCGTGTCTGCGATGAAACGAACTTCTTCGAGGCTGTTGCACGCGATCCTGGAGCTACGGCTATTTTTAAACAATTCCGTGTCTTTCGATGCTCCTGTACACGATAGCGAACCGTGGATAGTATGCGCCTGCTGTAAATTAAATCTATGTTGGGTAAAGGATTATTTCCTGGTGTATGTAAACGCTGATAGAAAAGCAATTTGTGAATTGGGTCATTCGAGAACTGGGTAGCGCCATTTAGGATTATGCAAGAGGTCGTTTAGTACAGCGCCATCTAGTACAGAATGTGAGGTTATGCAGTGCAGCGCCATCTGGCATAATACGAGAGGTTATCCAGTACAACGCTATCTGCCTTACAAGAGGTTATTGAGGATAGCGCCATCTACCACGCATGAGGTTATTCAATACAGCGCCATCTAGCATAGTACGGAAGGTTATCCAGTACAACGCTATCTACCTTACAGGAGGTTATTGAGTATGGCGCCATCTACCACGCATGAGGTTATCGAGTATAGCGCCATCTATCACACAACAGGTTATTCAATACAGCGCCATCTGTCACACAGAAGGTTATTCAGTACAGCGCCATCTACTTTCATGCTTACCGCCATGTTTAAAGCCCGATCGTCGCAAGTGGCTCGCGTTCCATCGTTCAAAATTGTTTTATCTCGATTTTCCTCGGTTTTAACGCAGATAACGAGGTATCCACGCGAGCTCGTACGTACAATCGTCCTTTACTTTCATGGAGAGTCTAAATAAGGTCTTCCCCTCGAACTTGGTACGTTCAGTTTCCATTTAACGTTTGCACGAGCACTCCGCTCGCGGAGCTCGTCGAATTGTTCTCCGGGGACAAAGAGGCAGAGTTTTCTTACCTCGGTGTACCCAGTTCCTTTTTCCCCGTTGCTTGTTCAAGATCATCGTTATTCGCATTTCTAACTTTCCTCGTTAAACGAAACCGTGGCGCTCGATTTTTTGATTTTCCCTGCCAAGTTTCTCCTGTTCCGGGGGAAATTAAACTCTACGTTTTTCCGAAGAGGCAACGCTCACGGAATTCATACTTTAACTGCGGATGCAGTTGCACGCAACAAATCCTCCAGAGGCGAATAATTTTTTATGAGGGGACATTACGTTGGCGTACGAGAAATATTCCGACGGAATGCGAATTTTTGTGGTTTGATAGTGTCTACGTACTGCTCGGGGCCGCGTAGTAAAGCGTGTTACAAGTGAATATTTTTCCGGAAACAACGACGTCGGAGAATTTTTATGTTCATCCGTGACGAAACATTTCAAGGACCACGGTTTTTTTTCATCGAATTCGTTTACTTTTTTTTTTCGTTCCAAGGGAGAGTTCAAGGTCGGTGGATTTTAATTTGGAGTGAGAAATATTTCTCCGAAAAGTGTGAATAGATTTTGAAATATGTAAATAATGTCAGGGAACAGTAGGACGATCTCTAAGTATCGTTTTTAATAAAATATCAATAGAATCGAGCCTGTAGACGCCATACTTGTTCCGAATCGACAAGCAGTATTAATTTGCATTTGTTTGATCAAATTTCGGAGTTTCTTTGCTTGAACATGCAGCTTAATGCATCTGGAGGGTGTCAATAACGCAAAAAGGCTATAAAATCAGTATTCAACGGGTCACCGTGTATCGGAAACAGGTATCCCCTAAAGGTCGAAGTTGCCTAATTCCCTGTAACGTATCGCGCCATTCTCGAGGTTCGAGCCATCGCGGCTTGAGTATACCCAACGTGTGCTCGCGGTAATGCAGCACTCTTCTGCCTGAGTTACGAGAATCGACGCAACTTGAGAGAGCGTACGTGTGTAACGTGCGCCCAAGAAAAGGTACACAAAAGTTCCCGCGGCACTAACAATGAGTTCGTGTGCCAGGAACCGTGCTCGCGGAAAAGTAACCGGTTATGAGAGCCAGAGGGGGCCGCCAGCCACAAGTGGGGAGAAAAAAGGAACGATTATGTAACGCCGGGTACACGTGTTCCCTCGTTGTATCGACCTAAACGAGCATACAATTAGTGGAGCGCCAAACACGCTCTGCTTCAGGGGATACTTTTATCACGAGTGATGATCGTTCATCGTCCAAAATAAAATAAATTATTCGGTAGCTACTAAATTTCAACCATTATAGTATTCGAAGCCTGCAGACACCATACTTCTTTAAACCGTCCCTTAATCAGTGACAGAAATCACAGTCCACCGAAACGTCCCGAAAGCGTTAACACAGACCGTTTCTGCTACCAAGATTGATAATCCCGATGAATTTGGTTTTCCAATTTTTACAGTCGATTTCCATCTCGTGGAACGATGGACTCCGTCGGATTTATTTCACGGAACTTGCATAGAGTAACGCAGGCATATCGGCTCGTGGACGGGGATGACCATTGAGTGCGATGTTGTGTCGGACATCTTTACGTAATCCACTCAGACTGATAGGTTTTGGTGACGTTGTACCGCGCTCACCCCTCCCCCCCCCCCCCGCACGTTTTCGTTCCATACATTTTTACTCGGGGCGCGGCGCAAAATATTTAGATTACAGCTCAAACGTTTCCCATGTAAACTTGGTTACGAAAAATGAACAGTTATTTGAGGTAATCGAAATTGCGCTTTCGAACGGTTAGATATTTGACCGATAGCTTGGAATCAACTATGTTGAACTATATAGAAGGTGATTAGCCTCCCCGCGCACAAACGTATCTTTTGTTCTCGTTCATCACTAAAAAGAACTCCTTTTTCCCGTTTTAATCGAAATTTTAATCGCAGGTCCGCGTTTTCAAATAAATGCCTGGTGTTTCCATTAAAAAATTGAGGGTTTGGGAGTTATCTTCGTCGAATTGGTTTTAATTAAAAAAGTTCAGCTGAACTTTCGTAAAATCGTGTGCATTCGAAATTTGCAAGGAGTAAATATTACACAACGAGTTAGCTCGTAAGTTACAAAGCGGTTTCTCGCGAAAGTTCGATGCAACTGTCGGAACGTTCTAAAAAATGAGCCGCGCAAAGGTATGCGCATAATCGAGCCACGGCGCGACTGGACGAGGAGAATATTCGTCGATTCATGCTAGTTTGGTATCGTGCTAGTTGGAAAGTTTTTCGTCGATCGATCCACAACCGCCGCGATTCGATTATTCAGGTCCGGGCGGCTCAGAAACGTATCGTTCCACCGATACCGAGAACAATACCGTTCTGCTGGAGGTCTCGGTAAATCGGAGAGCCTACTTTCCCCGTGAAACAAACGGGATCCGATGGAATCACGCGAAAGTACTAAATTATAAAGCATCGCGGGGTTGCGGCCGCCTCTCAGTCAATCGGTTCTGGCGCGAGAACTGTTCTTCCCCCGTGGAACGCTCGATAACCAGGGACGACGGGTGAGGGGTGGTAGTTCGAAGGAGGGGGGAGGCCGCAGACGAGATATCGATATCGATGTCGACGTGTGACCTACCTGCATTCAGGTAAAATGTCCTTCTCACGACTCCGCCTCTCCCTCGTGCGTCTCCGACCTCGCGGCTTCGACTCTCTCTCCCCTTTCTCCGTAATCCGACGTGAAAAATTGCGTTTCTCCGTCGAAGATATACGCGGCCCTCTGCTTTAAAGAGCGAAAATCTCGACGACTGGTATTTCGTTCCGAGTTTTTCGAGGCCATGTCAAAAAGTACACCGGGCCGCGCGAAGTGGCGCACGGGAAATCCTAATTGCGTTTCGGAGGGCGTGACGCGAAAGCTGTATTTATACTTGGTTCACTTCAAAGCGAGTCGTCTGGGACGGCGTCTCTTGTTTTTGAGGGGTTAACGATCCGTGAGGGGGTGTTACGATTAGAGGATCGGGGGTCGATGTGGAATTGGGTGAGCAGCACCGCTTACAAGTGAACTTTGTTATCCTGGATTCAAGGAGCTGAGATATAAATAGTCGGTACGGTTTCAAGTGGCTGAAATGGGCGCTGATGGTTCAATTGGACCGAGTATAAAAGTTATTATCTAGGAAATTAATTAATAATTTGTTACTAATTGCATATAGGCTGGCACAGTCCTATAGTCAATGATACCCTTCATAATGAAAACAATCAAACCCTACAAAGATTCCAAATAATGGTTAATTAACTTCTGATTACGTATTGAATATTGCTAACGTATACGGGATTAAGTGGTATAATGTATAATTTCGAAAATAATTAAACGTTACCAAACCACGATGATACCGTGGTATTGAAGCTCTTTTTGCCAATTGAATCGAGTTACCGCTCTGCGTGTGTATTCAATCGTTCGTTTTGTATTTTATGTCGTACGTTTAATATTCCATTTTACGGGTACGGGTATCGACGTCATGTCTCGTTAATGCCTTCAATTGCATGCCATCAACGGATTGTTAAAACGCTACGCTATCGAATCTCTCCCGACCTGAATTTCGATGAAAGAGTTTTACTACTCCGCAGGGATTGCCGGCATTTCATCTCCCCAAAATGAAGTCTTAAGAGCATAATCGTGCTTCTTTCCACTGAAATTCAAGGATTTTAGTGTGTCCTTGTAACGCGAGGAACTTGACTTGCTGGAGATCCGAGAAATTCGGTTCGGAAGCCGTCCGAGAAACTTGGTTTGGTAGGTTTTTTTTTGGAGGGTCTTGGTATGACAAGAATCCAAGAATCTCGGTTCGGTAGGGACCCTAAATATTCGCTTCGGTAGGCATCCGAAAAAATCGGTTTGGTAAGGATTCGGGGATCTTGGTTCGGCAGGGATCCAAGAATCTCGGTTCGGAAGGAAACCGACAAACTCGGTACGGTAGGGTTCGAGAACTTCGATTCGATCGGGGTTCGAGAAACTCAGTTCGGTTAGAATTCGGGAGTCTTGACTCGCTAGGGATCTGAGAAATTCGGTTCGTTAGGATCCAAGAATCTCGGTTCGGAAGGGATCCGACAAACTCGGTACGGTAGGGTTCGAGAACTTCGATTCGATCGAGGTTCGAGAAACTCGGTTCGGTTAGAATTCGGGAGTCTTAATTCGCTAGGGATCTGAGAAATTCGGTTCGGTAGGGTGCAAGAAACTCGGTTCGGAAGGGATCCGAGAAACTCGGTTCGGTAGGGATCCGAGAAACTGTGTTTGCTATGAATTCAGTAATCTTGAGTTTTCAAGGATCTAAGAATCTCGGTTCGGTAGGGATCCCAAAAATTCGGTTCAGTAGGTATCCGAGAATTCGGTTCGGTAGTGAACCGAGAATTCCGTCGCATCAGGCAGTACCTAAAAACGAATGTTTTTATTATCTTTACATAAGGCTTTGTAACTCAAATTAGATGAACTCGACAATTTTCCAAATATATTTTAGTTTCGCGAGTGGCTAATTGCTCGGTCCACCAGCGATTATAGTTTCCATATACTTGGACAAAGTACGAAACGGTCGCATGCCATTCGCGGCGCGCTGTGTGCTCATGTCAATTTTGAAACGAGATCCCTTCACGTTCAAAGAGACGCGAGCGGGACAGAAGGAACTCTGTTTATTTGTTATTACCGCGCGACGGAGGTATTATACTGTTTCAGAAAATTTGCTTGCTTAAAATTAACATCGAGTCCAGGTAACTTTGCGACGAGTCGCGGACAGTAATATACAGCGGACGGGATATTGTTTTAAGCAGCGTCGCGCCTTGTGCTTTGGGGTGAGGTCGAGTAAATTACAGACGCCTGCCAGAGAATTTATTAAAATCTTTTTCTATCGCCAGCCACTTGGCGGAAATTCGCAATATTCGCGAGATTATTGGAGGGGAATTTTCTTCGCGCGTTCGTTATTAAAACCTTCCTGTGATAAGAGGTTTCGATATACTTTACGCACACCGTCAAAAGTTCTAGGCTACCTGTTCGCTTCTAAGGATCCAATATTAAATTATAATATATTGTAGTAGAAATAAAAATTAAGTTTAACTGGAGAAATTAATAATATAAATAATTGTTCCGGTATCTTACGTTAACTGTTGACAGAAAAACTACTCGTCCCGATTCGTCCAGTCGGTTTTTATGGGATTTATTAATTCCATGTAACGTTACTCTCTTCATTCGCTATCCGAAAGCGCGTGCGTCACGAAAGTCGAGGAAATCCTCGTACGCGTCCAGTCCATGTTTGTGCATGTATAACAAGCGAATAATATTTGCATATTTCCTGGCGAATGTACTTACGCTTAGCATTATTTATCGCCCCCGTTATCTTGTGCTGCTCTGCTGTATGAATTTTTGAAAGAATCCAGCATGAATATTTTACGTCCCGTTCAGCTGTTGCAGACCAAAGGTGAGTTATTAATAATTATTGAGGAGGAAGTGTGAGATCGTACGTTTGTAAACGAAATGAAATTCGACGTAACGTACGTCTGTTAGCAGTTTCCTCGTGACGATGATTCGATATTGGAACAGCGTAGTGTTTCCAAATTTGTTGATCTACACAGGAGCTCGGTTGAGTACATTAAAATCCATTACTATTAACGTTAATTAATTTCGCAGGGAAATGGTAATTTTAACAAGGCGAAAGTCGTCGATAATTTACCAGGAATATTAATATCGATTTCTCGTGAATAATTTTTCAAAAACACGCGTAATTTAAATTGTGGTTATATTTTCGGTATCATAATAACTTGGTTGTAACAAAAGCACGCAGTTTCAGCTCGAGAGATAAATTACAGCTCGAAAAAAATTCTATTCCATTGTGAAGTTTTCTCTGCCCAAGATAAACGAAGCATTTTCGCAAAAAACAACTGAGTATATACATTTAAAATATGTGTACAACGCGTACTACAGTTGCGGGGTTGATGGCTCCAATATTTTCGAATTTTTTCACTATGTTGTAATCACATATTATTCCGTTCCGTTGCCAGTGCGAAACAAAATATCGCATCCGAAAGGGAAAAGCATTAATATCTTTTCGAAACGGAGTAAAACGTTTGCTTAACGCGTGAAGCAACAAATGTTAACATACATGGTATTCGAAATCAGCCGTGGAACAGAATGAACGCGAACGTCTTCGTCGAGTCGTAGGGAAAATATTAATTGCGTAAATTGCCCCCATGACTGTCGAGAACGGAGCTGGGTATTTGCCCATAAGAGACCCTTATAAAAGAGGACACCCGGTGTTCGTCCAGCTGCAGTCTCTATTTCCACCGTGTTTCGAGCGCGAGTTCCATATACGCTGGATGGATATATCGATATCGCGATACGTAGCTGGCACTCTGCAAAGAGGCTACATAATCTGACGTGAAATATTGCGCGACGAGGTTATAGCCTCATTGTAGCCATCTCCCTATAGATACCCCGGCGTATACGTGTAAGCGAACGAATACGTGTATTCGAATTAAAGCGGATTCCCGCTATACGTCAGGCGACCGTCCGTCGAAACGTTCCTCAACGGATTTCGCGCGGTGATATTCACGCTGTCCGTCCACCGTCTCGTCTGTCGGTCCCTTTGAACTGCGTCTTGACGGACGATTGCCTGGAAGATAGCGTCAGGCGTCCGTTCGGCATCGGTTTGGAACTTGGATTCGAGAAATTCGATTTGGTTAGGTTTCGGGAATCTTGGTTCGGCAGGGATCCAAAAACTCGGTTCGGTAGGGTTCGAGAAATCCGATTTGACTGGAGTTCCAGAAACTCGGTTCGTTTAGGATTCGGGGGCCTCGGTTCGGTAGAGACCCGGAAAACTCGGTTCGGTAGGGATCCGAGAAACTCGATTCGGTAGGAGTCCAAGTAGTTCGTTTCGGTAGGGATTCGAGACATTCTATTCAAAAGGGATCCGAGAAACTCGGTCCGGTAGGGTTCGAGAAATTCGATTGAATACGGATTCGAGAAACTCGGTTCGGTTAGGATTCTGGAGCCTTGCTTCGGTAGGGATCCGAGAAGCTCGATTAAACCCTACCGAACCGAATGTCTCGAATCCCTACCGTATCAAGACTCCCAAATCCTTACCGAACCGAAATTTTTGGACCCCTACCGAACCGAGTTTCTTGGACTCTATCGAACCGAGTTTCTCAGATCCCTAACGAATTCAGACTTCCGAATTCTAACCGAATCGAGTTTCTCAGATCCCTAGTGAATTTAGACTCCCGAATTCTAACCGAATCGAGTTTCTCGGATCCCTTCTGAATCGAATTTCTCGGATACCTACCGAACCGAACTTTTGGGACTGCTACGAAACTGTATTTCTCGAGTCCCTGCTAAACCGATTTTGTCACTCGAAAGCGGGTACGCCCATAAATAAGTGAACAAATAATAAGAAACGTTATCGCCCGCGCTGTAATTCACAGCTGTCCGAAAACCGTGCCATCCGCGCGCCCATTCGTCCCGTCGACTGCTGATAACAGCGTCCATCCATCACTTCCGCCAAGAAAGAAACTTTTTCGCGGTGGATCGTCGTTAACAGAAATCCTGCATTTAATTCGTCGCAATTCCACGCGGTAACCGCGGAATATATCATGCCCGGTCGAACGGTTGCAGCAAAACGAAAACGTTATTGTTCGACGAGTGAGGGAGGAGGAGGTGGATGTGGGTGGTACGTGTTAACCGATTCGTAGAAGGGGTGGAGAATAGAATGCGACGGTTGCAGCCGTTCGCCAGAGGGAGAGAGAGAAACGGATGACAACGGAAACAGGTCGTGGTCGCTTATGAAAAATTGAGAGAGAGCAAATATTCTGTACCTCGTGCATCTGCGGAATAAGAGGATGGCAAGACGGGTCGCGACGAAGGGGTGGCCGACGAATAAAGGAAGCCGGAAGCCACTAGCTGCTCTCCACCGATGGGATTCCTCTTGCGACCGTGCATTCGTTCGCGCATCAGCAGCCATGCGGTATTCGAATTGGGCTAGGAGCACATCGAGCGCAGCGTGGCGCAGGGTGCTGCAGCGCAGCGTGAGCTCTTCCGAGCAGCGCAGCGTAGCATGCTTCGCATTCCACGCCCGCATATTCGAACGCAGCTTCTGATTCTGCTCGTAGGTTCACATAAATTTTATTAATTGCTAATGCTGACACATCGAATTATTGTTATGCCAGAATATATCGCGATTATTTTGATGTATTGTGATCGATTCGAGCGGCATTCTCAGCCTCGCAAGAATGATTTGAATATTGATATCTAGCAAACGTAAGCCCAATTAGATCCAATACATCTAATAACAATGTTATTCGAATAAGAATTTATTCTTAATGAAATTGTAATCGAATGAGGTCTCACTCGAATAACAGTCAACTCTTTTTGAGGGGGAATTTTATAACGAATTATATGAGTGCCAATCGCTTCAAACAATTGACAATTTCTTTAGATCGAAATTCCGGGTATTGAATCGTACAATTCAATTCGGTCGGCGGTTTGCAGCGCGAGCGATTCCATCGATAAGGGAGCGAAATCAAAGAAAAATCATATGTACGTGGAACGTGGAGGAGGTTCTCTCTTCGATTATTGAACGATCGATGCGTAGTCTATCTGTCCATATCCGTGCACACTCATTCGTGAACGGACGTGCAGGCACGGACGTTAAACCGCAATCGATAAAATCGCCCCCTATTTCCCGTCGAACGGCGTATCTTTTTTTTGACAGTGTTTACCTTCTTAAAAGCTTATACCATCGCAGGAGAAATCGATCGTTCCTTCGTCTTCTTTTCAAAAATTAAAACGAACATTCTCCAAACAATTGTACCGAGCCATAAAGAACGAAAGTAATTTATTAACCAATTCCAAAGTTCTGCAACTGATTTATCTTATTACCAGGGTCCTGCCTTAAATTAGAGAATCTTTGCCCGCCGTGTTGCACGGTGTTGAATTTTCAATGTCGATTAATACACGCTTGTAACCGCGGCAACACGGAGTGCTAATTTGCCGCTGTAATTTACGTCGCTCGTAAAACTGCGTAGCGGATGCGTAATTTGTCCCGTTAATTGTGTAACGACGCCATTTGTTTCGTTCTGTAACGTGTAATTCGCAGCGTTGATTGCGTTACGATGGCGTGCCGCGCAACGAAATGATGAAGGAACTTTATAGCGCAGCCAGCGTGCACAGGTGTCAAAAGAAAATCGGCGTATTCCGCGTTCGTTTATTTCTTAATAAATTCGTATCAACTTTTATCCGGCGGCAGCGACGTTTGTCCTGCGTAAATAATATCCGTGGCTGGCTATTTCGCGGACATTATTTCTTTCGTCGCGCACCATTCGTTTTGCCGGGCATTGAGAGGGTGACAATCGCACGCGTCCAGGGCAAGTTATTCGCAAGGGTGCGGGCGTTGATTGATCCCACTGCCGGCGGAACAGACCGGAAAATGGAGTCCATTCGCTTCTAGGGTCAGCAAAACCTACTCACCGAGTTGTTTGCTTTTTTGCCGCGTGGAACTCTATTTCTCACCCGCGGGCAACGAATTCACGCGCAAGTGGAGGAAAACATGTTCCGGCCGGTCGGAAACTCGCGACCGGCCCTAATCGAGCCCCGGCAAAAACGTGCTACGAGAGAGTTGCCTTACGGAAACTGTTACCCGAAATACACTGTATTAATATTCTTCTGTTGAATAGCGAGTGGCATCGCTTTGAAGTTCCGGGGTTATTTTAACTCTCTGGATGCCAAATTTGTCTAAGGAACCTAGCCAGTGCAACAAGAAATGAACATTAAAAATACAATAAGAAAGGGATCGTTTTAGTTACCAGCTGTCACGTTGACCCGCGTGCAGCACCGCTTCGAAGTGCGGTCAAGGGGCCTTGCCACGGACCGATGCGTTGGTTCCTACGTGAAGATTCGTGGATTAATATTTTGAAACAAACTTTTATCTCATAACGTTACTTACATCTGACACTTTGGATGCCACGTGCCTGGTCACTACAATACGAATCGTTTCAGTCACCATCACTAGCTATCGTACCGACACCGGGGACAGCATTGCTTTGAAGTTCGGCGAGCGGGTATTATAAATTCCACGGGTCCCCCGTGGAGATGCACGGAAGTGACGGGAATAATTAACTTTCTCCAGATTCGCGCTACCTTTAAACAAGGAATTACTAGAAATTGAACGTTCCACCCACCATCCGCCCCCACCGTGGAAGTTCTGTAAGGTGTCTTCGAGGGATCTTTGCATACCACCAAGGACTCTGTTTGCCCACTCGGAACTTGGGGAAGTCACGAAGTTTTCCAAGTCCCGATCCTGGTACTCGGGACAGGATCGGGGTCGGGGTGTTTATTTAGCTAATTTCGATACTCCGATTCGGGGCGATACCGCAGAAAAGAAGCGGACGGAATTAGAAGAACAAATAGCCGAATCGGGCGGAGGCAAAATCGACGAGTCCTTTAGATGTAGCCTTTTGTGGCGAAGCTCTGGTCAGTGACAGATGGTTCCTGTATAACGGAGGGCGAAGGGACGGACCGACGGGGGGAGGGGTGCCACGAACTGGTTGTTTGTCCACGACCGGTCCACCCATTAGTGGTCCGTTTCTTCTGATAAATGATGGGAATCGTTAAGAGGGTTTTGCGATGCATGCTGTTATAACGGACAATAGATGATTTGCGAGTCACTTTTACAGTGTGCGTAGGCGTAGATCGAATTTAAGCGTCTTTCTATCGACAAAATTGGATATGTTGTAGTCTTCAGTGGTATTAGAACGTATCTCGAAGAATTTTTAGAAATTTTGAAAATTCTTGTAGTGGTTCTCCAGTAAGAATGGCTCTGTTCAGTTATCCAAATTTGGGTGTCTTTCCAACCCCTTTTCATCGTTGAGTTAGGTGGGTCAGACTCTGGAGGTTAGGTTAGGGCTGGCTTACGTATGTAATTGGCTATAATGGCGCCACCTATATCTAGGTACCATTTATATTCAATGCGCTTAGTTCGTTGCAAAGTAAGCTTTTCTGTATTGAATATTTTTCCCTATCTCTGTTACCTTTTTAGAAATTTAATTAAATAGGGATTTCGTTCGCAGCTTCGAGGGTAGTTTTCATCTCCTTAAAAAAACAAATACCTGTACATGAAGTTTCATTCCAATCGGCGTGCAACAGTCCCTCAAGACAGTCATCTTCCAGTGCGAATGGCTCCCTTTCAGTTATCCGGGAGTAATTCACGATCAGTTAACCGGGGACCGGCCCCTAGGAATCCCACCCATCGATCTCGAATTATCTCACCCAGAAAACAATACATTCTTCACAATTCGACTCGTCTAGCGGAATGTTACAAACAATGCGGCGAATCCTCGGCGAGCAAGCCTTGGCGCCCCTGGCGTATCGACATGCTCATTGTTCAGTGTTTAATGCAAACTCGAGACTCTTTCCGGCGCGTTCCCCACGGCCGGTCCGTGTATTCTATATTGCAGAAGCCAGCCAGACAACCAGCTCAGCAAAGAGACAATTTGTCCCGGCTTTTCGGTAACTCGTTCCCTCCGCGCTCTGTGCCCGCGCCACCTTCCCACCCCGACGTGCCTCCCCCCCGCTAGACGGGCTCGCTCTATCTGGTTATCCTGCGGAGCGTGCACGATATCCATTTCGTGCGGATACCCCGTGGCGGATTCCAGACACGAAAGCCGCTGCCATCCCGCGGGAGAATGTCGGGAAAACGCGAAACGTCAAACGCGTTCAAGCCCCCTACCGCCAGCTCTATGTTCCACTTTTTCCTCGCACTGTTATCCGCCTACATCTGTCCTCCGCCTTCTTTTTTTATTCTTTCTGTGCCTGTACCACCCCCACTTCCCCTCCTCGTTCTACCATCGCCACCATCACTGTTCCTTCGCCCTCTGTGCTCCTCTAGTGTCTGGCCTTCAGCCCCCTCTCATACACTCCACCGAAAGGTGGCGGTCCAGGGGATGAAAGAGCGATCCCGTGGGAATATCGCGAGCCATCGAACCCGCGCCACCACCAACGGGTGAGCAATGTTGTACCGGTATCGTCGTCGGCCCTGGGATCGATATTTTTCTCCGACCAGGGACCCTAGAGTTCACCGCGCGCATCGGGGGACGAAATAAATGAAATGACCAAACTGCGTGGACGCGGTCCCGTGTAATTCGAAGGGTTGGAAGGCTTCGACGTCCGGGTACGCGTTTGGTTCTCCCGCGATAACCACGATTGATAACTTTCAGTGGGAGTCGACGAAAGGATGCACAGGACTGTCTGGGAACGCAGGATGAAATCTGCAAAGGGGATACGTAGAAATAGGAGAGCGTTTTTCGTCTCGATGCAGGGTGTTAGGGGTGGGGTTTCAGGGAAAATAGGCGGTTTTCGAGATTTATTTTTGGATGAAGTGATATAAAATAGATGAGCTTTTGTACCTTTTACCCTATGTGTAGTATGAAATACAGGAGGGTGTTCTTAGGTTAGGATTTTTAAAAATATAACTGATTTTCAAGATTTATTTTTGGAAAAATTAAGTGATATAAAATAGACGATGTACGTCATAGCCGACACATAAAATACAAACATTGTACGTGCATCGAATGTATTCAATATTTCATACTCCTACGCAATTTTGTGCTTTTATTTCGTCTTCGTGTTTACTAGCAAATTAATTTTCCGTTCGATTTAGAAATGTTCGTATTCGCTTTAGTACGAATACCAATTCATTCACGTCTGCCTTATTTACCGTGAATAGGATATGTACGTTAATGTCTCTATTGTTGTAACATAATATCGCGTCCTTTGATTGATCCACTATGACGTTCGCGGTGATATAATTATAAATTTTATAAGCCAGTCAATTAGTCAGGTTTGACGGAATCAATCAGCGAAATAGCGTATCGTTTGGTTGTGTACGTTGGTAACCTATTGCACGTGAAATAGTATATTTATGGGTATCAATTACTACTGGATATGGTGGACGAGGTAAATAAACTCTAACGGCGCTAGGTAATTTCGAAACCTAGCAAACGCCCAAAGTACTCAAAGATTATCCTGAATATATTACAGAATATTTTTTATTTTAAAAACGTCGCGAAATCAGATACTGTAATGCGCAGTGCACGATACTTGACCGGTCCAATAGACGCGGTGTTTAATTGACGAACAATTCAATAGATAAAAAAGTTCGAGTGCCGAACTTTTATTATTTATACCACGTTAAGGTGATCTCGCTGTACACGAGTTTAATTGCTGTTGGAACGTGTACCGATTGGAGATGCGAATGGAAATTCGCAGAGTCGGTGAAAAGGTACTTCGAGCTTATATCGTGCCGTTTTTAAACGAATTCCACCATTTCGGTGAAATGGGAAACGAGAAGCCCATGCTTGCTGTGCGAATCAATAGCATTCATCGAAACCTTTGTCTTCTGCCTCGTACGAGTTGGTCCAAATTAATCGATTTGAAAGCCAATTACTATAAGCTTATAAATAAACGTCCATGATTGACTCGTCCGAAGCAATCTACGCGTACTTTAAAAATTATCTTTTCAAAGTAGATGTATTTTTGTTTCCAATAATTACAAAGGACAACCGAAACAATATAGACTATCCAATTTCAAACGCTTTGTAATTCTCGGATGCCATTAATTAACCATGCTCGTTGCTTCAGTAATTGTAATATATTTCTAAAGAAAATAAACGTCAAAATTAACCACGCATAATTAATTACGTAATGCACTTTTCTCGGTCCAAAAATAATATTTAATTATCGGAAGGGAGTGGGGTGGAATTCGCTTCATAAATCAAAAGTTTCAAAAAGTAAGGGTCGCGAGCGCCATCGAGAACCGGTGACGTAAATTCGTTCATAGGATTATAATAACGCCAGTTAAAATTGTACGTAAATATTCCCCCCTGGGAGGGGATCGAACGTAGCCGAATTAATACCTCAAAGCGTATGCGTAAAATTGAGCGTGTAAATTACGAGAAATTTGTCATTGGAGTAACTGGATACAGGCGGTAATGCGATATTTCGCGCGGCAGTCAGCGTTTTCCGGCGCTGATAATATTGTTACGCGGCCGAGTTTCTTTTTGGAGGCCGGGCATATCGAATAATCCGTAACACGAATATTCAAAAGAGATCTCGTCACTTTTGTACGCGATTTGCATAATCGCCACCGCGCGCCCCGTTTCCCGCCCCTCCTCCATGTTATCCCCTCCTCTGTTGAATAATAACGATATCAGATGACGGAACACTTTGTGTATTCAGGGTGCGCGTTGTAACGTTTATATTGTAAAACACGCCGCTTTAAAAGAACAGCCCGTATCCCCTTCGCAATTTATTGTTACCCTTACGACGTCACTGTTGCGTCCGCAAGTGTACGGTAAAGTCTCCATAAGTGCACTGAAACCCCCACCACTGGGGGGTATAAGACCTAAAAAAAAGTGAGAACGTCGAACGTTCACTTTCTTCGAAGAGAACGTAGTCTATCATAAATGCACCAGTTCAGTCCCGAGTTTGTACATTTATGGGGACTTTACTGTATGTATAGGGCGGTTTATTAACGCGGGAAATGTGAAAAGAGTGTTAGATTATTTCAAAGTTCTTCTGCCGTGTAATAAACGAGTTAGCGGGTGTTGCAACTAAGTTTGTTCCCGAGTGGTGACAACTGGAAGGACAGGTGCCTGCAGGAATTAGAGCTTTGTGAGAAGTGAAGCAGGTTAAGAGTATTTGTGCATGTTTGCAGGAACGTTCGACGACAATAGTAACAACTTGTCCTCGAAGTTGTCACCACCCCTTTCTTAAGCTACTCTGTTGCAATACTCAGAGTGAGATATTTTAGGGTATATTTGCTATATAAATCCTCGGTCTTGCTACATCACCTGCACCCCTTTCCCCTCTGGCTCTTCGAACTCCATAAAACTTATTCGCTCACATTATACTTTCCCGCCGCTCGTTCCTTTTCCTCGGTTCTCGCCTGTTTCCATCGCGCATCCAGTTCCAGGAAACTTCCCTTTCACCGGTTCGTCCTCCTTCGGTTACGTCACCGTTCACCCTCTTCCACCTCCTCGTGTTTCAGCCACGTGACGCGTAAATTTAGGCAAAAATTTCTTCGCACCTCGTCTCGCGTTGCTTTCAAGCTTTTCCCTCTTATCCACTGGTGGATCGTAATTTTTCGCTTCCCTTTCTCTAACCGGTTACTCGGATCTGGATGCACTACCCTACCTCCACACATTTATTTTCCCCGCCCTCCGTCATCCCTCAGGCTTCACGTACACATTGCCAGCGTTCCACAAAAGGCTTTCGCCTACGTGACGCCTCCCCCCGATCCTCGTGCCCACACCTGATCACCACAACAATCTTCGAGCACCATAAAACGTTCTCCCCTCTGTCTTCGTTGTATTTTTATTCCTAGCGGCGTTTCTTATTCATTTTTCATCCTTGGAATTTCCGTTCTTGCCAGGTAATCTTTAATGGCGGAAATCCATTAACCCTCTCTGTCGCGAGGTCTATCCACCTCGTAAATATTTTTTACTTTCTCTCCGAACTTTCTTCTTCGTGAGTATCGAGGCTTGGATCAAAGATTGGTCAATCATTGTTTTAAACCTCAGTCACAAACTCAGTTTGTGATCAAACAACAGTCTCAAAAATCAGTCGTTTCATCGATCACAATAGAAACATCGCTAGGTTTAGCGTTAATTTGCGAGTGTCGGTTATTAAAAAATATTCTCGTAGAAAGTAGTACTTGTCGAGGAGACAGATCGAAAGAGGCCAGGGTTCGACGTTTCTCAGCGATAAACTAATTTCTGCGGTGGCTAATTTGCTAAGCCACCCCTTCTTTCCCATTAATCCGCCTCCGTGAACTTCCCCGTTCCACTAGTTCCCCTTTCTGCCGCTCGGGCGGCGCTAGGTGATCCTCGCCGTCTTCCAGGGGCCATAAAACGTTGGTCGTGAGTCGCCGGAATCGTGAATCATGTCTCCGAGGAGAAGGTACGCTGGAATAACGGGGCGAGGAAGGATAAAGGATAGAGAATGGGGGGCGCTAGTCCACGAAGGAAAATATTAGCGATAAATTATTGCGCTACATCGAGCTCCAGTAAGTTATTGCTAGTCCTGCAACGGCAATAACCGTGCTATGCCCGGTGATATAGACGTAATATTCTCGGCACGGTGTACCATTCGCGTTGCACGTTGTACAGGGGGACACGTGATATCGAATAGATTTTTGTAATTAAATTCCCCGCACGGGGGTGCTACCACGGTCCCCGTCGTTCCTATTTATTTTCCCGCGCCGACGATTCGCGATAATTGCGCGCCGCGTTTGAATTTATTCGATGTTCGCGATCTTACATTGCAAGAGGACTATTATAGCGCTTTGATTGGTGCTTTTTTTTTTTAAAGAGGAGGAGGGAGCACTTAGCCAATTTAATATATCATTCAAATATACTCGAGACTTTAATTTGAGACAGAGTGGTCACTAATGAGACTGGCGCAACTTTGTTAATCTAAGATATTTTTGAATATAAAAATTGCGACGCATGGACTAAGAAACGTTCCTTCGAATACCTCTAAACAAAGTACCGATAAATTTTCCATTTTGCAAACAAAAAAAAATTTTCTGATTTCTGTGCAGTTATCGTAGACAAATGTGTGCAGTTATGGAGACATCACTGTACTTTGAATATTATTTATGCCAAGTTTCATAAAAAAATGTTGTCTGTTACAGAAATTACGGGCGGCTCTGTATCGTGAAGTATTTGGTCTAGCGATGTGTAAGTATTATTGGTTATTCTAATGGTGCTCAATTCACAATTATTGGGAACACGATTAGAAATACCTCACCTCGAATTTTCACCGCAGGTGTTCGATGAACCGTATTTGCCCTAGCAAACATCGGCGTTATTTGTTAAATTAATTGCCCCGCGGTACGTCTGCGAACTTTAACACTAAAATCTTCGGAACGCTCACGGGGACGCGCATCCGCATACTAATTAAAGTTAGAGCCGTATTGTTTGCGTAAAGTCTGAAATATATTAGCCCAGACCGCACCGCCACGCATCAGAAAGTGCACGCGCGACGTAGGGTAAACTGTTTCCGTACTCTGCCGTATACATACATTCGACGGGAATTGTCGAATCTCCCCGCCGTACCGCGTAAACGTATCGAGCGTGTCGTTTTCTGTTACGAGTAATCGATGTTTGCCAGCTACGAAATCTCCGATATTATCCGTGACCGAATGGAGCCCAATTGAGTCAACATGTTTTGCCGTTCGGGAGAATTACAGTCGTGGTTTCGCAGAACGAGAGGAACTAATTCTGAAAATTGTGTCATCGGTATTATCGTGTGTTAGCCTCTTAGGGTCTTCAGGTTTGTTTTCGTTTAACGCAAAGTCAAGGTTGGTCCTCGCGTCATCCAGAAATGGTTGACAGCATTTTTCTAGGATGGACTTTTAAGAAACGAAAACCGTTAATTCAGAAGGTGAAGTGGTAATGAAAATAAATCTGGATGGAATCCATGAATTTGGATCCATGAATCTGATTATCGATAGCTTCGACAGAAAGTTTTCACGAGTTTTGGCCCGTTAGCCCACGTCCGCTTCCAAGAGGCCCAATTGAGATCGCCCTGAACCGGGAACAAGCTCTTACGTGTGCAGCCAAGGGGCAATCGGTTTCTCGTGACGAAAAGGGTCAGTACTGTATGTTCGTATTTGATTTAGTGTCCTCTGCGAGTTTTAGAATCAGGAAACAATCCTTCTGTTGCTGTAATTTAGTTCTATTCTGGCAAGCAAGGTATTAAAGTGAGATTACGTATAAAAATTGAAGCGTCGTCGCCGTCGAGTGCCATTAAACAAGCTATAGAACGCAGTTGTCGAAAAGACTATTGTAAAAGCAGCGCTTGGAGTTAAAGCACTTGGCTCCCTAAAGCACTCTCTCCCTTCTCTTCTGACCATCGTGTCGTTTGTTGTTGAAATTTCAACTACCGATAGATTTCCTTTTAATTTCAACGTTTGCAACTGGACCCAAATAACTACTCTATCATGTTCTAAAATATCGTTCGGTGATTTGTTTTTTCACTTCGTTTTTATCATATCGCTTGAACCGTTTGTGGAGCATCGTGTTCACCGTGAAACGCTACCGTAAAAGTGATGTCGGTGTCTGTATCTCAATTTGAACAAATTTTTTGATAAAATTTCATTCGAAAACACTCCAATACATGATACTTCTGACCGGAAACAAATTGAATCGATAAAGGTGGGCGGTTCACCGTGTGTGTTTACTTTAACTGGCCAGATATCTATACACGGTGTACCCGTTAATCGTGGCGCGATCGGAAGTGGCGCGATTTTTCATTCAAAACAAAAACAAAAAATGGTAATGAATAATAATCGTTAGAGAATTTATCGGAGTCCTTCTCAGAGTGAAATTTAAAATGTTTAATCGTAACGCTCTGACACGGATATCGGGTATCAAGGCATGGCGTACTAATGTCACGGCGAGCAGGTGAACGGAAAATTGTAAATGACACGACGGGAAAAATCGAGACGAGGCAGCGACGAAGCAACATGGCGTCGAGGGGGTGAAATAGGCAAGTACGCGCGGAGCATTCGATTTCCACCGGTGAAATTTCATAATCTTCGACAAGCGTCGGTCCCCGAAGATCGCGCCATACATGATAGCCGAGTGGATTGACGTAGGATCGAGCAAAAGGAGGATCCTCCATATGCGACCGACTCGGCTGCCAAACGCCCAAGCTGCGCACTTTAACGCTCACTGTGCATGTTCGATATATGCATAGTCTACGTCGCATTCTTATGCGAGCTTACCACCCGCGCTATTTTGTAACACGTTAAAATTCTCCATGGTGGAAATAATGTGGAAGAAATAGTTTTCAACAGTAATAAGAAGTTTCCACTCTTTGACTCTGTTCCTCATTACTGTAATTTTATTAACATTATTATTGACATTAGGTTTAAGGAGATTCGAAGTATCTTCGCTGGAATGAAATGATTTAAAACAATTATTTTGTTTTCACAAATGGTTAGTGATACTCGCTGCATTTAGGAAATTGACGGCACGTACCTCGCTGTAAAGGGTTGATATTGTGTTACACATCTCCGAGCTTCCTTTCATCAAAGGTAATATCGCAAAGTACACGCGACTGGTTCGAATCCATCGCTAGAACTGTCGAAGTCCCAGCATCCGAACGAAACGATCGCAGAGAGGGAATTCCCCTGAAATTGGCAACCGACGGGAGATCCCCCAAGTCGATCCTTTCGTTGACTCCGCCATCTCACCCCTGGCGAGTCGTTCGTCGAAAGTTCCCGCGAACTTTCACTGAACGCTCCACTTTCGACGCAGTTTAATCGAGTCGAAAGTTAGCCGAGCTTTGTGCCGGAATTTCTAAAAATAACGAATTTTTTTTCCCCCGGAGCGAGGTCGGCAGAAGCGTTCACTCGCGCGCGAGCGATCGTAATCGGTTCCACTTACGCGCCATACACTCACGCATTCTTCTTCAGCTACTTCCCCGAATTACCCTTCGGGTAACAGACTGCTCTCCAATCTCTGCTCCTTAAATCGTCAGTCGCGAAAGGGAAGAGGGCCGCATATTTTAATTTTATTGCGGGATCTTAATCCATCTTTCTTTTATTCTTCCCCCGAACGGCGCTCGTTCATCAATGTCCGCCCGCTTTATTCCGAACCGTCGCGCTCGACTTTGCTTTCCTTTTTTTTGCGCCGGGTGTCGTTCGAGGGGGGGCCAGTCAAGAGAACTTTTTTGATGTTGTTGCGCCACTTGTGCTGAAAGCATTGTCATCCCGGTTCATCGTTAGAAATGGAGAGCTTTTTACTCTTGTTTTGGGACTCTTTAGAAATTCCAGCCAGCGTAAAGTTATTAATAATAAGGCATATTAATAATTACAGGCAGTATATAGTATTAGGAATCATAAGGTAAATAATTACATAAATTCCACCGTGCTGTAAAAAATTATCAAGGCCTCACGCATTAATCAACATGTACAGAAGAATACTAACGGCCAGCTTAGAATTTATCAAGCGCTCCAGCGGGAATTTAAAACGGTTACTCAAACACTGGAATCCTTAAAATCATACGCGGAAGGACTGACAAGTAAAATTCCCCGCAAGATTCGTCGCGGAGTAATTTTAATTTCCACTCGTTGAAAAACTGCGGGTAGACGTCTACACAACCGGATGCGTGTCCGCAATTTCAGATCGCGTTAAAATGTAAATCCTCCTCGGGGGGCGGACGATACCGCAGCGCTCCGACGACGCTAAAGTAATTCGATCCCGTCGAAAGTGGTTTCTTACGGAAAATAAGACATGCTCTTTACGCTATCCCTGGCCGGAACTTTTACCCCGCGCTACCATTTCGCTTTTACGTGATCGCCCGTTGGAGCTCTCAGTTCCCAAAAAAACATTAAAAATGTAGCAGCGTTACGCCCACGGTACGTACAATATACACATATAGAAAGGAGAGGAGAAACATTCTCCAGGAAGACAAGCAACGGCATGGAACTTTCCGATCGAGACACGTGACGTGAAAATTCCACCGTTGATCGGGTCCCAGACAGCAGGGAACGTCAGTTCCTATTAAATTGGAGACGGTAAAATGTTTGCTGGTGCATTTATTATTCCGACGGTTTGTGCTTGTCTCCGAAGCCACTCCTGTTAATAATAAAACACCCTGTGTATGTCTCGAATAGAATAAATAGAATCGGGGTGGAATTGTTTTATAATTTATTGTGTATTTGTGTTTTTGGGGGCTTTTTCGCGAGGGAAAGCTTCGAAAGACGGTCTCCATCTTTCGGAAATATCATTTGCTGTTGGATCCATATTCGTGGGGCATACTTACTTGGTTGCTCGCTTCGGGGTTGTCGCGTCTCGATCTTTATTTTCGGCGCTCCTGACTTCACTAGCGAGAGAGCGCCGAGCGCGCGGTTCGGGCCTAGCGGCGGACGGCGGAACTATGGCTGGGAAAGGGAAACAGACCAAAGCGGCGCGGCTACCTTTTACGTTATAAACTTTAACGCGTCTAGTGACAATTTATGACGTGTTTTAATAACAATGTACAGCATCTAATCGTTTAATACAAACGAACCTCCATTGTAGGCGTTTCCCTAACATTCCTCTTATGGCAGTGCAGGACCCCATCAGTGTCCTACTAGGAACCTTAACACGCCCAGTGACAGTTTATTACACGCTTCGATAATAATTTCGAGCATCCAATCGTTTAATACAAACGTGCCAGGATCGCCAAAATAATCTTTCCAATTGTGGTCAATTTCGCTACGCGAAAATAAAGTGCGCTCGATATAAATCGCCACGGTATCGCGAGAGTTTGCGGGAAGGATTTGCGGAGTTCTATATATCGTAAAAATAAGCGATATCCGCACTCAAAGTAGATTCACAGTCGCGCACGCGACCGTGGAAAAATATAAGTATTCGTTTCAATGGTATCAATATCTACGAGAATGGATTTCAGCCCTCGCAGTGCTACGGAGGATATGTGTGCAATCACTTCCACGCTATCGATATCTTCCCCTATGTATTCGAGCCTTTGTAGATTCTGAAATGATTTGTGACCACGTTCGTTGTACTTCGACTGGAGGCTACGCGTTGTCGTCGGTTAGTATACAAAGCGGGTTGTTTGATCGACTTTCACCAGGCAATTGTTTCGCCATTTTTAATTCAAGGCGAAGCTTAAATAAAATAGTCGATGGAAACGCTTTTTACTTACTTGTTTTACACGCGTTCATGGGTGCACTTGTTAAGCAATAAATTGTTTATGCTACACTCGTTAATTCAGCAGTGACGAGGTCGAGACGGTTTCCAAATTCAGTCGGAAACGAATTTACCGACAAATGAGTGCGACGCGCGCATTATGCGCACCGCCTATGTAATTTCTATGAATACACAATCGTCATGGTTCACGACCTCGCCCAGCCTGGAGAGCTAGCAGCAATGGGATCCATTCGAAAGTCTGCATCTCGTATTTCGCCCGAGAAAAATTACGCGAATTTGATTGAACTTGTGAACAATTTATTTGACCGTACCAATCGTATCAAGATTAATAGAACACCCTATGCAATCTCTTTAATATTTGCAAATTGTTAAGCCAGGTGGTCCAAGAATAAAAAATTCTAAGCGTGCTTCGTTTTTCGATGTAAATATTTCTTCGATAAATTAACGTTTCTCGAGGGTAAATAATCTACGCTCCCCTGGCACGCGTATGAATAAGTACGCGACGTTCGAAAAAGCCATCGTCAATATCGCGCGGGTAATAAATTCGAGAAACCCCGGTTTGTCTCGCGAGGATTCTTTTAATCCGCGTCGTCTACGAGGTGTCTGAACAAAACGGGGTCGAGACGTAGGCTGAAAGAAGGTCGACGGAGGTTTGGAAGGCGGAGGATATTACGTAGCCGCTCTATCTTTCAGCTCGATTTCTTCCGATATTCCTCTGTCTCGTGGAAACCCCGCTTCTGAATGGGTACGAAAATTATTACACCCGCAGGGCGGGGGCATTCTACGGTGCGATTATTTATTGACACCCGATAGATAAAGTGCCCCAGCCTTCGAATTTCTATGAAACTCCGAATCTTTCCGCTGGAATGGCGCAACTTAACCGACGCATATTTATGCATTCCCTCTTATTTCCATTTGAAAGTAAAATCGAACAGACTATCGCGCTATATCCGCGCGGATTTTTGGTGTACACCGTACCGCGAGCGTGGAAAAGTCAGATGAAACGGCAGAAATTATCTGCGACAAGTTGATGGACGTTGCTATGCTCAGCGAGAAGACGGTGCGATAAAGAAGAGGAAAAATCAGTATCGAAGCTGTCTAGGTCTAAAGATGCAGACCATGAATGCTGAAGTCATGAATACTACAAGGAATAATACTCGTGAAATATACTCGTAATAAATATTTAAAGTGATCGCAACCGAGGCATTTATTTGGAGAACGAGTGTGTCCATTATGCAAGTTCAAAGGAGGACGCGTAATGTCTCATATAATTTCGTAGCGCCGTTAAGAAGTTTGGAAAAGCGCAGGAACCGTTAAGGAAATGGGAAGATAACTATATCCAATGAGAGTAGGGTTGTAGAAGGGGGATGGTGGCTTAAGGCTGTCTGCGTGAGTGCACGGTGATATCATTAACATAACTTAAACGTAGGTTCGTAGAGCCATAATACGATGATAATAAAAGCGATAATATTATCGCGCTAATATCGATGATAATAACGTTAAAAAAATCGTGGCTACGGGATAACATCGAATGGAAATGTAAAAGGTGCGGCTCGATTCGTTCGATTTTTTCCCCCGCTTCGCTTTGATCGACTTACAAAAGATTCGCAAGAAGGAAGAAAAGTTCGAAAAGCGTCCTAACGAGCGGCTTCGTTGTTAAGAAAAGTCGGTTAACGTGATAAGAGAAAAAGTAACGTGCGAATACAAATAAAATATTTTTAACCGATTGAATTAGAGAAGGTCCTAATGGCGCGATGAAAATAATCGAGGCCGACCGAAGCCATCTGTACCGAAACAATTTGCTCGTTTTCCTTCTCTCGAAACCCTCTCAGATGTTTGCTCTCGACGAGATACAAAATGAATCATTCGATCGTAATTTGTACGCAAATTCCCGCGGGGGGGATGCGATTCTTGAATCAGATTCCCTATTCTATAGGCGTCATCTAAATGCATTTGATGCCGCGCCAGATTATATCGAGCCACGTAAATCTAGAATCGATGGTCGCGAATTAAAGAACGGAATCTAGGCCACGAACGAAGATAAACGTGCGTTGAACTGATGAGGATTGAAACCAATTCGCAAGCGGGACAGTAGCGCGGAACGCGTTTCTATCGAACAGTTCGTTTCGTGATTTCGGAAATATTGAATGGAATTAAAAATGGGATCGGCAGGATGTCTTTGTCGGACCATGATCGTATACAGGATGTCCCAAAAATGTTGGAGGTCCTTGAAAAGGGTGGTCCGGGTGGTGATTTGAAACAACTTTTTCCTTCATGAAAATGTTGTCCGAGGAGATATCGTTAAGGAGATATTAACAGGAAACCCCGACCTACATTATAACCGCGACCATCTCCTCCGTACCGAAAGGGTTAAACGTATTCCAAGGACGTTCGTGTAATTTTTATTACTTGCTCTTCAGGAAGAAATCGATAGTCTAATATCACTCCTACGCGAGGATTTAATAGGACCATGTTTCGTATATAACAGGAAAGGTCCCAGTTGAACGAATTTCAACTAATTAATCTAATCGAAAAAATCTCGTCTATACTCGGAGTTCCATTATCGACTTGTCCAACCCCCCCAACCACCGAAGCTTGATGACAGGGACGATTCTCGAAATAATGGATCACCGAGGATTCCGCGTATCACCAGGAAAAGCGGTCCAGCTCCTGTTCCCGATCGAAAAGCGAACGGGTTACTTGGAAATTGATAGATCACCCGTTAGCGAGCGTATCCGTCGACTGCAAATAGTCCGAAGGGGCACAGAGCTTCGAGGGGAGGACAGGACGCGAGTCCTGGAATGGGAATTCTGGCGGAGAGTAGGCAAGCGTTAGGCACGCGGAGGAAGAGGGTATAAGGTGGTTCCTTCAGCTACGAAGAAGCGCAGTGGAGCGTGGACGCGATAAGGGCCATCCCCGACCGTTCCCCCTTTCTGCACAGCCGGAGTGCAGCTTCGCAACCTTCGAGGGTCGGAGATTTCGGGGGCAGTCTGCGATCCTTGCTGGTCTGTGCAACGGCTCCACAATTTATTCCGATATTTAGGTTGAGGACTCAGCCAGACCTCCACAGCGATGCATAAAGCTTGAAAAGCTGACCAAAACCAAAGAAAGAGAATTCTGATCATTTTTGGGGCGAAGATGCTTCGGAATCATTATACGAGATTCGTAATGCTTGGATACAAACATTCACTTGTTATTCTGACCTTCTGTACATACGTACCTCTTGCAATGGGGGCTACAATGATGGAACGCCCTTTATAGCGACACGTTTATACATATCAAACTATGTCAAACCATATAAAATTCCTAACCTGAAGTCTCAAACTCCTATCCGTCAAGTTCCAAACTCGAAAGCTCTCTGTTCGTCAGATTCCTTGATTTTCTCGGAGTTCAGTGGTCCTATCGAAGTCTCAGAGACACGTTTATACCATGAAGAACCATATCAAACCATGAAAAACCATATTAAACTCCCAATCTGAGGTGTGCAAACCCTTCCATCCGTCAAGTTTCAAACTCGAAAGCTCCCATATCAAACCATATCAAACCATATCAAACCATATCGAATTCCCAACTTGAGCTCTCAAATCCTCCCATCCATCAAGTTCCGAACCCGAAAGCTCCCTCTAATTTCCCCCCGATTTTTTATATTCCACCCCAATGTGCTCTCCGTCAGTCTCCTTGATTTTCCCGCATTTTCTCGCCCTTAAGTGGCCCTATCGGACTTTCAGCGACACGTTTATACCATTGCTTACCCCTTTCGTGGCACTCGAGGTGACTTCTCCCCGGAATCACTCGGGGAGCGTACACGAGAATAGGATCCAGCGATAAAACTCGAGGGCTGGGGGCGAGGTCGCGCGGTAGCCACTGGGCGGATTTAAGTTCCCGTTGTGTTTCGGCGAGAAAGACTCCGGGGCGAACCGCAAGGAACTGTATCGCATGGAAGTTCGCGACTAGGGACGCCGGTATCGATTAAAACTTGCCTTTGCGACGCCCGGCGACTCCATGAACTTCTTTCCAAGAATTTCCAATCTTTCCAAGGGAAGTTTCCATCCTTAACTCCGGGCTCTGTGAAAATATCCAGAGGACCACGCCGTTGCGAAAGATTGAGTGGCGTTTATCGACGGTTGCAAGTAAGAGGTAATCAGGTGCTGTTGATCGCGTTCTAATAGTGAAATGGTATTGGATACCCTGGTCGAATCGTTCGGCTCGACATGTTAAATGGTCTTGTGGATTATTGGCCTCGGTTTGACGGGCTTTGTTAGCCCTCCATTGTCTCCCCGTCGGAGGATATGGCGAATATGTCTCTCGTTGGAGAGGTTATGGACCTTGGATGATAGTCTAGTTGTCTAGGCTCGTTCAGGCTAGCATCGGAATCTTATTCAACTTGTTGGACTTTCTACTGTTGATATTCAAGCAAAGACTTAGAAAATCCGTGTTTCTGAGAATTTCACTTTTGTTGGAACAAAATTGCGAATGGCTCTCGAGGGTTATTTCGCTCGCGTTCTCATTGAGATTAGCTTACGAGTGGGGCTTAATTAAATTTCGCAACAGTAGGGGAGGCAGGAGCTTGTTGCTATGTCATTGAAATTGTACCGTATCAACTGGACTGCGAATGTTTATGCAAATATTTACATGATATGCAAGTATGCGTAATACGTGCGGATGTCCTCGTCGTCATTATCATCAATATCATTATGAAGGGTTCGAGTCACCATCATAGACGCAGTCATCGTAATTAGCATCGACATGTGTTATTGAAGGACCGAAAAGTAATGTCATTTCTTGTACATTAAATTCAAACAAATACATTTTCAATAGGTATCTATTTTTAATCAGTTATGTAATCATCCTCGTTATCAACAGCCTTTTGCCATTTAATGCGCAAATTTTCAAGATGAATATAATAATTATCTAAACATTTGCTCGATATTCGAACTAATAATCTAAACGTCGATCCATTCGTCCAGTCGTACTACTTAAAAACTAAACATAAGACGGAGACACGGCGTCGCCGCCACATAAGTTTTACATTTATCGAACTCTCTGTTGTCAGAGTAAAACGTTTTCATTACCAGTCTCGTGGACTTTTTATGGTGTACTAAATATACGATGCATCAACTACCAGTTACCACAGGGAGACTCGTTTATTTCCCTCGAACGGTGAAACGTGCCTCTGTTCGCCTTCTAAAACGCGTATTCGTATTTACTACCCGCACTGCCTTATTCATCGCCCCGCTCTCTAAAAAAAGTTATTACCCTGTTAGCACCGACATGTTTGGTAGATTTATCCCGCGAAATTTTCTTTTGGTATTGGGCCCTGGGTTATTCCTCTGGAAACTTTCCATATCTACGGAATCATTGTAACTTTCCTCGCGGTTCGCACGCGGAACAGAAAGAGGGAAGAAGGAAACTTCTTACGTAGAGAACTTTTTCATGATAGAAAACTCTTTTCAAAGGGACCGTAGGAAATATGAAATCATCTTTTGATCCGAGATAAGCATCTATTTATCGAACAATTATTAGCACGCTGAAAAGCGTCGGGAATTATTTTCTTAGAGTGTAGTTCCTGGGAAATGAGTTCCTTTCTCAAATTGCTGACCGTACAAATGTTTAATCTCTTATCAGTCTCAAGATGGTACCGTTTGATTATAATAAAAGGCCCACTTTTTCCCACAGCGCTCAGAAGTTCCAGGTGAAAGTAGGTGAACATTTTCGCAATTATTTGTCGCCCTGTCCTGAAAATCGGATCGATTTACGTGCGCATCATTCCGTGAAAATCCCCTCGTACTCGTCAAATCTTTTCAGAAGTCGGCACCCTCGTTGCTCCGGAGAGATGCCACCGTATTGTCCCGTATCTTTTTTGAGCTCTGACAGCTCAATATCGCCCAAGATTTTTTGCGCTCGCAACGGGAACCTTTTCTTCGTATCGCGCGCGCCTTATAAGATTCAGACACCTTGAAAAGATTCCAGCTACCATTTAAATTCAAACCAGTCGTCGGCACGCGACGAAACACATTTACAGAAACACTGCGCCCAACTTCCTTAATCTCCTTCCTGTATGAAACGATTTCAAACGAATGCCTTCATTTTCTATTCCATCCACCAAAAATAAGACCAACACTCCTGCTCTTGAGTAGAAGTTTCAAAATTTGTACAGAGTTCTAAACGCGAGGTCAGGAATTTTAAAAAGGAACTCATTTTCCAGGATGTACACTTTAAGAAAATAATTGCCGATACTTTTCAGACGGGAAGCGTTTCATCAATTGCGAATTTATATCGGGTCTCGCTTTTTTGTTCAATTTACTTAAAATAACACTAATAACCCTGTTGTCGAGACGGAAGCACCTCGCTCCGGATCCTGAATTCCATCAATTGTGAATTTAGGTATTTCTCTTCTCTCTGAAAGTAGGTACTTGAAGTTGGACCAACGTCTTTCATTTCCTTCAGCCCTTGAAGTCCTTTAGAAAGCGCTTTGTGCTTCCATCGTGCCAATTCCTTCTGAACAGCCACGTCCGCCACTGAAACAATCCATCACACCTACCCGGTTGTCCTCGCTGGAATTGAATCTCTGATAAAAATCAGTGGCGGTCGTTCGAAAAGCCCCATCAATTAACACCCCCTATCCGGTCGTGTTGTTGCAAAGTACGCTTTCATCGAGGACAAAACACGGTTTTCACGATTATTCATTCCTCGACCGTCGGCGCGCATTTGGACCCACCTCCACGGGAAAGATTAATTGCGGAGTCCCCTACATTCAGGGAAAGTAATTATTCCCAGTCTAACGTAATTAGTTGCTCGAATTTTAAAGGGTGAGGGAATATAACAACTGCCGGGAGAACACTTTTTACCCACAACCTGTTCGCAACATTTAATTATCACAAAAACGGTCTAGCCACCGAAAAACGTCCAATCCCAAACATTGTCGTACGACGTGGCAGCAAAAACACTCGAACCCGCTACGGTTCGTCAGCGTCGTTGAACGCGGCTAATTAAACAGTTGCGCGTCTACTTTTTTCTCCCCTCCCTCCCCGCCCCTCGCCGCCAGTCTGCGAAATCTTTCAATTTAACCCGGACGCGGACTAGGTAGTTGGAATTTCTTGATTATACTAAGACACCGCTCGAGAAGCGCCAGTCGGACACACGGGCGTATCACTTTTCCAGTAGAACTCGCGAAGCTGTCTGTCGTGTGTCTGCAGAAGTGGCAATCGTGATAGAAAGTTAATCGCTTCTAGAAACTGAAACGCAACTACGCTTGAATGCTAATGCTTAGGCAAAACCCTGGGTTACGAATAAATTTCTTTGTCTCGTTTCCTTCTTTGGGACGTGGTCGAAAGAGTAAACGAGACTTCAGATGTACTCGCAGCTCGTGGTTTTGTTCATTAGTTGCACGTAAGGCTTTTAAATGATTCCTTCTAGAGTTCGTCCGACCAATGCTTGACCTAATCTCCTTCCAGTAGATTCAGCGAATTCGTTCGAGCTATCATACAGTAAAGTCTCCGTAAATCCACAAATGTCTCTACCATAAATGCACTGAAACCATCCCCATCGCCTCTTCCTTTATTTGCTGCCCTTCTCTACATTCGAAGCACGGCAAACATCAGAGAATGTACGAAGTTTACCATAAATGCGCTAATTCAGTCCCGAGTTTGTGCATTTACGGAGACTTTACTGTACTCTGAAGTCCTTCATCAGCCAAGTAGCAGTTCCGCGAAGCCACCCACCCGGCTTCCACCGAAACGCGATATTAATAAAGCGCCAGCTCACCGAGGCAACTCTCTAATGGATGCGTTGATCAAGGATCGATGAATACCCCCTGCCAACAAAATGGCGCAGGCTCGCAGGAACGATGCTCAATTTCGCACCCCAGGGACCAGTCGACAAACGGTGACCTTTCGAGACGAATCGAGCCAGAAATTGACCTCGGAGGGACTTCCCGAATGGCATTTGTTGATGCAGCTCTAACCAGCATCGCCATAACCACCGTACCCGCAACTACCACAACGAGCCTCGAGCGTGTTTGCTTAAGCGTGATGCGACCCTAATCAATTTCCTTCCCGGTTCGAAGACCGTCTCTGCCTCCTCCTCCCACCCCGCATCTTCAGCAGACGAAACGTTCGAGGTGTCTACTCCATTCGACGGGAAACTTCCTCTAATCACGGTAGTCGTACCGTCGGAGGCCGTCTGTTAACTCGATCGCGGAATTTCGCAGCGTGTTTCAAATGTCAAAAGATTCCCGAGGATCTTCTCATTCGGAGTGGGGAACTTGTTGGATTCCTTCGAACTTCGTGGGAGCCAATTAAACAGCGAGTGGCGACACTGTTTGACGACACAATTGGAGTTTATTAATTAAGTAGACACGCTCTGTACAAGCCCGAGAGTATCTTGGGAAAGATGGAAGACGACGACGTCGCCCCGGGTGGGGGCGGCGGGGAGGGGGGGGGCGAAGGAGCTCTAGCAACGGATCGCAACGGATCAACAGCTCCGAAAACACGCGAAGTCGAAGTTTCGAAAGGACGTTTCCCAAATGAGAAGTTCTCGGTCTTGTTATGGCACGTTTCAGTGATACTCGAAGCTTTGACTCGATTAAATCCGAGGAACATTCGATTGGATTACCCACGGCTTTAGGAGCTTGCGAGGCTGTCAATCGGGATTAAACTAGCCATTTACGTCATAATGCTTGATTCAATTTCACGTGGACGGTATCGTGAATCTATCGCTCGATCGGATTCAATCAGCGTAATTTTCTCCACTTATAAAGCCAGAGGGGATTGCCCGTCCACCGAACCGCGGATGTACAGTTTCTTCGTGAAACTAACGGAGTCACTGTTCCTAGCGAATCAGTGGCAGAGAAGATATAAACAGCGAGGCGGTCGGCGAACGGTTACCCAAACCGTTCGCCGTTCGAGTCAAGCCGAGTTCCAGGGTTGGCAGGGCTCGGCGCAACCGCTCCGGCCGTTCTTTTTATTTCTAATTACCAGCGAGAGAAAGAACGGAAGTCTGCTCATTGTACTCGAGGAAGGTTGATTGTTGTTAATGCAGTGTACCAGGCAACACGGTGGCGCGATGCTGCTCGACTCGTGACGAGCAGTGAAAGGGAGGATTGGCGAGACCGTCGGTGTTCTGGAAACTCGATTCCAGCCGGCTTGAGACGCTTCGAGCCTCGTCCCTCTGTCTTTTTCCATCTTCTACTGTCCTCTCGCTCGAGTTCCCACCCCTCAACTGCCACGGCAGGGAGGGAGAGGGGGGCTATGAATGCAGCCACGAGGAAAGGGACGGTAAGGAGGGGGGGGGGATCGCAGACTTATTTATTTATATCGGACCACGAAATCTCGCAGCCATTTAACCGAGATTTTCTCCCCCGCACACGGGCACACGCGCGTGTGCACGTGAACACACACGCGGACTCTCGAGCCACCTATTCTCTGTCACGACTTCTCCCAGCTCCTTCATCCCGTAACTGAGGGTGTCGGTCTCTTTTGACTTCGCTCACTGGAGCGACCGTTCCTGTTTCTCCTTCGAGCGCAGACGGCAGTCCCTCGTGTTAAGGCGCGTTTACATTTATCGAACGACTAGGATACGATGTCTACGGCGGAGCCTCGAGGAAGATCTCCGGGGTTAGGATGCGGTGCATGGTCTGACAACAGAGCTCGATATACAGGGTGTTGACAAATGCGTAAGACCCTTTCATGAGAGTATGAATCGAAACGTCTTGGACCATTTTGCTACCTGAGGCTTTGCTTCGTTATCGAGGTATACGCAGGTGAAATTTACTCATAGCTGCGCAAATTTTGAGTAAATATCGATACTACAAGTCCTGACAGTCGTACATACTTCCAAATCTGTTCGAACCTCGATTCATGCACAATTGCTTAAACCTCAATACTTGCTCAAACCACCTCAGTGCTCGCTCAAACCTCAGTACTGGCTCAAACCTCAATACCTGCGCAAACGTCAATAATTGCTCAAACCTCAATACTCGCTGAAACCTTGACACTATTAATTCTAAGAATCGCACAAACTTCCAATCCTGTTCGAACTTCGATTTCTGCTAGAACCTCGATAACTGCAAACACTTCTAAACACGCCTCGCTTTCGTTCGTTAAATGTAAACGCACCTTTAGGTCTAAACCCAGTATCCTTCCCGCTGGCGACCGTTTCAGCCGCAGAGTCGTTAAGTCGTGCCGCCCAGTTTCCCCGCTGAAACGACAACCTCCCCGCGCCCCCCAGGGCCGTTTTTCACACTCGATTGAGATTTAATTTTGGTATTAAGATCACTCTCGCGGTCAATAGTTATTTCCATGGGAAATGGCGATACCTGGGGCACTTGGGGGAGGGGAACGCGAGCCAGCGACAAATCAGGTGTGACTAAACGAACCCCTCTTGGAAGCACGCGAGCCTCGTTGAATTTAAACAGGCGTCTTTCCAAAATTAATTTTCTCGCGCGGCGGCATTAAAGAGGGGGATTGATTCGTGGCGTAATTGCGACGCATTGAAGTCTGCGCGTTTTAGTCGGATTTAGTGAAACGTTCCAGCCGACTACCAGGGCTCCCCGACTTTCTCTATTTGCCCACGTGTATTCCAGACGTTGCTCGCCCGGAGCCGCGCTCATAGTATGTTAATTAAGCAGTCTCACCTAACGCTGCCGCACGCCTCTTAACACTACGATGATTCTCCACCGTTCGCAGCGTCACGAAATTACTGCCTCTGTTTCTAAAAGTGGCGCGACGTTGTGACAGGGGAGTCAGCCTCTAGTCCTGGAAAGCGCACGAGAGATAATAACGATGATTATACGAGGCCAAAATTCCGAAGATGGAGGTTGAGATCGCCCTCAGGGGCTGTAGCTGTGCACGATTATAGCTACAGTACGGGCTTAGCGATCCCGAGGTATCCAAGCAAAGAATGCAGTGCCAGAAGTTGAGAATTTATGACATTGACGTAAATGTGTCATGGAGAAAAGTACAAGTACAAGACTGGTGATTTGCAAGAAACAATCCTAGCCTTGTAAAATAAAGAAACAAACAAACGGAAAATCGAAAATTGTCACGCATAAAATGTAATGTATCAAGATTTATGCAAAACAGTGTAAATGTGGCATGGGAAAAAATACATGTACAAAACGTACCCTTATAAAATTGAGAAATGAGCAATCGAGATCCTAGCTCGTCTCAAAGCGGTAGCACGGCCGTAAGTTCAGGCCCCGAGAATTACATAAAATAGAAAAATTTGGTCGAATAAATCTCCCTTGAAGAGGGAGAGTCTGCCGACTTCATTTCTACGTGTCATCTCCATAGCGTTCGAAAAGTTTAGGAGGTGCGGGAGCCAAATCCTTTAAGAAACCGTATAAAACGATCCAGGCGCTCCGCAGGGGCTTGGGAGGGGGGACAAATTACGTCAGTTCTGCTACTGAAAGCGGGACCGTTCCAAGCGGTTCCTCCTTCCAACCGAACCGTCGCATTCAAGTTTACTCGTAACTGCGGACAGAATGTAACAGACTCCGATTCGGTCGGAGTTAACGACCGGAATGGAGTCGAACTGCTCTTTCATCGCGACCCGAGAAGAGTATGACAAAAAAAAAAAGAACGCGAAAAATTTATTTCAGACCGGTGGCTGTATACATATATAACCAAGTCCTGGGATCCCTTAGGTAAGAAACCATTTTTGGGGTCATTATTTCTATCGAAACATTTTTATTTAACTCTCATCTTTTAATTATCATTTTGTTCACCAGGAGTTTATTTGTAGGATTTTTAATTACAGTGTTTAGCTTCTGGTATTTACTCGCTGTGTCGTTGCTTGTCTGTAATGTTCAGCTTTTGAAGTGTAACTTCACCGATTTAACGTTTGCGTTTTTCCACGCGGAATGAATAATCCTCATCCGAATTTAATTACTCTTCGCCCAACACGCGCGTCTACTAAAAATCGACGATTTTAACGACGAACTTTCACGGTGGACGCTTTCCACGGAACGTCGAACTTCGCCCTTATGACAAAGGACGACCTCCGTCCTCCATCGCTTTCATCGACCGTCGCCAGTAAGAAGTTATCGTGTCCGCAGGATCTCTCCCGCGGCCATCCACGTAGTAAGAAAACTTATCAGATCGCTCGTAAAAAGTTATTCGACGAAAATGAACTTGCCGAGCGACAATCTTCGACAATGCGTACAATACCCTATGGGAATCGAGGACATTTTTCGACGGCTCCCCCGGCGAGCCACATGTCGCGCAGCTATCGATTTCGGAATCGTATCGAAGCGACCGAATCAAGCATTAAACATTACATATTAATCAAGCGACGATTACGGATGATCAAGTTTCTTAAACACCGCGTTGAGAATCGCTCTGAAAAGAGAAGAATGAGAGAAAAGAAGGGAAATCAATTTTTCCATCGCAAGTCTGTGTTTATACGTCCTCGATCTCTAAAGGTGGAGGTGGTCCGAAAATTTTCCAGAATTTCGTCTGCGTGAAAACGATTCGACGGGGAACGTAGACAATGATAAAATAAGAATGAAATTACGTTTTACGAGGAGGCGGGCGTAAGCTTATTGGCTGGGCGTTTTCGGCCGCACGAACCCTTATACATTCACCCCCTAACCCCCTGTCTCGTTCAAGGGTTCTATGGCTAGACAGATACGACGCGAGGGATAGGGCGTTTCGTGATACGTCTCACTCCGTATGGCCGTGACCTCTTCTGGCCATTCTTTCCACGGAAAATGCTTGGCCTCGACTCAGGAAACGAGACTAGTGGCTTTTTTTGCGGGGAAATACTTTCCGAAGAGCCTGCGTTCCTTGACCGCGTAATTCTCAAAACATTAGGGGAGTGCTCCCTCCAGGAAGTCGCGAAAATTCATCGGGGCGAACGGTGGTGATTCTCCGTATATAACGTCGAATTAATTATCGAAAAAAAGGTTTCAGATGGAATTTACTCGCGTTATATAAAAATAAAGGGGCTCGAGAGCCAGTGTCCCGAAGGTTTCATTAAGGACTGAGAAGTTACAGGGACTTGGTGGAATTCTGCGCGAAGTGCTTTCACTATTTCCTACCAACAGTAATTCTAATCCGCTCGTTATTTACCGGGAAACTTTTGAAGCTATACTCCTGTAATAGCCGCGATTACTTGAGAACTTTTGCCGCGGCCCCCGTCCCGCGTGAAATTCTTTCCTCGAGGTAAATTCGAAACTTGGACGGACAATCGGTCGCTGCGAAGAATTTTCCACGGGGCAAGAAATTCAGACGACAGCTTATAAGATTCCCCTTTCCGGATACTTTCCGGAACTCTTGACGTCACCGTCCAGATTTGTTGCTCCAGTCGAGCATCTGTTGCTGTTCTACTGATATTCCGCCCTCGAAAGTGAACCCGCGCACCGGTAGAGTATTATTTTATCAAACATTTTTCCGTATGAATGATTTTTCCGGCTGGAAAATTTTAAAGAATATGAATTTTATTCTGCGAGAACAATGGGTGGTTTGAATAGAGATGCCGATAAAAGGAGATAGAATCGCTGATGGATGTAAATTTCATGATTGCGATTTACACTCGGCAAACGTTTATTATTGAATTCCATTAAATGTAAGGTCATGGTAAAAAAGAGTGATCGAATGCAAAATAAAGAGGAGATAAAATTTGTTCCCAGATATCCATTCGAGCGGCAGGTGTCAAGAAGCGTCGATAAGTGTCGCGAGTATTTGATCGATAAGTGTCGCGTGATTATTCCGACATTGAAACCACTGACTGAAGTTTCTATGTCACGATGACAAGTTCCGTATTGCCGCGACACTTATCGACGATACGTTGTAATTCTTGGAAATAGAAAAAATGTCAAAGGAGGAAGTTGTAACAGATTTTTCATTTGAGACCTTTGAACATCGTGTACACTCTCTGTACTTCTACAGATAGGACATTATTACCTATGTAAATATATAGATATATATGTTCAAAATTAATACATTTTCTGTCGATAATTAATCACTCGTTTACCATACGGTAATAAATTCCGTCAAAAGTATGGAAGGAATATAGTTGATTTAAAATTAAACGTGTAATGAGATCACATTCGGTAACGCTATTCCGCTCGAATTTCAATTTGAACATCCAGACGAAACGTCAAACGCGTCCAAACGAATGGCGGACGTAACATCCTGCGCGAACTTCCGCGCGCCCGAGTGCAATTAATTTCGTAGTTTATACCAATTTTTCCGCTGTCCAGGGAACCACAGGTCGAGCAGCCTCTTCGTACACCGAGTCGACCGTTCCTCATTTTTTTCTAATTTGCGAACAGAGCGTCACGCGACGGGGTGTTCGCCGCAGCAAGTTGACCAAACTTGTTTCTGCGCTTTAATCACACATTTTTTAAATAATCCATAATCTTCGCTTAATTGCTATCAATGTTCGCGACATTATTAAGTCGCGAATAAAATACCTATGCATTATACAGGGCGTCCCAAAAATGTTGGAGGTCTTTGAAAGAGGCGGTTCGGCGGGTGATTTGATACAAATTTTTCCTTAGCGAAAATGTTGCCCGAGGCTTCGTTAAGGAGATATTAACAGAAAACCCCGACTAATCAGACCGCGAGTATGCCGATGCGTAGGCTACACGCTAGACGGCCGCAGTAGTGTAGGCTATGCGCTAGACGGTCGCAGTAGTATAGACTACGCGCTAGACGGTCGCAATAGTGTAGGCTACGCGCTAGACGGCCGCAGTAGTATAGGCTACGCTCCACCGGCATACTCGCGCTCTGATTGATCTGGGTTTTCTATTAATATCTCCTTAACGAATCCTCGGACAACATTTTCGCTAAGGAAAAAGTTGTTTCAAATCACCCCCCGAACCACCCCTTTCAAAGACCTCCAACATTTTTGAAACAATCTGTATATCCTCCAATGTAATATTCTCATCCAAAAGAACGCCCGGGCATAATCCATACGGAGTAATCTCAGAATCTCCGCGATCTCCATTTTAGTTTACAAAAGTCAGCGAAGAAGTGTCAGGAGTCGTTTATTTCAGGCAGCTCGGTTAGCCTAGATCCCAACTATTCAGGGGTATGCATATCCATTTATAAACTGAAATGAGTCGCCTTGCACCACGGCGAAAGTAAGCCCAGTGACCTCGTTCAACGTTACGAAATCCCGTCTAACAATCCTTGGACAAGAACGCGGGGTTGGTCGCTCCTTTTTTTCTACCACGAACGGGCGTCGCGTGGATTCAGCCGACGTATCTCGGGAATAATTCCTGGGGAATAATGGAGCGAACCCGTTCAAAAGTCCCATAAATTTCACTAAACGCGTTTCCTACCTTGGCGCTGGCCTCGAGATGTTGCTGGTGTAGGTGCCATAGGTTGACGTTACCGCTGGATATACAGGGTGTGCCCAGAAGCCACGATATTTATCTGACGATGCACGACGGAGCAATATTTGAAGTATCGTACAGTTATTAATGGACAATACGGGATTTTGTTGGTTTAATAGTGAAGTGAAAAAATTTAACTGGTCAGTCCAAAAATTGAGGGATGTTATATCTGATGGTACACGATATTTTAGGAATATTTAAAATATTGTGTAGTTATTAATAGATAATACGGGATTTTATTGGTTCAGTAGTGAAGTAAATAAATTCAATTAGCGAACCACAAAATGGAGATGTTATAATATAAAAAGTAAAAATAGGCTAAATAATATTTTTTGCGGCGATCCTCAGTTGCCCTGGTTTCAGGGTGGGACACTCTGTACACGGTGGGTGTAGGTGTGTTGGCCAGGAATTGGTAACGGCGATAGTGATGGTGGTTGTGTCTACAGAATTCTGTAGTGAGCGACGGAGTTAAACAGCCGAAGGCTACCAATCCCCTGGCTGCTAACTGCCTTCAACACAGACGCTAAGCGACGGAGCTCTTTTCGGTACAGTCATTCAAGAGTAATTCGCGGTGCGTGTACACTAGGCCTGGCTAATGATTTCGACTATGTACTCGCTAATTGGCCTAGATTTACTCACCAATCCTAAATCGATGATGATCATCTAATTTTGTGCTGAGTGTTTCGATGGTCGTCAGGGTACATTGCTACATTAATGGTTTCGAAAGGTGAGATATCATAATAAAAAATTATCATTCTTGTCACCATTAAGATGAAAGTGGATCTAACCCAGAAAAATTTCATTCCCCGGAAAGAAGTTTCAAATTGACCAAATTCCGGGTGTTCGCGGTTGTAATTAATAAAAAGACTCGGTAATTACCGTTAAATGCAGCTAAGTTCGTCGAGGGCGCGAGTTTTCATCATTTATCAGTCAGATTTAGTTGTACCACGGCTTGCGCATTAATGTATATGCATTCTCGGCCGACATAGGAATTTCAGATGCGAGGAATATCTCGTTGAAAATAATTGGAGTAAGGGCAAACATCTCGCGTCTTCGGTTTGATATACCGTGTTTGCATGGTCCATGTGTCTACGCGTCCGTGTACGAGGAACGTGCGCGCACGACTGACTTCACATCCCTTTCTGCTGCCCAAACTGTTGATCTAGCGTGGAAGTTCAACAGGGTCGCGAGCGGGGGGAGAGGGTGCTTTACAGTCAGCGGGAGCAAAACGTTAGAGTCGGAACCAGAATGAATACATCGCGTACCTCTCGAAACCGGAACATAGCCTCGTCGATTCCGCCACTGTCGGTTGTTCGGTCGCCTTAACGTAGCGATGGGTTCAAAACACCGGGCGGAACATTATTCGTAGCTACAAATTCTCGAAAGATTTCAGAAACCGTTCGTATAGTTGGAAGTCTTTGGAAACTTTGAAAAATTGGATTCGTCGAGTAGGTAGACTTGTGAATCGTGAACAAGTGGGAATGTGGCTTTAGGTGATATATCTGGTTTAGATTGCTATTCTTTGAATGCTAAGAAACCATAAGTAAAGCCGTCCGGGACACCGAGGGGTGGTAGTCTAAACCAGATATATATCACCTAAAGCCACAGTCCCACTTGTGCAACATCCACAAGTGGATCATACAATTTTTCAAATACAATCAATTAATTTTGTTTAAGTAAAGTCACCCCAAAACCTCCCTCACAGTAACTAACCGAAAATTTGTGCACACCTCTCTCAAAATTCTTCTCTGTAATCAACCTAACCACAAAAAAAGGTACATTAAACACTTTCCTCGGAGAATATTCTGAAACGCCCCACCCTACCCTGTCCTGTATATGTATATACCCTCTTAAACCCCTCCTCCGACAGTATATCCATCCCTCGTCTAAACAGAGTCGACATTCTCATGCAGCAACGTTCTCCCCAGGCACCCATCAGACTCCGGGAATTTGTTGAATCTCGCTGGATCTGGCTGAGGAGTTCGTTGGAAACGCGGCCTTCGCGATTCGCCCGCGCCCGTGGATACAATACCCCTGGCTCTCTGGACGCTGTCGGTGGCGGTGAAAAAAAAAAAAAGAGAGGACGTAATACATCACGGGGGGAGCCGCGCTGCTTCGTAAACAATCGAACTTTTCCTCCAGACGTTAATTGCACGATGCTGAGGGGTCGAAAGTCTACGGACGAGGGTGGCTTATTGCATTGCAAAACTAAAGAGGACGCGGAAAGGTGGAAGGGTTCAACGTCCGATGATCCTTTCGGCTGACATTGGCCCGCCCTTCTTCCCAGGTTGGGAGCGAGGAGGACGAAAAGAAGTCGGGATAGACGAGTAGAAAAGATAGAGAGCGTAAGAAGAGGCAACGGGGGTTCGACGAACGAGGGAATTTCGAATCTGCAAGAGGGTTAGGCATAGGTGGGAGAGAGAGGGTCGAAAACAATTAGCCTGGCACCCTATCTTACCTCGGCATGCATCAGGAGGCGCATCCGAGGGTAAGACGCCCTGGCGCTCTCGAGGTGAGGAAAGGAGACTGCTGGAGATGAACCTCCATGAATATATCGATATCCCATTAGAGGGGTCCCGGCCCCTCTCTCCTCGTCATCGCCCACCCCTGCTTCCTGCTAGACTGTTTAAAGAGTGGCTGGAAGCAAGTGCTGGGACGGGTGGCAAGGGTTTCGAGGAAAGGAAGGAACGAAGGGGTTGGTCCACAGGGTGGTTCGGATGGTTCCAGGTTATTCGAGCCGTGATAGAGGCATCCAGAGTTCCGCAGTGCATCGACACCCGTTCGAGGACTGACGACCTCGACCTAATCCCGGCATTAATGCTAAGGCAGGCAACCACTATCCATTTTGCACCTACCAACCACCCCCGACCTTCTCCATTTCGCTCCTTCTTTCTCCCAATCGCCCTCGCGTACCGGCCATTTCTCTCCAAACGAATCGCGTCCCCCGATGCATATCGCGAACCAAATCAGCCCGTCCATTATAGAGGACAGCGATCCTTCACCTCTCCGCGCTACTCCACCTTACAGAGAGCGACACTGTGCCGAGAATGCGTAACAACGGAGCTGAATTTATTTTATCAGTTAGCGAAGAATACAACGCATCCTCCACCTATCAAATCCTATCTTAGTGTGAGAAGCTCTAAGAGTGGATCGTAATGCCACCCACCCGGAGCATCTTCTATGCGAAAAAAACTCGAGCATTCGTTGTATTTACCGTTGGATAGCGTTTTCGGTGCCGTAAAGTTGGACACTACGGAGGACAGGAGACGTATGAATCGCGCGGCGTAATATTTCTCTGGTGAAGGACTGATATCCTGATCTAAACTTAACTATCCCCCGAGGGAGGCGAGAAATGAAATTCCAGCTATCTCGGTACGTGGTCAAAAATAAAGTGAGCCTCTTTACTCGGCCGGCCACGTGTAACAGGGTGGAAGGGGGTTGGAGATCTTTCGCGGAATACCGAGCAGAGTCTCGACCCCCTCACGTACACCTGCATGTGCAGGTTGATCCGCGAGACCGTGAGACCGCCGCGGAATTCTACGGATTCCTTATTCTTGACGAAAATTTACGCGTTATGTCGCGGCTGGAAATGTTTACCGCGCTGGTTAAGCGACTTTCGGAATCTGTTGTTCGCTCGCGGGCCAATGAGGCAAACGCCGAAATTGGAAAAACCGTATTTGCGAAACTGGTTCACGTCGGGTTTAGGAATTTTATCGGAATTGACGGGGTTAGAGCGGAGTATTGGACAAGGATTGACGTTTCAGTCGAGGTTCGGATTTCTTAAATTAACGTATTGTTTGAATTGTATTCTATTTTTTGAAATTTGAAGCTGAGAAGCTGATGATTATATCATCTCTAATCCTATAGAAACAAAATTTTAGTCTCGTGGAAATTTCCCCGATTAAAATGGCTTTGAGAATAATCGATTCATCCTCTAATTTCGGTTGAAAAACCTTCGCACAGTTTATTTCAAGGCGGATGAAATATTATTTGCAAGATTTGCACCGACAAGGGAGAGGAGCGGTACATCAGGGACAGCCGAAAGAAAATTACACTCCGTTCTCCCAATTCACACGCGTGTCCAATTAAACCCAGGGAATTCGTTCGTTCGAGAAACCACGTCGGTTGAATATCGCCGCGTATAATTACCGGAGGAAAATTATTCCTCCACGGGATTTACATTCGTACTCGAGATTCACCGCGCGAGGCCATACATCCCCGACGCCGGCGGAGGGCATGGACATCCGCAGACGCTGTGAAGTGGTCCGTAGCGAAGCTGAAATGAAAAAAGTTTCGCGTCGTCGTCGATCGAACAAAGAACCCTCTCACGAAGAACCTAACCTCGGACCAGGCTAATCACAAGCACGTCGCGGTTGGTAATTTCATTAGCGACGATCAAACGCGATAAAACCAAACGTGATCGTAAACAAAAGGCAATGTGGTTAAATTTAAATGACGTACAAAGTGATGTGGCTTATAAAACATGATATAAGTGGATGGACACTGGAATCGATGATGGTGAGCACAAGTGGGAATGGGGTTTTAGGTCCCAGGAAATCTGGTCGAAAACGTAGGAGAGTATAGGTGGTCGAACTTAAATAATATGTAAATTGAGATGCATTGGACATTGGGGAGCTTATGATGCTAACCACAAGTGGGAATGTGGCTTTAGGTGCCAGGAAACGTGGTCGGAAACGCAGGAGAACATGGTCTAACTTGAATAATACATAAATTGAGAGCCATTGGATATTGGGGAACCCATGATGTTAACCACAAGTGGGAATGTGGCTTTAGGTGCAGGAAACGCGGTCTAACTTGAATAATACATAAATTGAGAGCCATTGGATATTGGGGAACCCATGATGTTAACCACAAGTGGGAATGTGGCTTTAGGTGCAGGAAACGTAGTCGAAAACGCAGGAGAGCATGGGTTTTTACTTGAAACTATATTCTAGAGAAGGATTGGAATCATAAAAAGTGATGTGATGGGAAATTAGCGGCATTGGAATCGATGATGGTGAGCACAAGTGGGAATGTGGCTTTAGGTGCCAGGAAACGTGATCGAAAACGCAAGAGAACATGGTTCAACTTGAATAATACATAAATTGAGATGCATTGGACATTGGAGAACCGATAATGCTAACCACAAGTGGGAATGTGGCTTTAGGTTCCACGAGCCTCGTTAGGCAAGAAGACGCCTTGTTGCGCCCAAGGGTTTCATCCTTTAAGTCTGATTCGGTTTCCAGGGAGGCAAAGTATGACCTAGAGAAAGACAATAAGAAAACTAAGTCGGGTCGCACAAAAGTATCCTGTGTTCCTTTCCAGATCTCAAAGTTTCATCCTTTTGTGAAAGCTGCGCAAACGAGTTTGCTGAGGTATTGACGGACTGTGCGATGAATTCCTCAGCTCGTTGGCGAACGCGTTTTATCCTCTCATCCCCGACTAATGTCTCTCGAGCATCGGAGCTTCAGCGTATGCGCGTAGCTCTCTCGAGCGGTTACATCCTTTCGTGGGAATAAACATACCCGCGCACGATCTCCAAGAGAAATATCGAGGAGAGATACATGCTCACGTATGCCAGTGGAGGGGGAGGATATGGAGATCGGTCGAATTGTGGGAGTATAGTTGCCTAGAACAAGGAGCATTAAGGCCGCTCGTGGTCGAATTCGGGAGGGAGCGCCACCTGCAGATGTAGATACCACCGTGGAAGTCGACGACCGCCGACGAGAGTCTCCAAACAGCGAGAACATTAATTGGTTGGCTAAGTATGAAAGTCAGCTGCGCGTGTTTGACCAGGAACCACCGAACGCTTCCGTTTCGATTCGATCGGAATTATTTCCGGGGCACGTGCGCCCATTGGTCGGGGCAGCTTAATGGAGTGGACACGCGTTTGAACAAGCTATTCTCCGCGATATCCAACCGCCCTTTAAATTTTTAACAAGACAGGTAATCGATTTTACACGTGGAACCTTGAGGAAATTTACATTTGTAAAATTTATGTATTTAACGCGCTGTTCGACCATACATGGGTTACAGGACCTTTCATTGTGGATTAAACAGATTTATTCTGAAGACGGTATGTTCAAATCCAAATAATAAAAAACAAACGCAAGAGTTAGCGTGGTAGTCAACGTGTTAAAACTGTCTTACGGATTTTTGATCTTGTATCCGGGGGGAAAAATCGATCGTATCGCCGGGTGCTACTTCGAGGAGCCCAAAAGAAAACGCAACCACTTTTATCCGTCTCTGGAGATACAAATGGCTCGTTTCCAATAAAACGCGAAGTGACTGGGAAGTTTAAATTGACTGGAAATTCTCACCGACGGAGCAATGTCTTAACTTAATACCACAATTTGACGCGGAATTCTCGAGCAGACTAACTTTCTGAACAATTAATGCGTTTGTACTTTCGTGTAATAGCTTCTAGCGATGGGAAAGGAGGGAGGGGGAGGTGTATCGATCCTATAATGATTTACTTTGTGACGCGAATTAACCGCGCTGACGTACGTTTAAATTTGACGTAGATCAATTTCAGCCCGTCGCCGTCCGGAAACGTTGATCGACCGTAGCCACGGGATAATGAAAATTCGTAGCATCGTCTCGTTATCGCGTTAATAAAAAATGGGGAATAATAAAGTACAATAAATCGGAAAATTGCTGGGATGTAATATTACGCGACAAGTAACGCAGTTATAACGGTACGTAACATCCCCGAAATGTCCCCGACAGAATTACGAGATAATTCCGTGCATCGCGGGCATCTGCGTGAATAAGTATGCCGATGGCCGGCCGCGATAACGCGGCTACAACTAAATTTATTCCCCGACGCGAGAACGCGGCGATAAAATATCACGATCGTTGGGGAGGGCGATAAGAAAGTTTAATCATCGTTGCGCGCAATGTCTTTGGAGTATGGACAAAGTAAGAGGCGGATTTCGCGATAGGCGTAAAGAGAACGTATTACGCGAAGAATCCTTCAACGTTTCGCGCAACAAATTTTATTGCACTTGTTCAGGGTGTAGATTCGGTGTTGAATTGTTTTGTGTTGAGAGGCAAAAGCGCTTTATACGAGTTTGTAGCATTCCACGAAGTACATGGGTTGTGTTTCGTTCATTTTCAGACGAGCGGCAGAGCAGTCAAAGGAAATCCAGGCAGTCGACGGTAATGCACAATGAACAAAGTAAATTGGCCGCTCAAGGTCACCGAAGGAATTCTCCCACCACAAAAAACAGCGATGGGAGCGAGTCACTGCGCTTCGTTGAGGACAACCGGGAACTTTGGTAAATACTCTACGGACTCTTATAATTCATAATTCAGCTCTCCCCCCCCCCCCTCCTCCTCCGAATGATCCCCACAGATTAGACCTCTAATGGATTCTGCACTTACCGCGGCGGAGGTAACATGAATTCGAGTTGAATCGGGGAAAGCGTGGCTGCGATATCGGGGACAACGAGACGAACGTTAGAACAACTAACCGCATAACTAATTAAGGTTCGCCGGTGCACACCTTCCGGGAGCCTTTACTTCTGCCAGCAATAAACATTCATTTCGCAGCACCGCGGGAATGTCACAAGTTAATTAGCTCTTTACCCTTGTTTCGGCCCTTCGCGAATTCTCCATTGTTCGCGTTTTTACGAGCTCCCCGGTCCCTTTATATGTTTAGCCGTTAACTGCTCCTATAAAACTAGATCCTCCGATTTATGGCGCGATAGTCCTCTTTTAGCGATTTTAGTATCTATCTGGGGACGGAAGTGTAACCCAGCAGGCCGAGGAAACATTTATAAGCACACGATAAGAACCGGTCAGGATTTGTTGGAAGACTTACCGACGATAAGCTGGACATTGGATAGGAAAGACGAAATATTTAAGTGTTTCTTACGCTGAGCTGAGATGATAGGGAAGCGGGCAGTTCGGTGGATTTACTGTACGAGCCCAGTCGGTTGACTTATGCAACTATATTATTTTTATTAGTTGCCCGATCTCTGTGTTGGAGAAGAAATGGATCAGAAGACTGATAAGAATTTTCCTCTCAAACTATTCAAAGATCTGCACTAGAAGAAATAATCCACATCTCTAAGTGAAGGACTTCTTCAACAATGGTTCGAAGATAGTTTACCTGATAATAAAAGCTCACAGAGTCTGAAACCGCAAGCTCTTAACGAATAAGCACTCAGTGCTGCTCTTTCCGAGTGAGAAGCATCCATTTTCGGAAGACATTCGAGTCAAATAACAGAGTTTTGATACAAGAGGCTCCAACGTGCCCGAAAAATTCGACCTGTCGATATTCCGTTGGCGTAGAGTGGACAACTCGATTACCAGGCGTTGCCCCGAACGAAATAAAATTAACATAGTTCACGCTGGTGAGGCGCGTCGCAGGGCTGTGTATGTGTAATGAAAGATTCCTCGGATCTTATTTGTTCGCCAGTTCACGCGCCATTGGACGTTATCGAACAATTTCGCAAAAACGACGACGTAAACTGCCCGTGGACGTGATAAAACTCGCGCACCGACAAACGAATCAAACGGAATTGGCTACTTTAGCTGCAGTTACGCGATAGAAAACGAGAAGCCCGTTAATACGAGGTTTCGATATTGCCACGATATCGCGTCCACGTTGAAGGTCAGACGCTATTGCACGCGAATCTTGCCACAAAATAGAGAACTATTCCATTAAGAAACTATCAGACAGGTTCCATCCTTCTGTTTCGTTAAATAAAGAAGAAATAAAAGGCAACGTGGTGTGTAAATGGGTGTTACTGTTTTTATCATCTGCTAGAAATTGTAGGATTTATTAGTAAATCTAGCGAAGTGCAGTATGGGTCGTGATCGAACGTTACAATCATGGCGAAAGTAGCTACGTTCTTTCCTTCTGTTTACTTTCACCGTCTCCTTTGGTGTAACGAACAGGACAGCTTCTGAGAGGTGTATCCAGCCTGGGAAGTGTTAGTAGTATAAAGTACACTTTCCAAGATAAGGTACCGTCAACTTGATCCAGCACTTCGACGGCTAAAGTAAATAGAACGCTGATGGCGAGCGTATCGGGCGTAACCCGTGTTTGAAACGAGCATGTGAAATCTGTGGGTCAGGCGCATACGTGCGAGACATGATCGCGTGTGTTTCGGGAGCCACTCTACAAATACCAAACGTTGAACCGAGCATCGGTTTACCTAAAGCTACATTCTCACTTACATGTTCCTTTAACGTTGCTATGAAATCGCACGTAAAGCTGGCTGGTACACTGGGGAATGGCCATCCAAGCCAGATATATCACCTAAAGCCACATGACCACTTGTGAAACGCGCACAAGTGGGAATGTGGATTTAGGTGATACATCTAGTCTGGGTTGCCGTTCCGCAGAAGCTAAGAAATCGCAAGTAATGTTAGATAGTACACTGAGGAATGGTAGTCTAAGCCAGATATATCCCCTAAAGCCACATGACCACTTGTGAAACGCGCACAAGTGGGAATGTGGATTTAGGTGATAATACATCTAGTCTGGGTTGCCGTTCCGCAGAAGCTAAGAAATCGCAAGTAATGTTAGCTAGTACACTGGGGAATGGTAGTCTAAGCCAGGTATATCCCCTAAAGCCACATGACCACTTGTGAAACGCGCACAAGTGGGAATGTGGATTTAGGTGATACCAGCATTACGTGCGATGTCTTAGCTTGTGAGGAACGGCAATCTAGACTGAATGTATCACCTAAAGCCACTTTCCCACTTGAGCCATGTTTCACACTCACTTAAATAAAAAAGATGGTACTTGTTATAAAGAAATCTCAAAGGGACAGTCTTTCAACTTTAACTTAATAAATAAAATATATAATATAACAAACATGCATTATGGAATATAAGGTTAGTCTGGGTCATTTTAAAACATCAAAAGGTGAAATCGCTCTGCAATTTCTTGTACACGTTGCTAGACACAGCGAGCGGTTGGAGAAGATATTGAGTTACTAATTACGGCAATTAACACCCGTCGATTGGCATTCGATTCGGACAAATTAATATCGATGGCCGTAATGCGCTCGGGGTTTCGGTCCGCGATGGAAATTGGCCGCCATATCAGTGTCAATCACGCAGCCGGACAGAGCATCGTTCTTGTACCTCTACAAACCGCGAACCTGTTTAACGGTTAATGCAAACTCGTGCCGCATTCGATAGTTACGATCAGAAGTGAACATGCCCAGTTTCAGACGAAGAAAATAGAAAATATGAAGATTATTATTTCATTTGCACACCGGTTCCTGTCGCGGTTTACGATAATCGTCCCATGAAACGATTATGGCCGCTGCTAATGCCCCTGCTGGTTTCGATCCTTGAGTCCAGAAATTGTGAAACAGGGGCAGCGAATAAAGGCGTGTATTTATGGCCGCGTAAGGTAGGATGTTCCATTTAGTTTCGAGCGTCTTCGTGGTCTGCGGCGATGGGAGGAAACGTCGTCGAATAAATCCCAGTGTGGGAGGGGACACTGTAGATTATGCCTCATAACCATGCGAATGTAGGAGGAAAGGATCCAGAGGGCGACACGTTTCCATCGAATACTGATCCTAATCTTACCGAACCTAATGAGCGCGGAGGACAGAGGTGAGACGCGTGAAAGGAAAATTTAAATTCACCTGAAATCGATCCAATGATCAAGGATTTACAAGCCTCTCAATAATTTCAAGTCTTCTTAAAACCTCGAAGAACCGCTTTCGATTGACAGTCGAGGTTTCTCGAGTCCATCGCTACTCCGGCGATCCTCGATTGCCCGTGGCCGACCATGGACTCCGCACACCGTCCCCGGACAATACAATCTCGTCGAGCGGGAACGAGGAAGCGGGATACGCGGTTAAGTATATTACAGAAATTGCGCGAGATGACTGGTCCATTTGTAAATGAGATTGAAGCACGGGTTGCGAAAGTGGCTGCCCGCCGAAACCAGCAGCCGCGGGGACGAGAAATCCGAAAATGGGATGGTTTCTGGGGTGAATTCGACGAAGCCCCGCTGGCGTAACGGAAAGGGAGCAAGAGAGGATATGACGTAATGGGTAAAAATTGGATTTAAGTCCCGTGAATGGCTGGCAGCGCGCTGAGGAAAATGTTGTCGGCCCTCTCGTCGGCAGTGATGAAGTATGTATTAAGTCAGACCGGCTTGTCTCTCATGGTAAGCGCCCGGTTGTGGAACTCCTTCAAAGTTTCGAATTCTACTTCCGTGTCCGTTCTCTCCTTCCTACTACCCCGATATCGTGCATTACGGTAGCGTTACTTGGAAAATATTCATCAGAGGGGGATCCTTTCAGAAGGGCTCGCCTCCGAGTACTTACGGTTCGCGTAATTGCGAAACTCACGGATTTATTAAACCAGTGCCTTCGTCAAACCCCGCGAAGCGTTAATTTTCGTTGCAGGATATCAGTGTTGAGACTTCATTACACATCTTACTCGTAAATAAGTTTTACACGCTATATTTTATCCCCGTCGATTTTATTACAGTAATGTCTCGTTAGACGCACAAGCTCGGGACTGACCGTATTGTATATCTTTATGATACTATTATTAATAGATTGGCGAGGGTTCCCCGGTGAAAACGAGTCCAAACACGACCCACACATGGAATCTAAAAGTGATCGTACACTACCGCCTCGCATATTGATCAAACTGCTTGGTTTTGTGATCGAGAGTCATCCTCGCTATTAATACCATACTTCACCTGCTTGAAATAAACGGCCTTGAGCCTTCAAAATATTTAGCGCAGACCTGACCTTGACCAGCCAAAATATTCGACGCGCACCTCCCATTCGCGAACTGCATAAATTACGGATTCGGTTAATTTTGCACTCAGTTTAGACGCGCAATGCTCTGCAAAATTAATTAGACGTCCATTAGAAAGGCATTCGGCGGTGTGGCGAGTGAAACACGGCGTGCCAGTGAAAATTTTAATTAACGCAAAATAAATAAACGTCGTCAGTCAGACTCCTGGTGCACGGTTCGTTTCAAATAGCAGCGGAACGTGGTACCGTCGAAGAGACCGTCAGATGTGTACGATCCCACGAACAGAGCGCTCTTTCTTTTTTTTTTTTTACGTTTTGTACCGGTCTGTTTTTTTCGTTTTGCATAATTCGCGTACAATAGAGGACCGATAACGGTGGACAGATACTTTCGACAGCGTTCCGCTGATTGTAACTGTCGCACGGACAATTTGAACGATATTCGTTTCAGTACAGAACCGTATCGTCGTTTGTTGTACCGAATAGTGCACCGAACAAAAGTGTGATTTTATGAAACTGCGGGTATATTTTAATTAACGAAAGTTCTATTTGTACATATTGAAACGGAGTTTGCGCGAAGCACTCGTTAATCGTAGACAAATAATAATAATAAATAAAAGTTCACGGTTGGGGCAGTGTATAGGTGGTATTTGATAAAATACGGATATTATTTTGGAGAACAATGTAGCACGCAATTAAACCGAGTCTATATAAAATTCGATGGAAATGCTTGCTTAAAATATTGAATTTATTGCGTTTAAATATGGTTGGGTATCGTACAAAGAATCGCGGTGTATCGTTTCGATGAGATAATGACTATAACAAAGCATAGTACCTCTTGCCGATCAATAGGTATATTCTAAGCAAACGAGCCCCATATGGTTACATTAGCGGTAGTGTCGCCGGCGCGACATCGGCTAACTCGAATTCATTAGTATTACGCTATCGAGTTGCTACTTCTCCATTTTTGCAGCGTGCATTAATTGCGCGAACAAATCCATTACCAATAATACGTCTTTCGATGTTTCGTGCTTTCGCAGTTCGTGGAGGTGAATTGATGGCGCGAAAGTGCTTTGTCGTGATTCTCGTTACCTATAGGGTGTGCAGAAACATTTCCAGAGTTTCAATTCACGTTCTGTTCAAATATCAATTTGCATGCGAGCCAAATTTCAAATGTCTGGTTCTTATACTTTCTGTTACATTAAATCCTGGACGCAACGTTGGAGAAATTCGTTGAAAATCATTGGCGACGTACCAAACAAAACGGCCACCGTTTAGAAGCGGAGGTCATTTGTTCAGGGGTTTATCTACAATTTAAAACGGGCGGTCGTTGTAAATAGCGTTATCTTTGCCATTCCTTCCATCAGGATTCGCTATCAATCAGCGCGGAGAGGAGCGAGAAGTCCGGTGTATCGGGGCTTTGCTGGAAGTAATTTGTAGCAAGAAAAATCTCCACGGCGGCGGGGAGATCGATGATAACGTAACGGTAAGCTTGGCACGAACAACACGTGCCGTGCCATTTCTCTTTTTTCCACGGGACTTTATGAAATTTGTATATCCCACGTAAGAAGCTGCCCGGCATGTAAGCTCCACTGTAAAAACAAACTGCTCGTCCGGATATTAAAATAGAGAACCCCCCGCGAATCGTGCTCGAACACGCGACGCGGTTCATGAAATTTTAATAGCGCAGTACCGAAAAAGATTCTCTGGAATTACTCGAAACAATTCTTCTCGATGGTTCCCGCTTTAGAATTCCTCGTTAGCTTGGCTCTTTCGGTCTTTTTTTTCGGCCCCGACGATACACCCATCCTCGGGAATTACTGTAGTTATGACAGGTAATCAAGAGTTCGCGAGGAAAAGTTTTTCCAACGCGCGTTGAATGAGTTCCATCCGCCGGGATTCGTCGAAAAACGGTGATATCTTCTTCATCGCAACCGTTTGCCGTCCAGCTTTTTGTTGTTGTTATCCGTTCTCGTTCCGACCGGTTGGAGTACGATCAAATGGCTGGTCAGGGTCATTTCCCCCACTATCAATCAAGCTACCGAACTTTAACCCATTCTTAACATGTGACTGTACAATGGAGGAATCTAAATGATGTGGTGGGCTTGGTCGAACTGTACGCGAGCGTAGCCAAACTGTAAAGTAGGCGTACCTTAACTGTATAAGCAGATACGTCCAAACAGTACAAAGTACGAAGGGCCAAACAGTATAATCAGGCGTGGTCAAATTATGAAGTGGGCGTGTCGAAAATGTAAAGTGGGCGTGGCTTAACTGTAAAGGGGGCGTCATAAAGCTGTATGTGGGCGTGTCCAATCTGTAATAAAGGCGTTTTCAAACACCGTTAACGGTATTATTGAATGAAAATACAATACAGGGAAAAATGTATTACACAATATCAGAATACAAATACATCCACATCTCACTGTTTCGTACAGATATCGTTATCAGATTAATGCGAGCCGAGCCGGCTCCGAGTGGATTTACAAGTAGCTCCGGAGGGTTAATATTTCACCAGATAAAAGGCTCCCCTAATGATTCGGTTCACGTACAGAGACGGATATATTGCGAAATACGCCATAAGGAGAAGTCGGAAGAATTAAGATCGGAACTGTCAAGAAAGTTGGTCCGACGTCTTTTTCTTCACGGTTCGCCCTTCAAACCCTTTTCACAAAATGACGATCCATTCGTCCAACTTGCCGCTTTGAAAATTACTTGTTATCCCTCTCCATCCCTTTACCCCGCACCGGTACATCTGCCTTTAACCCGTTTCAGAACTCCTTTTCTCGTAACTTGCTTTTATTCTTGTTAAATTCAGTGGCATCCAGCCATTATACCTTTGCAGAATTTTCGCCCGTAGAGATGTATTTATCCGTCCGTGGTGTCAATTAAAAAGATTCAAGAATCCCGCGGTGTATTAATGTTTCACCGTTAAATGCATACTATCGGGGATAAACGCGGTTCAGTTCCAACGTTGCAAGTACAGTATACATCTTCGTGACACACGAGGGGAATTTATAAATAAACGCTTGACGAGGGTACCCGCAGAAGCCCCAGGATGTAGTGAACCTTGATAACGAAAGGGACAGACGCAATCGTTCGTCCGATACTTAAAAAAAAAAACCAATGGAGGATATTATGCGAGTTACTATGGGTTAATATAATTACTACTCATTTATTCCATTGTCTTCATCCGCGCAACGATTCGTTAATTTTCAGTTATTAAATTTCGGGCCGGACGAGGAGTTCGGTTCAGTTTCCATTCAATTCGTCTCCGATGTAAATATAAATTCGAGTGTTACGAGGTTTGTATTATTCGTATAAAAAATATCGTGATATTAATGCTCCATGGAAGATTAATGAACATTTCCACGAAATAATGAGAAAAGAGAAATATAAACATTAAATGATGGATACTGAATGTAACACGGTGTACATATCGAATGATTGTAAAATATGGAGCTTCATTACGCAAATGCGAGTTCGTTGTCGAGTGTATTAGAGATAAAAAGTGCTACCCCGGTTTCGAGTGAATTGGTAGTCTCGATTTTGTTTCTTGAAGGGAGGCGAGCAGGAGAGACTGAAATTTTGTAGAAAAAAAATATTACAACATTCCATGCTCCATCGTTTTTCCATCCACTCCGTACATGACGTGAAATTAAACTATGGTAACATTTTTTATCGGAATTCCGCCATTTCAATCTGTCTCAAGCCTCCCCTAACGTTACAACTTCCCCTCGTACATCGATATTTGCAATCCATTTTATTTCTTCGTTCCCCTCCCGATTCTTCGGTGCAACTTGATAAATTACTCGACCGACCCGTTATCTTCCACTTATTCAGTTTAGCCCAAAGCAGCGTACACTCAAGTTAATGGGAATCAAGGTGTCGCCGTTATCTCGCGCGCTACCAGTCAACCTTCCAGGTATTCCCGGCTAGGTTACAGGATCTTTTATGCAATTCCGTGAGAACGAACCCACAGCAAATAAATCAAGCGGTCCTCAAGGCAAAACGTCCCGGTCGGAAGTTAAAATTAGTCGTTAGACAAATTGCATTGTTCTCGAAGAGTAATTATATTCGCGGACCGGTTTCAAACGGCGTCCCGGCGCCGCGTGCGCCTTTTGTAAATCAACATCACGCACAACCTGACGTTTTCCTTAGCGAAAGGCTTCGGTTATGAGTAAGGAACGGCTGCGACGCTGTCTTTGAGTCATTTTTGAGCGTAGTCTGCGTCGTTGCCGGGCAAAGACTTTAGAGAGAGAAGCTACAGGAGCGGAAATTATAATTGAACGCTGGATGTTGAGATGTGTAGAGACAGTTTACGTCAGTGTGGAGTGCGTGGTCCTTGGTGGAACTGAAATAAATTGTACAAGGTCACTTCCCCCACTCAGGGTCACGCTAAAGCTGGGTGGAGTCGTAGGGAGAGGGGATGTCCTTGAATGGTGCTCAAAAATGGGGGATGGGCGTGGCCTCGAGCAGCCAACGTATTTGGCGTGAACTTTGAAGCGCAAACTTTAATGACAACTAAAATTTAAAACGAATGACGTCCAATTCACGAATCCAGCTCGTACGATTGCCTCGAAAAGTAGTCCTAAAATATCCCATTACTATAAAGTGTAGGATCTACTAGCTGGAAATAATCCTCCAAGTCTGCTCTTAACTTGAAAAAGTGCTCTCTCTCGTTCGAGGAGTTTAATGTCGAAAGTTTCCGGGGAAATTTTACATTCACGTCACATTCCGCTCGAGAGACACGACCGTTGCGTCAACTGCGAGCGTACGTTTTGCGGGGAACGTCGAGTTCGCGGAAAATTACGAGCGGAAGGTAAATATAAGCGGCGGCGTTAATTCCAAACGATTGCGCCTTGTGTTTCATGACCGACGGAAATCTGGTTTAGCTCGATTTTCAAGTAAGTGCGTATTATGTGTGCATCATGCACGAGCGGGCTGCTCGCTCGACCCTGTGCGAGTCTTCTTTCTTTTCTCCCACGACACAAAAAAAAAAACTCCCGAAGCGCTTGCCCGGGGATAAACCTGGGAAATCACGCTAGGTTAAATGAATGCTCCACGAGGTAATTGTCCGTTCGTTCGCCACTTCCGGAAGCGCGAGATATAAGCTCAGTCACTGGACGGATGTACAGGGTGTCCCAGAACTTCTGTAAGAGCCGGAAATGAGGGGTAGCTGATACGATCCCGAACAACAATTTCCTTTGCAAAAATTTCGATTGAGGCTTCGTTTTTGAGTTATTAAGAAAAAACCAAAGTAGAGTTATTAATCTTTAAAATAGGATAAAGGATCGAATAGAAATATTATTTTTTGTAATGTTATACAAAAGTTATCAGATACGGCAATACCCGGTTAATTGAAAGAATTTCACCCCGGTTATACGTGGGACAGTGATTACTATTGCTACTTACGTTTCTTTTTCGAGGCTTTTCACACCTCAACGTGGAACGAAAGATTAAAAATATATAGTTCTCTTTGTAACTGATTCACATCGAAGGTTTCACTTTGCATCGACGAGGGAAAAAGTATGCCGGAAGTGTGAACGCGGAGATTTCCTTTTTCCTCTGTTCAAACAAGTAAACCTTTGCGTTCTGTGCCTCTACGTACGTTTTCGCCCGACCCATTTCTAATCTTCCCTGACCTGAATTTATTTTCAAAGGATCTATATGTCTTCGACTAAGTACACTCATTTGCATTTCAAATATCACCGTTGATTCGACCGCTCTGGCTCCTCTTTTTCTTCCTTTCTCTCTTTTTTCGATAAATTTGTCGGCGAGAGGTCACGTACACCCGGCTTCTTTTCACCCACACGCCACGACTCGAGTAGTCCATACGCGGTAATGCAACGCCGGGTTTGAAGAGTGGCGAGGTATTATAATTCCCCGGCTGAAATTAGTGTAATTACGAGGGAGGAATGTGAATGGAAATTTTTTATCGTCGCGAAAGCCCGATCAAGTTCTTCGTCGTATGGACTCTGTTGGAGCTTTCAATCGTTTCCAAATGAATTTTAATTCGATTCAGAATTCGTTAACAACTTCGACCTTATTGTGATGATTGTGAAGAAGTTGGTGCATCGATTCCGTTTTTTCGCGGAGATTTTTGAACAGATAACGCGCCGGGTCGCCAGAGTGGAAAACTAAAACGGTTTCGAGACGAACTTCTTCTTGGAACGAAATTTATTACACGGAGTTCGTTTTTCTAATATTTCTGACTCCGAAGTTTCCCCAAGTGTGATTCAGAATTGATGATGACCAAGTACTTGGCTCTGGAGGAAAGATTTTCGAAGAAATAACACGGTAATGAAGACTTCCGGCACGACGTTCGCCTGGCGCCCTTCGACGCTTTTTTTCGATAATTACAAACGAAGGGCACTTCAAAAAATTGTTGATATCATTAACACGCTTCATGCAATGCAAAACATTTGTGATACACGTTAAACTTGACCTTCAGACCACAGACATATTTATTTAATGCTCGGAAAGCATGTATTTCATAAAAAATTTAAATTCTCTAAAATATATTTCCAGCAAATTAACAAAATACGCAAAATGAGCAGAAGAAATGTTAAGCAGCCAACATATTTGGCGCAGACGTGACTCCGTCCATGAAGTGAGGAGAGTGGGTAGCCTTGAGCAGCCGATACATTCAGCTCAGACCTGAAACCGCGTGCGAATGCGCGAGAAAACGAGTGCAAACATCCTCCTGTACAGCCCTCACACAATCGGCGCGGAAGCGCCAGGACAGTCACAAACGAGCACCAATCCACGCGAGCTCGTACGGTTGTGTAGGATCCCTGTGCCACGTTCTGTACGCGCGTAACGACGATAAAACAATGCCGAGATAATAGGAGGGTTTACCTCTGCCTCCGAGCGTCTTAAAGCCAGCGCCGTCTCTAAATCTGCGTTCATCTCGTTTTTCTATGGCCACTGTTCGCTGGGGAGAATGGATATGGGTCATTCCACGCGAAATGAGCAAATTCATTGAACTCATCGACGTCTGAATGCTGCAGAAAAGCCGATTGCTGGACCGCATTTGAACGGTGCCATGCTCGCCGTCCGTGTGTGTTATATTTCCAGCACCTTGTTACTGGAAGGTATTCAACCGTCGTTTTCTTCTTTTTCTCCCTTCCTAAACATTCGAGGGCTACCGCGACGATTCGAGGAGAAACGAAATCGAGCCTCTTCTGTGTTGCAAGAATTTTAATCTTGAGATTGACGTCGGCGAGGAGGGGCTTGCGAAGTAGCGATGGTTGCTCCAGGCCACGGTTAATTTTTGTATTTCCGCGTGCCCCGCTCGATTTGCTCTGGATATCTTTTTTTATTCATCGTGGCACCGCGATGCTACAGGCATTTGCTTAAGGGCAGGCTGAGGAGAGCAATCGAAGAAATTGCCGAGCGCTCAGTGGAATCCTTTCATTGAAGAAGAAAATCGTCTGTCGCATTGAGGATTGAAGCAAGAAACTGTACCGTGATAAACTATAGAATGCCGAGCTTTCAGATGTCTACAATGTGCGACTCTGTTCTGCGCGACATTCGAAATTATTAACTTCGGAGACACGCTGTACATTATCTCGCGTTGTTAATTAAATCGTAGGACTTTGTTCTTTGGTTCCTGGCTATAATATCGTCGCTCTGAAATTTGTTTCTATCGCCGAAAACAAGCGAGATATATTAAGTCGGTCAAGTTAGATGGAGCGACCTGCATAAACGTCTCTTGAAGGGCTAAGTGCCAGGGACACGAATTCATATCACGAGGACGCGACGGTCGTTTCTCATTAACAGGGTTCTGATGGTACAACGAGGCCCGGGCTTGGGGAAACGGAGGAGGGTTTGAGGTCGGGTATCGACACCCCCGAAATCGACGAAAAATGTCATTATCGAGGTCGGTGTCTCGTGAAACGGATTCGAATCGGCGCCTCGTTACATCTACCGCGGGACGGACACTCGACCCGATTTGAAAGGATCTCGAGGGCGTCCTTTCAGACCAGCGATCCTTAATTAATCTGGAAATCGAATCGGGAAGGAAGAAGAGCCGAGTTTCCGCCGATAGGTCGAATCGAATGGCTCACGGGGTTCGAGGCGGCTTATACCAGCCTCCGTTTCCTCGAAAATACTCCCAGCCGGGGTTTAGACTCCCAGTTTCACTGTTCACCTCTCGCTGAATCGCTTTCGTCTCGCCCGTGTCTAATCGCTCTCTGCCTTCGAAGCCGGGAGTTTCACCTTACGTGAGTTTCTTTGGTACACAGTGTACGGGCGAGCTCGGGCAATTAGGATGGATCCTGTTGGAAATAGAAGTAGTCAAAGAAGAGGTTTGGCGCAACGATAGCGACTGTGCTCGGAAATTCTTGCATTTATCCAGTCTTCGCTGTATCGCAAAACTACATTTCTCCATTTCTGGAATAACAAGTGAATTTTTATTGTTTAGCGAGACTAAGTATTATTCAAAAGAGATATGGGAAAAATAATTCACTATGCATGGTGGAACTCTATAGGGAGAATTTATAGAGTTTTGACCAAAAAATGTTGAACCTATAACGGAAATGCATTTGCGGGATTAGTGTTCAACGAATGCATTGTTAACGCGATGACGGCTATGATCATTGCGTTTATTCAATTTAAATTCTATTGAAATATCGAGTTATTTCTAGCTCTGCTCCGAAAGCCCGATATACCGCGAAACCAATAGGGGTAGTATCGGGGAAACCGCGAATTATTGAATTGTATGAAAACGCTTTTATAGTAGAGCTTTCACTGTAGTCAAAAAACTGATTTGCTTGTTGGGTAAGCCATAGTGCAGTCGAATCTGATACGATATCGTCGATCTTTGCTCTGTACCAGGGAACTAAAACAAGTTCTATCTCTTTTCTAATCGCAGCTAGATTAATTGCAACGCAATTCAATTCCAGTAAAAGCATTGGAGTGTTAAACTTTTCAAATCGTCCCAGTCCGTGTTAGAGAAAGTTAAAGAATACCTTACCTGTGTCGCAAAATCCAGGAGTAATCTATGGGGAACTATGAAAAAATCATCAGAAACACTGTGTGCCTCATATTCCTCTTTATTGTTTGAAACGTATCGTAACGATCAGATATGGATCATGTAAAATTACAGTAAAACGTAAATACGACCAATTTATCGTGTATACATATATATGTATGTATATATATATATATATATATAAATTCTTATACGCCACCAAAAAAGATTGCCGAGAGAAAAATACAATCATTTTAACGCCATAAATGTGAATCAATGGTTCCAGTACTTTTTGTTTTGACTCAGATTTATGTTTCTTGTTTCAATCGGGTCTCTTCACTCGGCGCGTTCACGTGAATACGTGTACTGCACAGAACTGTAAAGATTGTCCCTGGATGTTATTAAAATAAAATATACTTTTATGATAATAAGTCATTAACCTATGTGACACAAAATCTTATTACATAAGTGAAGGAATAATCTTTTCAACAAACTCTGATCCTTCTCAGCTACTGCAACGAGTGTTGTTTATGATACGATAAAAAAAATCATTACAAAAAACTTAATCATTGACTTCATCCAGGAGCAATCTCTTTAGCTCGCCATTGTACACGCAAAACTTGGACCAAACGGTCATGTTCGTGATTTTCTTCGTTCCAACGATTCCTCTGTACTTTCACCGTGTTTGTCGTTTCCCCTTAATTACACGCGATAGTTCGTAAATCTAATTCACAATCATACACTATTTACATCACGCCGTATCTCGAGCGGCTTGCTTCAATTAAATTATATTGCTATAGTGTTTGTTCTTTATTCTCTCGTGACGCTCGCGCGCGCGCAGAGTGATATCTTTGGTGTGCGTTCTTGTGTCTTTGTCTGTTTCGTGTCTCTGTGTCTCTGTGTGTGTCAGCGTGTACGTATACGCACGCAAACATTTAATCCCCTCGAAATCCTCGCGTAATCGACGTTTCACGCTACGAGCTCTGAATACTTTGAAGAACGACCCACGGGTTGCGCGAGCGGTTCGCAATAAAATTCACGGAAAATAAAAATTCGACACACAAACGGGAAAACGGTCTGGCCCGATGGCGAAAACTGAACGAGCGAATCGAAATTTAACAATTTCGCGACACCATGAATCGAGCTTTTAGCTGGACAACGAGAAACAGTCACGGAACCGTGTGAAACAGGTATAAACGATACTCTGCAGGTTTGTAGACTAGCTAAAAACAATGAATAGGGAACTTTTTAGCTTTGGTAATTCAAGAGGTTGAGCGAATGCATTTGGCTTTGAGAAGTAAAGAAATTAAATGTTACAGCTTGATAATAACAAATAATGAATAGAGACGCTTCTGTCAGTGCCGCCACTAGAGACCTCAGCGCGATTTTCCCGTGACGCCACTGGAGACCTCAGCGCCACCTTTTCGTGGCGCCACCTGAGACCACAGCGCCATCTTACCGTGGCACTACCTGAGACCACAGCGCCACCTTTCCGTGGCACCACTTGAGACCACAGCGCCACCTTTCCGTGGCGCCACTAGAGACCACAGTGCTACCTTTCCGTGGCGCCACTAGAGACCTCAGCGCCATCTTCCCGTGGAGCCACCTTTTCGTGGCGCCACCTGAGACCACAGCGCCATCTTCCCGTGGCGCCACCTGAGACCACAGCGCCATCTTTCCGTGGCGCCACCTGAGACCACAG